>NW_021941045.1:12120-350255 GCF_000721785.1 Aureobasidium pullulans EXF-150 | reverse complement strand
GAAGGGCTCTTATATTATTCTTAATCTGTTAGTTTTCCCTCTTAACTAGACCGTTCTATGTTAAGGTATATAGGACTGTTGTCTAAGCTTCAATTCTATACTGTTCTTCTAGTCTAGAGAAGTGTTTCACTAGTTCCTTTACATTGTTAAGTCTAACACTCTTAAGAAGATGTCTAGACTATCTCTTAACTTAAGTCTTCTAGGTCGTAAGCTTATTAGGGCATTCCTTTCTCTCCTTAATAGGGATTATCTAGGACATTCTTATATGGTTATCTTTAATAACTATTGCCTAGGTGAAGCCTTCTCTAGAGGTAGGGAATGGTCTACATATATTAATAGATACCCTTTCTAGGGGGTGTTCTTTTCTAGCTAATACCTTGCCTTTTAACTTATGGAATTTTGTTAGTGTATAAGTCTAGCATGTGTGCTTAACAACTTTGACTAGTTTAGCTATAGTTGTAACCTTATATAGGTTTGCAATCTTTGTAGATCTAAGGTAGGCAAATCTCTAGTAGTATAGCATGTAGTTGTTAACATCTCTCTTGTTAGAATCATTAGCATTAGATTTACTATTAACTTCTTCTTCTTAAATGGAAGGTAGAGCCTTAGGTGAATTTGTTATAGGTACTGCAACATCGGTTTTAAGTAGGTCATCTAGTTAGGACTAAGTTGCTATAAAAGCCTATAGATTTAATTTTGTCTAAGCTAGCTTTAGTAAGATGGAATCTAGGATATAGATTCCTCCTCTCTCCTTTGCATGTAGAACAATGTTACTATCCTTATTAAGGTAGTACATATTCTGTAAATTAAAGCTGCCTTTTAAACCGGCTTTATACAATTTTCTCCTAGAAAGTAGATTAACTCTAAGCTTAGGAACAAGTAGAACATCCTTTAATCTAAATCTCCCTCCTCTGCAGTCTATTACATCTATAACTCCTCTCTTTATTAAAAAGAGTTTCCCTCTACTAATAGCGATTGTTGTTCGTCTTATAGTTATAGGAGGTTTACTAAAGAGAGAGGAGTTATTAGTTATGTAAGAACTTGCGCTAGAGTCGGATATCTAGCAGTCTACTATTATAGTACTAACATTTTCCTTGCTTAAGTTTGCGAATTTAACTTCTGGTTCTCCTTAATCACTTCTAGATAGGCTATCTAAACTAGAGTCAGATGATTCTAATTTAGTCTATGTTGCTAGATAAGCCTTAGTAAACTTACTTCCCTATAGCTGTTTAATAGATTTCTTTAGGTATTTAATTTCCTTGTTTAGTCTTATAACTTTAGTTCCTTAAGAAGATATCTGCTTACTTAACTTCTTGTTGTCTAGATGCTCTCTTTAAAGCTTTCTGCTATAGGCCTTAACTATAGAGATGTAGTTGTAGGACTTTATCTAGTAATCGGGTGCACTACATAGATGATAGCTTTATCTATCTCTCTATAAAGGACTCCTTGCTCTAGCAGGTACATCTCTCTTCTAGAAAGAAGATTTGTTCTAGAAAGAGGACTTGTTGTTCTAGTAAGGCTTCTTTACATAGTAGGCAGCCTCTAGATTAACAGTTGCCTATGCCTTATTTAGAATGAGTAGGACTTCTTTAGGATTAACTTTTCCTCTAGCATTAATTCCTACTTTATATGTAGCATACTCGATAGGTAGTGCTATAAGTAGTTGCTAAATTCTAGACTTAATTGAGTTAAGAGATTTCAATTTAGGTCTTTATTTAACAACCTTCTTGCCTAGGGTATTAATTTGTTGCTAGGTAGCATTAATTGAAGTTAATGCATTAATCTTAAATGTAGAAAATTTAACTAGGTATTGTCTGCCTGCAGATGTAAGTCTTATCTTATACTTCTTCTAGAGTCTCTCCTAGATGGCTTTAGAAGTCTCTTCCTCTTTAACTAATTTAAGGTCAAATTCATTTAGAGATAATCTAATATAGTATCTAGCCTTTACATCCTTTTGTCTAAAGAGTGCAACATTAGTTGTTCTACTAATAGGTGGATCCTAAAGGGAAATGTTCTTTACCCTATCTATAATAGATGCAGGTATAGGAGGTGTTATAGGGGGTGTAGATGTACCCTCTATAGTCTAGAAGACTCCTTTAGCTTTAAGCTAATCTCTTATCTACATAAACCATTTATCTACATTATCTCTACCTAGGGTTACTACCCTCTAGTGTTTAGACATTATGTGGTTATCTACTAAATCCATCTTATAAAGATGTTGTAGTTATAGTTATAATTAAGCTCTCTTTCTATTATCGTGTTACAATTTCTAATGTGTTAGTTGCAAGTTAACTTGTTGTATACTAAAGGTGTGTATTAGCGGAAGGGATGGATTTCTAAAGGTACTTAACTAAGGCGAAATTGCCTAAGTAGGCTTAGTTGTCTAAAGGGTGAAAATGGGTAACTATATGTCTCTGTTTCTACAGTTGTGTAGGTTACTAAGTATCCTAGTTGCCTTAGTAATGTGTGTGTGTAGCTGTATATCCTTGTTTCTATAGCAGTGATAGGTGACTAAGTTTCTCTATTACCTTAGTAGTGTAGGTGACTATGTATCCTAGTTACTATAGTCTCTCTCCTCTTGTTTATCTCCTACTGTTCTTAGTAGAGCCTTAACAAGTTACATAGGTTCTAGGATTATGCAAAACCNGGGCTTATAACTAGTTAAAATAAGTCGTGTAACGGGTGCATAAAATACTCTAGCTAGCGTAGGGAAGTAATCCTAGAGCCTATAGAATTAACCGAAGGTAGAGACGCGACCTTTGCTAGTAAAAGCGTGCTAACAGTATATAGCATAGTAATTGATTAAAGAGAAGAAGAGTATCTACGGGCGTAATCTANTAAGTTAAGAAGAGAAGTTAGTTAATGTTATATAAGTTAAGAAGGGAAGTTAGTTAATGTTAATGTATTAGAGAGGGTTAAGAAGAGAGGGAAGAGGTCTTTTATATGTAGTAAGAGGTGTTAGAAGCTTATAAATACTTAAGAGGAAGGAAGTATATAAAGCAAGTAGGTGATGAGCTTATAGAAGCCTATAAATGTCTTAAGGAAGGAGCTCAAGATTAAGAAGGAATAGGTAATAAACAAGGCTTAGTTAAAGCTTATAAATGTCTTAACATAGGGAAGAGCTTAAGATTAAGAAGGAACAGGTAATAAGTAAGGCTAGGTTATAGCTTTTAAGTAGCTTAATAGAGGGAGAAGCTTAAGATTAAGAAGGAATAGGTAATAAGCAAGGCTAGGTTATAGCTTTTAAGTAGCTTAATAGAGGGAGAAGCTTAAGATCGAGAAGGAATAGGTAATGAGGAAGGCTAGGTTAAGGCTTTTAAGTAGTTAAACAGAGGGAGAAGCTTAAGATCGAGAAGGAATTAGTAATGAGCGAGGCTAGGTTATAGCTTTTAAATAGTCTAAGGTAGTTAATATGTTTAAGCAAGAATGAGAGTACTATTCTTTAATAAGACTTAAGTATGTTAATGGCTAGTTGTTAAGTGGTTAAGAGCAAGTTTGAGGGAGTTAAAGAATTTGACTTCCTAATGCGGTAATATCTAATGGATATGACTAGATATGACTAGATATGAAGTCCAAATGGATATCTAGTCATTAGTAGATATTGACTAGATATTGTGGACTTAGAAAGGGGGTCCTCTAGATATGGATTAGACTGGATAAGTTGGACTGGATATCCATCCAGTCCTAGCTCTGTGCGAGATAAGTTCTTCCCCTCACTTATCAGATGACGTACTTGACCCGGTTCAGGGTTAGCTACGGAAGCAGTCGCTATCAACTTCGAAGATAAAGAATCTCTGGCATTCAGTTGTACATGTCATAGAACAGAACTACGATAGTCACATCCATAATATCTCGGAAGCGTGTCCACTACCTATACGGTCGCCATGGCTTGTCACCCTTTCGTAGCACAATCATCACTCTTCCACCGCACATTCGCCTACGAGCCAGAAACCATTGAATCGGGTCAAGGTATCACTCTCATCACAAACACTGGTCGCCGTATCCTCGACGCCTCTTCAGGTCCAGCGGTATCTTGTCTCGGTCACTCCAGACCCGACATAGCTCAGATCGTAGCAGAGCAAATCAACAAAGTCGCGTATGTTTACTCGGGCTCTCGCTTTACTTCACAAGCTGGAGAGGAACTAGCTACAGAATTGGTCGGCCACCGTCCTGGAGGTTTATCCAAAGCCATCTTTGTCAATTCGGGAAGTGAAGCTACGGATGCGGCTATCAAACTTGCAACACAATATTGGCATGAAGTGGGCCAGCCTCAGAAAAGGCACTCCATTGCCAGAAAGCAGAGTTATCATGGAAATACTCTCGGTGCTTTGAGTATCTCCGGTCATGATTCGAGGAGACAATTGTATGCGGATTGGCTGTCCTCAAATGTCTCCTTCGTTGAGCCGAATATGCCATATCGCTTCAAACACCCTGGCGAAACCGACGCGCAGTATCTGAAGAGATCTGTAGATGAGATAGAAGATGAGATTCAGAGGCTCGGTCCTCAACATGTTGCAGCATTTGTTGCTGAGACTGTGAGCGGTACAACGTTGGGATGCGCTCCTGCCGTCGAGGGTTACTTCAAAGCTGTCCGCGACATTTGTGATCGACATGATATCCTCTTGATTTTGGACGAGGTATGTTGAAAAGTCCAAAAATAAAAATTTCAACTGGAAATTCTGACACAATCACAGATCATGTGTGGCATGGGAAAGACCGGCACCTTGCATGCGTGGGAGCAAGAAGGTATCCGTGGACCAGACCTTCAGACCATCGGTAAAGCCCTCGGAGCTGGTTTTCTGCCACTGTCGGCAGTGTTGGTTCACGAGAAGATCTTCGATGCACTTGTCAATGGCTCTGGTGGTTTGGCACATGGTCATACGTTCCAGGTCTGTAAAACATGGCCCTGACCAACCAGAACCTATGTGCATAAAATGCTGACATGTTTCCCAGGCACATCCAGCAGCATGTGCTTCCGCTCTGGCTGTCCAGCGTATCATGCGCGAAGAAAATATCCTCGATAACGTCAAGGCCATGGGTCGTGTTCTCAGCAATCTTCTCCACAACGTGATCCTTCCACTTCCTTTCGTAGGAGACGTCCGAGGCCGCGGTCTTTTCTGGTCGGTGGAATTCATACTAGACGAGCAGAACCGTACCCCGCCCCCCTCTGAGATGCAGCTCGGTACTAAAATCGTCAATAAAGCACTTGATATGGGGCTTTCGATTCTTGGAAATCTGGGTCAGACGGGCGCGGTCTATCTTGACTTTGTCATCGTTTCGCCTCCTTATTCGGTCACTGAGGCCGAGCTGATTGAAATTATTGATCTGCTGAAAGATGCTATTATAGCTGTGACGGATGATCTTGGATTGGAGAGATGAGGAGACTCTATCAGAGTCCTGCCACCAGCCGCATTTAGATGGCAGCAGAATGTAGTAGCTTGATCAATGCGAGTCAGCCCTACTTTTCGGATTGGTCGAAGCACATTGAATTGAGCCGTTTCACGAGACAGGTTTGATCAGACGCTTGATCGTAGAATCAAATCTGTGGTGATGCTCCGAGGGAAGACCAAGGCGCCAAGGCCATCGGCAGCCTGAGGACCAACTCGGACGTCAGAGCCTCCACAGGTGCTCAAACGTTGTTGTTCCCGAGTGGTGATATCCAGGATATAAGGACTTTGAGTACCTCCAACTCCAGAGTGGACGATACGACCTCCATCCATCATGACTTCCTTGTTCGTTACCTTCACGGTATCCTTCTTATTTGTCTTACTCGGACGTATCAATCGCACAAATGCTCAAGAACTAGTTGGTTGCGCTGCGGTAGATTGCCCCAACCGGTACGAGAACAGAGATTCTCCAACATGTCAGGTCGAATCGACGGACATGACACTGATTGGTCTTGTCTCTTATCAAACCCCACTGTCTGAGGATAACCTAACCTGGACCATTGGAGACTCTGGCCTGCAATCAACCATCACGACATACAACCGCACCGTCACCAGATCATTTTACCTGGGCACTCCCCCATCGTTAAACTTGACGTCTTCCACTTTGACCCACCGGGGATGTGCAATCTCCATCGTCTCACCTGATAGAGGCGCATATCAATTCTATTCAAAAGGAGCGCCGCAGTATGCGAATGAAGCTTCCTGCGCAGGAGCTTTGGGCGAGAACTGCATTGACGATCTGACTGGGAGAGTCGATGAGCTGGCTCGATCCAACGCTGGTGCGGACACGTATAGCTTCTGTGCCAATATTGGGGAGGGCCTTCGGGCTAATCCACCACTAAGCTGCTACATTCGTGGTCAGCGGATTGAAGCAGTCGCACTGACAGGATCTTCGGCCCGACAATCCATCGTGGAGCAAGGAAATGGAAGCAGCAACTGCTGGCCTACACTGCCTAAGACCAACGACTTGACGAAGATATTCGAATATGACCACGTTGCTTATCTGGACGACACAGTGCCTTGGTTGGGATACAATCCTTTGATCACGGTATTTCAAGCAACCGAAAACCAGACTGGAGCTTCGCTCGACGATAGTGTTGATATACGATTGGCTTGCATGAAGATTGTAGACTCGGACAATTTCAGCGGTAGAACCCTCGATAATGGCACTGGGACTGGGGATGCTGAGGGCGGTGCAAGCATACTTCAGGGTAATAGTGTGTGGAGCGTCATGGTCCTGGTAGCTGGTGCGATGTTTTTAGTGGTATAAAACCTCTCACCAAAACCTTGTCTTCGTAGCAAGTGCGCGTGATATGTACAATTATCAATTATCAATTATCAATTATCAATTATCAATTATCAATTATCAATTATCAATTATCTTGTGACTCGATCGAGCTTCTGACGTGAGTCTCAAGAGTTGTGATGGATGTTGTTCGTGTCAAGAGAGAGTGTTTAGAGTGTGTCAGGTCGAATTGGCCGTTCGGGATGTCAAGCGGGAAAGCCGAAGATGATGCGGAGCTCTGACGCCAAGCCTTTCGAACTTCGGTCCCGCTGTTGCCTGCCAACATCAACAGCCTCATCACCATTATCGCTGTCAACTCACAAGTTACCATCACACGCGCAACTCTGTTGGAACAGACTGGACTGACCCTCTCGTGTGCTTGTCGTTTGTACCAAGTACTCGCTCTGAACCGTCACGCGTGCCCGCTTCTACAGGCCGACGCGCGCGACCGCGACGACTTGTTTCTTCGTACCTCGACCTGCCCGACGCGTGTCTGGTTCACGTCTGCTTTTGACATCGAATGCCCGCTTCCTCTTCTACGCAAAGTCAAGGCTGCTTTTTACACGAATTCAAAAGCCTGGGTGGGCGGGTGCCTTCTCGCCGTGTTTCACTGCCAGAAGGGGCAGTCAGGTATCGTATTCTTTTCGAGTGACTGACTTCTGCACTCGTCGTGTGCATGACACTTTAGGTCTTATAACCGCACGACTCCGCAGCCATGAATGAGTACGGTCTCGTCTCGAGTGATCCCCCATGGAAATGGGTTGTCGAAAAGCCGTGTTTTGTCTCTTGGAACCATAAAGAGGAGGGACCATCAAGTCTTGGACAACTGTCGCCTGTAAATTCGACGTCGAAATTGACCATCCATATTGGTTGGCGACCTGAAACCAACGAGCTGTTGATAGCTTTACATCTTCCGGTATCGATACGCGCTTCAAGACATCCTCGCGACATGTTCATGATCATCCCATGCGACTTTGATATCTCAAGGCTTGATTTGAGTTTTGCTCCCGTGCAAGCCGATGGACGACTTGATCTAGAGAGTGCCGGTCTTGCCGACTGCAACCTGTTCCATGTTTCGTTCAAGTTATTCAAACCTTGCGATGTTGTCATGCCGCAAGCGAAACGTCAGAAGCCTGTCAAAGGCACTCCGAAGGAGCTGATGGCGCGGCTGAAGTCCTTGTCAGAGACCTCCTCCTTCGATGCATACTTCAGATTCGACACCTTTGCACAACTAGAGCTGAGGAAGGTTTTTGCTTCCGCCTCCCAGTACAACACACCTCGAATATTGCTTGAAAGCATGTACGACGGTCGTGGAGGCGGCTTCAATCTCTGGCTCAATCAAGGCTTGGGTGTTGAGTCTGTCGATGCTATGAAACTGGACATCAAAAAGTCCGACTCTTATGCAGGACCATCCCGACAAGATATTCCACCTCCGCCATATACCTCCGACACTATCCCATCACTGGATCTAAACAAGCCACATGTGGAAGTGCCTTTTAGTGATGCAAGTGTCGCCTCCGTATCCATATACAAGGATAGTGATGTCGAAGGTGTGCCAGAGACGCCGTTCTGGGTACGCATGCGACGAATCATGGACTATCGATCACCTAGTGTTGAATCCCCTGTCAGACAAGGCAGGTTCAAACGTGCTGCTAGTCTTGGGTCATTCTCTGAGAAAGATGCTCGTCTAGAAAAGCAGATCTGCTTATTCCGATCACCTACTTTCGGGCCCTTGTTACGAGAAGCCTCTGCCCCTGTTACTTTCGCAAAGACTATAGCAGACCACCAGGACGTAGTAATTATTCCAATGAAATCATCGAATGACAGGCTCGACGACATCGCTCGTTGGTTATACACTGCTTGGAGCGTTTTACCATCTGCCCACCACGATCTACGCACAGAACTCCTCGCCCTCGGCGCAGCTGAAGACCAACCATCTTTTGCCAACCTTCGCGTCCAGTGCTCCACACGACTAGCATTTGCCGCAGCACGAGCACCAAAGCAAGCATCAACATCACCCGTTCTGACAGAGATGTCTGACGCTGAAGCACATATTCAGGAGATTGTGCGATGGATTAATGATGTCAGAGCTGATGGTGATGTGGCGCTGATGCGTGAGCTTGTTGCTTTGGCGGGTGCTGCGATGGATGTTGTGGAGTCTGGAGTAGATGTGAGGGCTGAGAAGATGGAAGGATTCATGATGTGTAAAGCGAGGTGTATTGCTTCTACTTGCGTTCTTGGACGCGCCGTCACGACTTTATGATTTTGGTCTGAATCAATTTACCGCGGTTCTCGAACAGCACACCGCGAAGTCGCTTTGTCAACTACTTTCAATATCCGCCCGACATACTCATCATTCATTCAAGCTCAATCTGCAGTCGGGTATCCTCAAACATATATATATACAACTATCTACCTGTCAAACTATCCACACAAAGCCGTCCTGTTATAACTCAACCCATGTCCAAACCTAAACAAAGGATCCTCAGTATCAAACGGCACATCAGCAACCTGCTCGTCCACCGCCTCCATACTGCTCGGCATGTCAAAAGGCAATTTGCCCTCCGGCTTCCACCCATCAACATTAAACACGACATCCAAAAACGCATCAACACTAGCCCCATAATGCCCAAACAGCGCCGCCGCCTCTTGCGCAATTTCCGGAATCACCGCTGGTCTATCGAGCAAGATATCCACTATAGTAGGACAGGAATTGAACAGTTCTGAATGTGAAGCTTTTTGCGAAGTGTTGAAATCTAGACGTCCTTCGTGGTAGCGTTGGCGGAATGGTGAGCCGCGGGCTTCGTAAGGGGTGCTGAGGCGGAGGAAGCAGAAATCCGCTTTGTAGGGTTGGTCTACGGTTTGTAATCCGCGGGCTTCCAGATATGAAGAGTTGAAACCTCTGGCGTAGAATTTAACGCCATCGGTAGGGCGGAGGGGGAGTGTGTTTATTTGATTGGTGAGTAATGTGTATGCACGTCTCTGCGTTTCATTCCCAATCCTCGCGAAATAGGCATTCCCCACTACCTTTTCCGCGGCTTCTGGGTCTACGAATCTGTGGTCGAACAGTCCCAGGAGGAATTTCTCTTCTAGTAGTTTTCGGACGGAAATGTCGAGACGGGATTCAGGGATTTGGCCAGAGGTTACGAGTTGGATGAGTAATTCTGTACGTATTTCACCGCCGAATTGATCGACGCCGGCATCTAGGACCATTTTCGCTCTTTCCGATTCGGTGGTGTTTTCGAGGCCCCAGGCGCGTGCTGGTTCGATTACATTGAGGATTGCTTGGTCGGTGATGAGACCCCAGTCACTTACCACTATACCTTTGAACCCGAGTTCTTCTCTGATTAAGCCCGTGATGACTGGTTTGTTGAAGCCGAAAGCCACTTCTGGATATTTTGTGCCGATGGGTCTAGCATAAGACGGCATGATTTGGCGACCTCCAGCTGCAATTGCCGCTTTGAAAGGAATCAGATGGTAGTCCAAGAAGTCGCCGAAATAAGTATTATCCTTTCCAGTAGCGAAATGCGAATCATTGCCATTCCTACTCGGTCCAGCACCGGGAAAATGCTTAGTAACCGTACTCACAGAGTTCAACCCCAACTCCTCCCCTTGAAACCCTTTAATCAACGCCACAACCATCGAAGCAGTCAAATTCGCATCTTCGCCGAACGTTTGCCCACTCCTGGCCATGCGTGGTTCGGTAACCACATCGATTTGCGGCTGTAATGCATTCCTAATCCCCACAGCCAGATATTCTTCACGTATGATGGTGGCGTAGAGTTCAGCGAGAACAGGATCTCTCAGCGCAGCAATACCCAAACTCTCCGGAAATTTAGAAAACTGTCCACTAGCGATGGACGAACCAACGGTATCCGCAAACGCATGTCTAGGATCAGAAGCAATAGTAACCGGAATTTTCAATCTCGTCTGCAAAGCCAAGTTTTGGATTTCGTTATGCCATTCAGCCATTTGGCGGGCTGAGCGGGCATTGTTGACGTTGAAGTGAGAGAGCAATTTTTCGGTTATCAAGGGTGCGGTGGTGAGGTTTCTGGTGCCGTCGGGGATTATGGTGGTGTTGTCGATTGTGCCGTTGATACCGGCGGGGATTTGCTTGATGAAGAGTTGGCCGGCTTTTTCTTCGAGGGTCATGCGGGAGAGTAGGTCATCGAGGCGGTCGCTGATGCAGAGGGAGGGGTCGAGGTAAGGCAAGAGAGTCGAGTTTGTAGTGTTTTGAGAAGGTATGTTGGTTGTGGTTTCTGGTTGTGGGATTGCTGAGGCCAAAGGGGAGAGAGCGAGAGCTGAGATGAGCAGATTGCTCCATGAGGGTGATGGTGTATACATCTTGTCACCGACGTCTCAAGTCCAGGTTTATTGTCTCACCTTTTCTAGCAGCGAGACACCTTCTTATACATACTCACCAACCCACAACACCTTTCCATGCCGCCTCATCTGCCGCTATTCTATTCCTGACTCTGCATATCAATAGTCAGGTGCGTAGAAGCCAAGGCAACAAACTTGTCTTTCTCCAGCCATCCTTGCCAAAAGTCTCCACACCCCACATGCAAGATCCCACTTCACTCCACAGATCGCGGAGGAGCTACTGTGGAGGAAGGAGGTGCAGTGAGGCTTAGCAGCTCGAGCGTGATGGTAACTACGTACGCCAATGTTATACACGACCTTGGCGGTGGGGATACCCTGCTACAGCGACCCTTGGCGACATCCTTCGGAAGAGGGAGTGTCATGTTCGGAAGGAACAGCGAGGGATGGAATCAAGGGCCGTGTTTCCGAAGATCTTGTGATAGACCACAGGTGCGGTTATCTGCGAATCGAGGTTGTGCACAAGAGATGCCAGGAAGTCGTGGCACTCGGTCCGAGGTCATGATGAGAGATCCAAGCACACGCTAGGGATCTCTTCTTTATAGGCAATGGCGAATAGTGCTCTAAGCAAGAATACAACAATTTCTTACACCATCAATAGGCAATAAAGTGTAGAATGTACCTAGATGGAAGGTTCCAACAAAGATGCCGTTAAAAGACCTCCGCTTAATCCTCGGCCCCAAACCACAATGTCCGTCCAAACCTACTTGCACCTCAACCCTCGATTCTCCCCACCACCACAATCACAACTCCACACCCCTTCAAGCACAATACACAGCACCCCTACCCACATTCTTCGTATACCCAAGATCGACGAAAGTGCCATAATTCCAATAATCCTGCTGAGTACCTTGACCATCCACTTTAGCCGTACCCAAGAATTTGGCGGTCCAATATGCAGAGCCGGAGGTGTATTTGTTGAATGCGTATAAGCCCGTGAGTAAGTTCTTTTCCCTCAGGGTGAAAGTGTTGTTGAGTTCTGCTTGCTGTGTGCGAGGAGAAAAGATATTAGCTCGATCCACAAGGAAACGTAGAATGAAATTGTGGAAGGGTTATCAGAGAAGAGGCGCGGGACGAAAGAACTTACAATACTCCATTCACCGACAAAAGTAGGGAATTTGCCATCACCAGCAGAAGTTTTAGCGTCCGAACAGATGATTGCGGCTTCAGTGGCCGAAGTGGCACCTCTACCCGCGAAATAATAATTATGTATATCAAAGACCAGATTGGCGGTTGCAGGAAACGAAGACGAGAAGTAAGTTTCACCTTTAAAGCCATCTTGAAACATGACAGGAATTTTCGAGTTGACGGCAGCGACACGAGAGATGACACCTTTGATGTAAGAAGTCACCCACGCTGCACCATTATCAGAAAGAGCGAGAGGTGTGCCGAAGAATTGGATATTCCTGTTGTCCACAGGTTCATTAATGGGTTCGAGGGTGAAATGCGATGGAAAGTTTGAGGTTTGGATGAAGTTGATGGCAGCATCCACGGCTCGATAGGAATAAGTCAAGGCGGTCGCGTTGTTGAACCAGCCGTAATTTCCTTCTTTTTCTCCAAATGCCATGCCGTTTACTCCGCCGGGAAGAGAGTGGATGTCGATGATGATGTGCATGTTGTATTTGTTGATGGCATAGCTCGATATAGTTTTGAGGAAGGAGAGCTGGTTACCAGAGTACAGCTGACTGCCAGGAACTTTGACCCAAGCGGCGTAGGTGGTGGGGATGCGAAGAAGGGTTATGTTTGCTGCGGCGAGTTTGTCGATGTCGGAGGTTGTGATCCAAGAGGCATATCTCTTTTCCAGCACGGGACCGCATTGAGATCCCAGGTTGACGCAAAGACCCCATTCATCGGGAGCACCGCCGGAATACTGATTCAAGAATGCGGTATCGATGGTTGATTCTTGGACAAGCCAGCCACCGAGGTTGACGCCGTTGGCTTTGAAGGTCTTCCAGTTGATGTAGTTGGTGCTGGGTGGTGCAACAGCAGCAGGGAGAGCAAGAGACTGCCCAACCACAAAGCTTAGAACAAGCGCGGCGATGGGGGAAGAAAACATGATCGTTCCAAGTCGAAGAGAAACTGCTGTATCGATTTGCTCATCTTAGCCAGAGGATCAATGCCATTTATATCACTTCTCATGCTAATCATCAAAGAGTATCACCGTCTCCAACCTACGTGATCGGGACAGCGACGTCCGAGCTAGTACACAAAACCAGTCCCACGAAAAGACAGCGAGCCCTAATTCAAATTCTTCTTGTAGTATAAGAGCAGAGGTCACGCTTAAACAGTCTTTCTCGCTTACCATTATAGTCCCCTTGATCGCTCACCCCGCAATGTGGAGACCCCGGTTCCTCCACCTTTTCCGCGCATACGTACGGAAGATCATTTACATTCGTTGCGACATCTTCTTGCATGCAACGTGCGCAGAATCTTTCCCAAGCGATGGTATGCCACTGTAGCGTCGGGGGGAGATAGTCCGTTGATGACTGAACGGTCACCTCTCTGCTTTGATCAGGACTCTAGAACTTGGAAAAGTGCTTCGTGATATGAGGACTGTTTGCGATGAGGACCTTACCGAGGTCAACTGAAGAGTAAAACTACCTTCTGCTTCGCGATGGACAACCGGCGAGCAAAAGAGTTGAAGAAAACAAAATAAACATACAGCAGCAGGGATTCCCACGTGGTCACCCACCGTAGTACTAATCTGCCGTTCAACTGCTTATGTATGGCAGAGCGGACGGGATGCCCAGTTTTCAGCTGACTGTGGCCGTATGTGATGGTTAGATTGTTGTTGCGCACTATCGCTGCTTGGGAAACAAAGGAGGCATAGAGGTCAGGCGATACTGGACTATCGTTATCATGATATGACCAACTTTGAGGTCAATTGGAAATCA
This sequence comes from Aureobasidium pullulans EXF-150, assembly GCF_000721785.1. Taxonomy (NCBI): domain Eukaryota; kingdom Fungi; phylum Ascomycota; class Dothideomycetes; order Dothideales; family Saccotheciaceae; genus Aureobasidium; species Aureobasidium pullulans. The sequence goes on along the minus strand of NW_021941045.1, from coordinate 336,249 downwards.
TCTCTGAAGGATATTGAAGAGAACGCTAAAGTGAGATGTGTCGAGAAACAGCGAAACGTGGTTGCGGCTGCGTGTGCCGCAAAGTCATAAGGACTTCTGATATGGATCGCAGTATACGGATCCGCTTGCATATGCGCCGCAATTGATCAAAAGAGGAAGCTGGTGGGTCAACAGAGATTGCGGTAGTGACTCGTCAAAGATTGCGAATTTATGTCAACGGCGGTTGCGATTCGTCGACACATCGATTCCAGGCCAGATATAACAGCGAGGTTCGATCAAGAAGGTCGCGTAAGTCTGACCGGTGTTCTTATACGAACATGTTGGCCAGCGACAGAATGATGGGCGGCCTCGGAATTTAGGTTTCGTGATGGGTCGTGTCAGAGAGCTCAAAATAGCCGCGGCTTTGATAGAGTGTCACACCGGTGTATGGATATTGGTAGAGAGCAAGCGATTGAACGCTTTTGAAGCTTCGAAATCGACCAGAACATATACCGAGACATGACGCAGCTTGTGACGAGGAAGCACAACGTACGGCATGCGAATCTCAATCAAGACGTTGAAGGAGTTGAGATAGCAATGGTCAAAGGAAGCGCTGGAAGGAGTGGCTTGAGAAAGTAGGCGACGCTTGGGGCAGACAGAGGGGCGAGCACAAGGGTCTCTACCCTTTTCCCGGAGCTTGTGCCTGACTAGCGCAGTTTGACTCCAACCGTTGTGTTATGTATCAAAGTGGCCTTGGCATGTAGAGGAGGATCTCGAGACAATCCCCCTGCCACTTGCTGCCTGCCTGTTTCCTACACTGTTCTTAGGCAGTCAATGGACCGAGGTGGTCATGCTGTGAGCGAGAAACAAGTACTGATATCCACGATTACGACAAAACACAAGCCACGTCCAGCGTCAACAGATCGCCCTCCTTTATTTTCCGACCCTGTCCCTCGTACCCCGCAATTTCGATACAACCTTTGGGCGTCCACACAACAAGCAGCGGCAACGATATGAGTCTCAAGGCCAGTTCCAAATGGGGCAAGCTGCTGCGCAAGAACGATGCCTCGGACAAGAATTTCAAGCTCAATGAAGATGTCGTTGACTTTCTCAAGCCATCAACAGAGAAAGAGAGGATTCCTGGCGAAGGCACGCGACAGCTGGCTGCTCCGCGTATCGACACCGCTGCTGCGCAGAGATGGCCAGAGGCTTCAGATGTGAGGAGAGCGGCTACAAGCCCCCCTGAACCAACATACTCGACAAAGCCAAAGAGGAAAAAGAACGTCACAGTCGCATTTGTAAGGACACCACCAGAGATCATTGGAGAGGGCGGTGACGAGTCGGACGTTCCAGTCATCGAGGTTTCAAGAGCAAAGTCAAGATTGGCAAGATCACAAACAGAGCGACGACCTGCGGCCCCTGTGCTAGACACTCAGGCAGCCGAGAAGCACCGCCAGGCAGCGAGTTATCCTATGAGCGCTCCTGCCGTTCGCAATGTCTACCAACGAAAGAACTCGCTGGCCGATCCGACACATCCTGTAAACCATCCCTTTTTCGAGTCGCAGCCTCAACCCGTACCTCCACCAGTGCCTGAACACGCTCCGCAAGATGACGCTCCGAGACCTGGCATGCTCAAGCGTGCTCCTACCACTTTCAGCAGTCTTGAAGACCACGAAATGTCACCAATGAGTGATAACGAAGAAGTCCCACCTCTACCCCCGCATATCGAACTTCCCATGACAACGATAAATCCTTCTGAGCCCCCTTTCTCCCCTCCAATAACGGACAACACAGAGCTGGCCAGTTTCTTGCAAGACTCTCCACCACAACCTCGCTCTTTACCTCCACGCGTGGCCAAACGCCAGAGCATGATCCGAGAAGAAGAAGGCAGAGTTCTGCGACGCTTGTCACGACTTGATTATGAAGAAGTATCCCCTGAGGAGTTGGATCCGCGTAGACCGCCTAGTCCAAATTCTCCTCCTCGACAGAGCAGATCTCGTAGTCCACAACTGCCCATGGTCGCGCCTACTGACTTCATCTCCGAGATCCCTGACCATCTCAGATCCGCATCTCCTGATCAGGCACCACCTCCCATTGTACTTCCACATCGATCACACCCGCTTCCAGAAATTCCTGGCCAGCACGATGGTTTTGTCAGGGCGGAAGTACCTCCCATCCAGACTAGGAACATGCAACCGTCTTTTTCTTCTTCTCACTATACGAACGACTCGGCACACTCAGCTTCGAGCTACCGACAACGATTACCCTCCGACTTCATGCCTTCTTCATCACCAGCTTCTTCGGTCCGCTCTGCTTCTCTACAGCCAAACAACTTTTCGCGACCGGTGAATCCATCAGCTAGTCATCCTCTGCCTCCACCTCCCAGCCGTGGCCCAAGTCGTGGTCCGAGCCCAAGCTACTTCTCCCAGCAATCTCTGGCCCCTCATGCAGCGAATGTCAACGGTCTAACCCCCGGACTTACCCCTGGTCTCACCCCTGGACTGCTTCCTGCACCTTCGTATGACGCAAACGGCAGATCCAATTCTGCGTTTTCCTACCGTAACGCGTCTCCATCAGAGCACGTCCAGGGTACTGCAGAGCATGACGCTCTCTTCGATTTCGGCATGCGTGTCGCGCACATGAGAGGTGTGTTCCGCCTCACCGCTGAGCGCGAACGACCGATCCAAAGCTGTACTATCCGGGAGTGGACTCGCGCTGCAATATGGTGGCTACACAAGGGTCGCGCAGGTCTGACCGCCCAGATTCGCAGTACACCAAAAGGAGCAAACAGACCCGAAACTCTCACGCAAGCACATGTTGATGTTGCAAAAACGTGGTGGATCCTTACAGATGTGTTGTCTGGTGCCGATTCACCACACTCAAAAATTGACTCTCCACAAGATACTCTTCTGCGAGACATGGATGTCGTACGCGCAAGTCTACGCTCTTTTACACTCTCGATGAGCCGTAACAACGTTATGCCTCCCCATCAATCTCTGATTCAAGGCCAAGATACTACCATGTGGATCGAGTATCCTCGTTTTGCGTCTGATGTCGCATCTCTTCTTCGCGGAAGCACCTCTCAGGCGTTGATCGCCCAAGATGACTACGAAGAAGCGGATCCCTTGGAAGCCTTACCACTTGGTGATACGAGAGATGTATTTTGCTACAGCAGGATGTTTGTCAGCGCATCAATAAACACGGAAGAAGTGGACACCGATCGTGTCATCCTGCCCTGCGTTCTCACCATGATCAGGAGCAAGTCTTCGTTCCAGACTTCGGTTGTGATCTCGAGTCAAGCAGATCTGGTGAATCTGGAAATCAGACCTGGAGATGGTGGATATGGTAAGGGACCTACTTGGCATGATGTTAGCTGGAAGTCGAAAGAGCATGGTCTGTACATCCGTCTTCCACGCGGTTTTACTCTCAATCTCGCTTTCCAGGAACCGGATTTCCGTGCGTTGTGGAGTATGGTCGACTATACGAACAAGATTTATGGCAGCATGAAGCCCGAGGCTGATGAGAGGATAATCCATGAAGCGCATCTGATCGAGCTCGCACATACTGACTCTACCAATCCTAATGCCTTCTCCAAGGACAAGGTCCGATCTTGCACTGCTTTTGTGTTTGAGAAAAGGCTGCACACTCGTACTGGACTCGGAGAGACCAATCTCCATCGCGGCTTCAGACTTCTGTTGATGGCCAATCCAACTAACAAGTCTCTGACCATGGCTGGCATTCCTCTCTGCAGAACTTCGCCCCTGCTATTTGAAATGTCGGGGGCGAACGAGCCTCCGGTCATGAATGTCCATACGCAAGACTCGAAGAGGCAGTGCAAGACTACGCTTATGTTCAAGGGTGGCCGTGAACGACAGGACTTTTACGATGTACTCCAGGGCATCTCAACAAACGAAGACGAGCAAGTTGTCGCAAGAGTCGGTCTCAGGAGCATGGTTGCTGAAGCGTCGACCGGACAAGATACGATTGCCGGAGCGTTCCAGGGTCTCATGTGGAAGGAGGTGCGTGTCATCACTGAGGCCAATGCAGCAGTCGGACAAGATCAGGGAGATATGACGCTCTCTGAGCATTTCCGATTGATTGCTATGCATGATAGTGGTGCGGTCACTGATCGATTGAATCTTGGCGAGTAATCCCACATCTGCTTCTATAGCGATCGCTAACATGAATCATAGGCCCTGGTGAGCTCTTGGTACGCCTTCCAGCATCAGGTGCGCCAAGCATGTCACTCCTGCGCGCACCACAAGAAGACTTGACAGCATCCCTCGACATCAGCAAAGCTCAGCACGGACGCGAAGGATTGAAGAGATTCGTACAGACGGCAGCGACCACGCCTACCACCCGCACCTTGACATTCCCTTCAATGGAAGAGTTGCATAACTTCCAGAAGGCACTCACTCGATACACTGTCAAGTTTGACTGCACCGCCACACTCTTTGCCATCTCAAGACGCAGAATGGTAGTGCCCATCTACAAGAAATGGGAAGCGACCAAGGTGCGCATCCAGATCTTGACATTGGGCAGCGTCACCAAGATTGCGGCTTTTTTCGAAGACTTCAGCCATGCAGATGCTATGATCTTCCAAATCAAAGCAGCAGATACGTTTGAGAAAGCCAAAGGAGATAAGCCATCCAAATACTGTGTCAAGTTTGTAGATGCCAAGTTCAGCTTGCCAAAGAAGGAGAAGGATGGAGAAGGTGGTGAAGATGAAACACACTCAGATTCTCAGGTTTGGGGCAAGGGTGTGCGACGTAAGTTCATCAACCTTGAGGCACTGGAATATGCCGGAGAACACGATGACATTACCATTGGTTTCGAGACGGAAGATGGTAAGAATAACTTCCATGACTTTATGATGCAAAGTTGATGCTAACAAGAAATACAGAACGCGATAGATTCTCCGAAGGGCTGCCGGCAGCAACGATCAACAAGACATTCCAGCTTAGAAGGAAGATTTGAAGAGTGTTTGAAGTGTAGCATTTCGTGTTTCTTTTGTTTCTGCATAGCGTGGTGAAGGAGTTTGGATGAGCATGTGCGAGTGACAGATGGCGTTGACCGCGAGGCGTATGAGATAGATCTGAGATGACTCAAAACATTGAAATCAACCGCCTACGAGCAAGAGTCGACCTTTGCATGACATGGAGAAGTGATGTTGAGAGAAAGGTGAAGATCAAGTTATGATCATGACTCGAGCAGGCGGCGGAGCGTCACTGATTGAATCCCCGCCACGAGTCAGCAAAATTCAGAAGACGGCGCTTGGCCGGCGACTTTCGAAAGAGTCACATCGCATTGCGCATCACTCCACAATCACCACAACCCATCACACAATGCCTGGACAACGTGGACCCGTACCAGTGCTGGCTCAGGCTGGCGGCCGCGACCTCACTCAAGAAGTGCTGGACCTTCTGGACACCAAGCAAAGCGTTGCGACCGAGAGCGACCTCCCCGATGTTGGACAAGCAGAAATAAAGGCCGCTCTGGACAGACTGGCCTCGAGAAACATGGTCACCTACGAGACCAACGACCAGGAGCAGGTCGTTCTTACAAAGGAGGGAGAGCAGATTGCCAATGAGGGCAGTCACGAGTTCAAGGTGTGGCAGGCCGTCAACAGCAAAGGCCAACTGCCCTTGAAGGAGCTTCCGGTAATTGTTCCATGGGAATCTGATGATGATTGAGGCAGTCGCTGATGTTGCGGAAAACAGAGCGTGGTCGGCGCAGACTCGGCCAAGGTCGGCCAGGGCAACGCATTCAAGCTCAAGTGGATCAAGAAGGACGGTGATGTTCTCGTGTCGCTGGTCGACTCGCCCAAGGACACAACCCGCGACATGCTCGCCGGCGTCCAGAGCAGCAAGAGTCTGTCGGACAACAAGCTTCTCGCCGACTTGAAGAAGCGCAAGTTGGTCACCGTCACAAAGGTCATCAGCTATGTTGCGTCCAAGGGTCCCAAGTACGCAAAGGAGATGCCTGTTGAGCACACCGACCTCACACCCGAAATGCTCGAGTCTGGCGAGTGGAAGACTGCAAACTTCAAGCCCTACAACTTCGCCGCACTTGGAGCTCAACAGCATGCTGGTGCTCTGCATCCCCTGATGAAGGTGCGCGAGGAGTTCCGCAAGATCTTCTTCCACCAGGGCTTCATTGAGATGCCCACTGGCAGGTGAGAATCGCTGAGATTCCTCCTTCTTTACGACCCCGACTAACAAGTTCCCTCCCAGATTCGTCGACACTGGCTTCTGGAACTTCGACGCCCTCTTCGTCCCCCAGCAACACCCCGCTCGCGATCTCCAAGACACCTTCTACGTCTCAGATCCCGTGTCAGCCGACTTCCCTCGTGCCGACCCCGCCGCAGACGCAGCAATGGACGCCATGGAAGCCGATGCCAAACTCTACGACCCCCGCCTCGCCTCCACCGAACAGCCCAAGCAAGACTACCAAAAGTACTACGACAACGTGCGCAAAGTACACCAAGACGGTGCCTTCGGCTCAATCGGCTACCGCTACCCTTACAACGACGCCGAAACCACAAAACTCGTCCTCCGCACACACACAACTGCTGTCTCCACCTACGTTCTGCACAGACTTGCCGCCAACCCTCGTCCTTGCCGTTACTTCTCCATCGACCGTGTCTTCAGAAACGAAACCGTCGATGCCACCCATCTTGCCGAATTCCACCAAGTCGAAGGTGTCATTGCCGATTACGACCTCACTCTCGGCGGCCTCATGGCTTTCCTCGAAGGTTTCTTCGCCAAACTCGGCATTTCCAACCTCCGCTTCAAGCCCGCCTACAACCCCTACACCGAGCCCTCTATGGAAGTCTTCGGTTACCACAAGGGTCTTGGAAAGTGGGTTGAGATTGGAAACTCGGGCATGTTCAGACCTGAAATGTTGGAGGCCATGGGTCTGCCCAAGGATTTGAGAGTGTACGGTTTCGGTTTGAGTCTGGAGAGGCCGACGATGATCAAATATGCTGTGAGCAACATTCGTGATTTGCTCGGTCACAAGGTGGATTTGAACTTCATCGAGAGCAATGCTGCTGTTAGATTGGACAAGGATTAGATGATCTGCAGAACACGGGAAGGAAAGATTGATGAATGCGTAAAATGTTCAAGTTTATACCAAAAAATGCAAAGACCAATTCACCCAAGGTTCTCGCCAGAGAATCACAGATCGATGTGATGATGAGGGTCTGCGAGGAAGTCGCGTCTAGTCTAGATTCTGCGACGGCACTGATTGCTATCTTTGACCGCTTGGGGCTCACCATTGCGCCATGCTTCTCCGCCTCAACTCATGCTGCACGCGCGGTATTCGCTCACGCAGCAGAAAGGAAAAAGAAAGGCGAGAAAAAGTAAATAAAATTCCCCGCAGATTGCAGTTGCGACCTTGCTGCCTCCCTCGCTCGTCCTTGTTTCTCGGAGGCGGCTTCCTTTCGCATTTTCGACAATTCACCGCTTCTCAGCCGGAGTATTCACATGTCTCAGTCAATTGATACCAGTGTCGAGTCCGGTGGTCAGCACCATGCAAGCCACTCAGTCTATTGGCTGCAAGTCTACCTGGATATGCACTGCGCAAGCGCCTGCAGCCTTGCTGCATGAGCGGAATGATAAGATCAGGCTGGCATTTTCAGCTCGCCATGGTTACATACAATTCCTCACCACATTCATTCTCTTCTGAGAACATCGCGATCTGGTCTGGTACCATAACCTTTCAACAGCTTCACACAGTTGTCGACGCCGAACCTTGATCCTCGATGGGAAACGAAAAGCTCACGCACGATGACTACACAGTCGCGTGGATCTGTCCTCTCGAGATAGAACAAATCGCTGCTCTCGAGATGCTGGACGAAGAACACCCGAGATTGCCGCAATCAGCGAATGACCACAATGTCTACACTCTCGGAAGCGTAAAAGGTCACAATGTCGTCGTCGCTGGCCTCCCGACGACTGGAAACTGTTCTGCTGCAACGGTTGTCGCGCAAATGCGAAACACCTATCCGCATTTGAGATTTGGCCTTCTTGTCGGCATCGGAGGCGGTGTGCCCACCAAGACAGACGCAGGGCCTATTCGACTCGGTCATATCGTGGTTAGCAAGCCTGTGGGCCAACATTCGGGAGCTGTCCAATACGATCACGGCAAAGCGGAAGCTGGCGAGTTCGTCCGAACTGGCTTTCTTGCTCCACCCCCAACTGTCTTACTCAATGCGGCAAGTGCGTTACAAGTACACCGACGACGAGTTTCGGAAGATCCACTCATTCCTCATCTGAATCGGATTGACACTTCCAAGCGAGGCCTTCGGGCTTACAAGCGGCCTTCGCCTGATCAGGATCAGTTGTACGAACCAGACTACATCCATCTGGACAAAGAGAAATCGTGCAAAAAGTGCGGTTGTGAAGCCAGCAAGCGTGTCAACCAAGAGGTCGAAGATAGCGATGATGAGAGCGCCTGCGAGGAAGACGACGATTGGCTCGTTGTACATCGTGGCACCATAGCTTCAGGCGAGGCCGTCATGAGGAATGGCTTACAACGAGACGCCTTGGCCGGGGTTGATAAGATCTTGTGTTTCGAGATGGAAGCTGCTGGAGCGCTGAATGATTTTCCTTGTCTGGTCGTGAGGGGTATATCTGACTACTCTGATTCCCACAAGAGTGACAAGTGGCATGGTTATGCTGCTGCAGTCGCGGCTGCATATGCAAGAGAACTTTTCCATCATATGCCTGTGGAACAGGTGAAGCAATGCAAGATAGCGGAAGCAGGTGAGGAGAAAATCGCTTCGCGTTGATTTAGTCCAGGGACCTGACGACTTGTAGTCATACGAGAAATGGTGGAAACCTCGAGACAGGCTGCAGAGCACACCATCGACTCACGTATCAGAAACTGGCTCCGACCTGCTGATGCGTCCATCAACTACGTCACTGCATCCGGGTTATGTCATCCAGGGACAGGTGCTTGGTTTTTAAAGAGTCCGGTATACAAAAAGTTCTTACAAGCTCCTCATGGCCGTCTATGGCTCCGCGGTATTCCTGGCTCTGGAAAGACTGTCCTTGCATCCACCATAATCAAGGAACTTCGATGTGCTGATGAAGGATCCGAATCGGCCATTATCTACTTTTTCTTTTCGTTCAGCGATGACTCAAAACAAAGGCTAGAACACTTGGTACGCTCTTTGATTTTCCAGCTTTCCGGTCTACATAAAGCTGGAAGGGCTCGTTTGACGAACCATTTTGAAAAGCATAATGACCGCTACGAGCAACCGCCTACAGAGAGCCTGGTCGAACTTCTTGATCAAATGATTTGTGACTTGCGGAGCGTCACTATCGTCCTCGACGCGCTTGACGAATCTAATGGGACGCAGTCTATCCTACAATGGATCACTTCACGCAATCGCTGCAAGTTCTTGTTGACCGGACGACCAGAAAGAGATATCGAGGAAGCGCTTACCCAGTGGTTGCCTTCTAATTGTGCTATAACACTTGAGAACGAACCTGTGGACGATGACATCAAGGCATATGTACACCACAAACTTGGAACCGAGAAAAATCTGAGCCGCTGGAAATCCATGCACAACTTGATCTCGGACACACTTGTGGAGAAGGCGGGCGGAATGTCAGTTTGCTCTTCTTGCCACTTTCATCATGCCTTTTCGATTGGAATGTATCCATGCTGACATGTGGTCAGGTTTCGATGGGTATATTGCCAGCTTGAAGAGCTCTCCGGGTGTTTGGATAAACCTGCCGTACGACTCATGTTACAGACTCTCCCTCTCGACCTCAATAATTCCTATGACCGTATCCTCCAGAACATACCGCGCTCGCGAGTTCCCAACGCCATCAAGCTTCTACAGTTTCTTGCTTTCTCAAACCGACCGATGTCGCTTCGAGAGCTAGTAGACGCCATTGCAACAGATCCAAATTCTAGCATCCTATTCGACGTAGAAGATCGGCTGGCGCCGCCTGACACCATTATCGGGTACTGTTCGAGTCTCGTAAGACTTACTGGTCAGACCGTGGACTACAAGCAAGCTGGATCTGCATCTGCATCTGCACTTCTATATGCGTCTAGTATTGGACCCGCGCCTGCATCCGAAGCTGGATCTGAACTTCACATTAAAGCTGGATCTGACGCTAAATCTGACGCTGAATCTGAGACAGAGTACGGATACGAACCACAGCTTGAGCTAGCTCACTTTTCTGTAAAGGAGTATCTACTTCTTCATCGCAACGAAACGCCCTATCAGGAATATTTCCAGATACCGACAGCAAATGCTACGATTGCTTCAACATGTTTGGCCTATCTATGGACACTCCAAAAACTCCACCTAACCAAACTCATGGATGCAACCCACGGAATGGAAAAACATGAGATCCGAACAAAATTTCCTCTTACGGACTTCGCTACTCGACATTGGCTTGATCACGCGAGGCTCGCTGGTGAAAACCAAGAAAAGTTGTTCTTTTGGACAAGCAAGATCTTTGTAGACAAGCCGTTCATGGAGTTCTGGCTGCAGTTCTACAACCCTGCCCTGGGATGGGGTCTCAGGCTATTGTACGCCAAGGTTACAACACCTGCGTTGTACTACGCATCACTCGGTGGTCTAGATAGATCGATCAGACTTCTCCTTGATAGAGGTGCGTATATAGATGCAGGGAGTGAAACTGGCATATCTGCTCTCCAAATTGCTGCACACGAAGGGAATGTGGAATTGGTAGAAATCTTGATAAGGCGTGGCGCAGATATAAACGCGCGGAATCAGTATTTTCTTGGTCCAAACAGCGGGTCTCATATCACAGCTCTTACAGCTGCGTCGAACAATGGTCATGTTCGGACAGTGCAAATTCTACTGGAGCATGGTTCTGACATCAACGCTGGGCTTTCTACAATGGTGCATCCTGTGAACTTCTCCGGGACTGCGCTTCGAGCGGCCTCAGCAAATGGTCACTTGGGAGTTGTGCAATTATTGCTGGACCATGGCGCTGACGTCAACATCGATCGCCATGGTTTTGCACTACACGCAGCTCTGTCTGGAGCATACACAGAAGTGTCTTTGCTTCTTCTGAAACGAGGTGCAGACACATGTGCATACGACGACAAGTATGGAACAGCTCTCCGCGCCGCCGTGCTCGGTGATGACCTTACCATCGTCAAGTTGCTCCTGGAAAGAGGAGCACACAACACTGAGTGGGGTCTACATGGCGCTGTTGAAGCCGCCGTCATGACTGACAGATATGATATGTTGGAGACACTGCTACTCCACTTCTCTGAGCGTGATAGGGAAAATGATGTTCTCAATGCTGCTCTCGGGTATACTGATTCAGACACTAATGAGAGGATCATCCGGATCTTGCTAGAAATGGGAGCTGACAACATACGCCAAAAGAACTATCTTCTCACCAGGGCATGCCGCCAGGGATATGTGGCGAAAGTAGAGTTATTGCTCGACTTTGATGCAAAATTCGATCGCGCCTTCGATTACTTGGATTTGCCATACGAGAGGGAATCCGATCCCTTCCTTATAGCTTGTCTAAACGACCAATTCGAGATCGTCAAGCTTCTCGTAGCCAGGGACGCAAAGTCAAATCATAGAGACCTCTACGATGTGACTGCACTCGAATATGCTTGTGCTATAGGACAACACGAGATTGTAAAGGAACTCCTGGAGAATGGCGCCGACGTCCACAAAACATGCGACTACCTAAGTCTGCCTCTGGAAGCTGCTTGCAAAAACGGAAGTCTTGAAGTGATCAAGATGCTCTTGGAATATGGCGCCAAAGTCGATGCGGGTGATAGTGCACCACTTACGGCTGCTTCCAGAAGGGGCCATATCGGGGTCGCGCAGCTCTTACTTGCTCAAGGAGCCAACGTTGATGGCGAAAGGAAATCAGGAACTCCGATACAAGCAGCATGCCGTGAAGGAAATCTTGAGCTGGTGGAATTGCTACTCGCTAATGGTGCGGACTACAACGCAATAGGGGGACGATGTGGTAGTGCATTAAGCAATGCTTGTTTATCTGGTAATACAGCTTTGGTAAGTCTGCTGCTGGATCGAGGTGTTCATCCGAATGCCAAGGAGAAACTGTATGGCAGTGCACTCCAAATTCTTTGTGCTACTGCTTCCCCCATCGACCTGAAGACAGTACAGTTGCTACTGGACAGAGGTGCTGATGTGGATCTTCGAGGTGGAAAGTTCGGAACTGCACTCTGCGAAGCCGCATCAAACAACGAATTGGGGGTGGCGCGGATGCTGCTTGAGAGAGGTGCCGATCCCAACCTCTGGGACAAAAAGTTCTGTAGTGCTCTTCAAGCCGCTTGTAGCAGCAGGCGTGAGATTTCCGACCTTGTACAGCTACTCTTGGACAACGGTGCTGACGTTAATGTTCGAGGTGGGAGTTACGGCAATGCTCTCTGCGCTGCTGTGTACAACAAAAATGTCGAGTCAGTGCACATGCTCCTCGATAGGGGAGCCCGTATTGACATGCGAGGCGGAAAGTACGGCAACGCTCTCCAAATCGCTATCAAGAGAGGTCTCGACGACATAAGAAAGAGACTGATTAAGAGGGGCTGGCTAATCGTGATCCAAAAACGACCCTTCTGGAGGCGTAGATGCGCTCTATCGAATTGGCACCCTAGCATACAAAGACAAAAATCGCTGCATCTGCTTAACTCTAGCTCGAGTACGCCTACGGGGACTATCTCTTCAGGTAGCGATATCTCAAGTCGCAGCGATGCTTCCTGGCTCAGCGCTAGCAGCGGTACCACCAGAACCTCAAGCTTGGATCCCCGATATTACGGACACGAGCCGTATTCCACATGCACCAGCAGCATCCATTCGAGTAGTGGCAATTAGTGGCCAGCGTAGAGTGAGTAGGTTCGAGATGGCTATGAATCCACTCTGCTCCACAGTCTCTGGAATGCAGTCAGAGTAGTTCCACCATTTGTAGACGTCTTTCACAGAGCTCCAATTGGAGTGCCTGCCTGGTCAGGAAGTGGTCAAAAATTTTGAAGAATGTTCTGCGATGTTTTTTACGCAGAGGAAGCAGCTTAGTCCATCTATGCTCTCCAATAGTCATTGCTTATGTCGTTGTGGTTTGTAAAACAATTGTTATCATTATACAGGTACCGTTAAGGATAGACGAATTGCGACTAGCAGCCGTAGCCCTAATTCGACCATTTGTCTTGTTGATTAGAACTTACCAAGAAGAGCAGGCGGTAGACATTCTGGCTAAGACCGTTAGCTGCAGCTTCATGGTCATTGCTCTAATTCACCTAAAGCCGCTGAAGATGATTGAGCAATCTGATTCAATTCAATCTGTTGGATTGATTCTCCTCTACTCCAAACTAACTCTCTCTACGCCGGCCACTGGCGGCAGTCCGAGCGGTCGCTGGGCAAATGGCCGGAGTAGCGACAGCAATATAACGGTATGTCAAGAAAGATGACTAGTGGTCAAATAAAGCACACCAATAGAGATCAACGCTGTCCTGTACAGCTATTCATCAATTTCTCATCTATTCTCGACCAAATGCTCTCCTAACTATATTAGTTCAATCACCTCCTCTCCCATCTCACAAAACTCCCCAACTTCGGCCTAGCAAACAAACTCGAATAATCCGTCCTCGGCACCCCCTCTACTCCCTCAACATTCTCAAATCTGAAATGACGCAACAAAACAGACACAATAACTTGTAATTGCAAATACGCATACTTTTCACCAATACATCTATGCCGACCAGCTCCAAAAGGTAGATACGGACTTTTGGTGCCTTTGGACACGATTCCATAGCCATAGTCGATTTTGTCGTCTTCGGCGATGTCTTCGGTGGTTTCTGGTGGGTCTGAGGAGGATGACCAGCGGTGAGGGTTCCATATTTGGGGGTTTGGGAAGAAGGTGGGGGAGATGGAAGTCATGGCTGGAGAAGCGAGGAGGGTGTGGGAGGCAGGGATGATGAAGTCGGTTCCTGGAACTGGGAGTGGGGTCATTGTTTTTCGCATGATGGAGTGGAGGGAGCCGTGAAGGCGAAGAGTCTCCTTGATTGTGTTTTGCAGAAGTGGTAACTTTGCCATGTCTGAATATTTGAGAGGAAGTAAGTCTTTGTTGTTGGGTGAAAGATTCTGGAGTTGTTCTCGGTATAGTTGTTCTGCGAAGTCGGGTTCGGAGGCTAGACGGAAGAAGATCCAGGAGCTGGATGCTGAGGAGGTGTGTTGGCCTGCCATGAGAAGGCAAATCATCATGTGTGCAATTTCTTCGTCCGGAACTGGTGTGCCGTCTTTGTATGCACAACCCATGAGGTTGGCGATCATATCCGACTGTTGGCTCGTGCCTTTGCTGCGGCGTTCCTTGATGATATCTAGGTATATGTCTCTCATTCTATTTCGAGCAGCATCTCTTTTCTTATTGTGAGGCAACGGTGCCCAGGGGAGCATAAAGTTTATCGGACTGAAGCCTTTGTCGAGGTCATGGTATAATTCTGCGAACTCCGTTGTGAGCTTCTTCCTGACTTCTGCTCCTTGTAAAGCACGACCAGCGGTGAAAATTGTGATCTCGCCCATAGCGGCAGCAATGTCGATAATGCCGGACTGACCCTTGAGTCTGGGGGACGTCTTGATATAGTCGAGGACCTCTTGCTCGATCAACTGAGTATGCGATTCCAGTGCTTGTTGTGTAAGCCCGAACTTCACAAACTTCTTTTGCTCCATGAGTTTCCAATTCGGGCAGTCGTACACGACGTCAGGACCGAAGACAGGAGTGGTAAGGGGACCATAGACTTCTTCGGCATTGACATCTTTGAGTTTGCCGTTCAGGATGAACTCATTCCCGTCGAGACCCAAGTAGACTGTTGTCTTGCGTCCGAGGAGGATGAAGGTGAAGATGTCGCCATAGCGCTTTTGACAGTCGGCGAAGAAGTCTGTCGGTGCCATGCCATATGTGATTGTACTGCCGAGGAAGGGGAACCAGTGGAAGACCACAGGCGGCTCATTCTTGTTGGTAAAGAGTAGTTGGCGGACGACATTGAGCAAAACGAAGAAGAGTATGAAAGCAATGACGCGAAGTGCTGTACCGAGCAAATCGACCATCTTGAATTCGAGATACTTTCAAGCGATGATAGGCTAGTGATTATTGCTGACCTTTATCTACTCGAATGTGCATCGTCCCATTCTCTGCTGACCTTTGCTAATATCAAACTACACCCTGAAAATGGTTCGATGTGCTTGGCAAGATTAGAATACGTCCTGCTTCGTCAGAGATTCTCGTACGACTTTTGCTAAGCCGTTTATTGACTCCACAACAACATCATTTTGAGTAGATCCTTCATGAAGGAGACAGGAGAGTGAGTGTATGGTGTCATGGCTTTGTCACTGGTCTGACTTGACATGTTTGCGGCTCCATTTGTTGATTCTCCACGATGAACAGTTCGTAGCTCGCAAGAACACCGCAGAATCTCACGAGCATCGGTGAGTACACAGCAAAGTTTCAGGCTGTCGGGCTAGTTCCCGTTCCGGCTTGAGGCCACCAGAGGCATTCGTCAGGTAGAATTGACTAGGACTTGGCTACAAGTTGAGTAGAGACATCGAGTGAGTTTCGTGGCTTTCCGGTCGCTATCATGAACAGTAGCATTTCTAAGACGAGAGACACTTGTCGGAGAACTGGACGCACGACTACACGAGTTTCCGGAATTGACAGGATGACATTTGGACGCGTCGATGGGCGAAATCTGACGCAACCAGTATCTGGGGTCTCTCCTTCGAGTTTGTCATATGGTGCTGACCAACCTCTACATATGTCTCTTACTGAAGCCGCGGTCTAAACGTATCTGCTGGAGATGCAAACTGTCGCATTTTGGGAAGACGCAGAAGTTGTAAACTGAGATGTTGTGGTGATGTTGAAGCTTTCTGTGGTGAGAGATCTGCAAAACGCGGGCGCGTTTCTGGCTGAGCGACAACTCTATCATTCCTCAATCCATCATCGTAAACCTTTTTCTACACAGGTCAACCACAGATATGCGCGTACAGTGAATACTCTACCTGAGCGGTCGACGCGTGATTTTCCTAGTCGTTCCAGTGTTGATCGTGTGTTGATGACAGACAGCGAAGCTCTCGAACGCCATGCGATGCGAAGACAGGCTTCTGTCGTGCTCGCAGGAGACAGAAATATTTGATCATGCCTCACGACCAGTCACTGTGCACTTACAACCTTTCTAATCTTGCAGGATACGGTTTGCGACGATTGAAGTGATATTGTGCCGCCACGTCAGGTAGTTGGCACAATTCGACCCCACATCGACCTTCCACCACGACTGCCAGAACCTCGGGTGTCGCAAAACTCCTCCGCCAGCATTGGTATGCACCATGTACCTCTGTTCTCGCACCTTGGCCACCGGAAGAATTTTCTACTGGTGCACGGGTGGCATCTTGGAATATGATGGTGAAAGGAGGGGTGCATATCTTGGCTGTGGAGGATCAACTGTTCACATCGCTGAGGCATGCGGCTCACTGTTTTCTACTTCATGCTGGACGTCTGCAGGAACTCAGCCTCCGCCTTCGGATACGTTTAGCAGCGGTCATAGGGAGAGTGAACAGCTTCTCCGTCTTGGAATCCTTGGAGCGGCCTTGGTCATGGTGTTTTCCACCATTGGAAATGTTCGCTCTTGACTACTTGCAGCATTAGGATGCGCATTGTGCATGACACAGGCAGGTCGAAGACGGAGAATCGTTGAAGGATCTGTTTCGCGGGTCTTCAGATGCCTCGCGAAGCAGTCTCCGCTTCTCCCAAGGCAAGTATAAGAATGGCTAGGAAGGTAGGTTGAAAGTCGTCAGCACTCTCATCATCCTACGACCGAGGACCAGACAAGATGAAGTTCAACTCGCTTCTTTGGCTCAGCAATCTCGCTTTGGTGCAGGCAACCCCTTTCTGGAAGGATGACTTTTCCCTTCAAGGCTTCGCAAAGGACAATCCATTGGGCGAAACCACTGGTGGTAAGAGTGGACGCACGACCACTGTGTCCAGCTTGCCCGCTCTCCGCACCGCCCTTGCTGGCACCAACCCATTGACCGTGGTGGCCAAGGGCTCTTTCAACTTAACCGGCGAGACACGCCTTCGTATCGGCAGCAACAAGTCCCTGCTCGGTCACAAGAGCGGTGCAAAGTTCTTCGGTGGTGGTATGTCTGCTGTCAATCAAACCAACATCATCATCCGCAACATTCAAATCAGCTATGCTTTCGACAACGATTGCATCACACTTCAAAACACCACTCGCGCATGGATCGACCACAACGAGTTCTTCTCAGACCTGGAACACGGCCCCGACTTTTACGATGGCCAGGTCGATCTCGTCAGAGCCACAGACTGGGTAACCGTATCCTGGAACTACTTCCACGACCACTGGAAGGTGAGCACACCTGTCCCCTGCTTCTCCAATAGACACACTGACGAACATCACAGTCCTCACTCATCGGCAACAGCGATGTCCTCCGCGAAGTAGACGAAGGCCACCTCCACATAACCTACCACCACAACTACTGGCGCAACATCGGCACCCGCGGCCCAGCCGGCCGCTTCGGCCACCAACACATCTACAACAACCTCTACCGCGACCACCTATACCAAGCCATCCACTCACGCAGCGACAACCAAATGCTCGTCGAAGCAAATGTCTTCCGCGGAAACACGCGTGAAGCGGTTTCAACCTATGGTCTTGTCATCCCAGAAGATTCACCGAATACCTGCGTCTGTGGTGATTTTGAAATCGATGGATACGTGAATTTTGGAGCGAAGAATGATTTTGGGAGGGCGGGGGTTAATGTTACGCAGTGGGGGGATTTCAAGAGGGCGCCTTATAGGTATGATTTGACTAGATTGTCGGATGTGGAGAAAGTTGTTACCAGGGGTGTTGGTATTGGTAAGATTTGAGGGATGATGACGAGAGTGCGTCCGGAAGGGGTGGTTTTAGTGTCGATTCACTCCAGAAGGTGCCAGCGAAGAATCAATACAACAATTGTTTGCCTTCGATGTTCGTTCTCTTCAAACCTCGAGTTTGTCACAATTGCTGTGCTTTTTGAAGTGTTGGCGACCGAGCTATGGAGACAACAGTCGATTCGAACGCTGATCCTCATCACTGGAGTCGATATGATATGACTTCAAATCGTATGTCATGGTCTTCGTTGAACGCAATTGCGCCATTGACAACTTCGTGACTGTTCGCAACGCCGGAAGCGAACGCGTCCAGATGGTAGCCACGACTTATGGCCATTCTCTACACCGGCATTGCTGACAGGGCAGCCCTGCCCAGCCAATCCCAAAAGAACATCAACATTGTTTGAGCCAGAGAAAAGCACTCGTCTTTATTCGAACGCTTTGTTCATTTCTTCGACGTCTTTGAGTGGCTCCTCGCGTGACGGGCTAGCGGTGAAAGAAATGTCGGGGAGTTGCGACAAAGAGTCTTCGGATGGCGCAATCCAGCACCAAGGTTCGCAACCAGACGTTGTTGTTACGCGGAACGATGCTTCGCTGGTGATTTGAGAGCGCTTTGCAAGATTGTGCAATTGGATATGGCGATTTCGTTAGTCATCGCAAATTTGCCAAAAGCGAGCAAACGGCCTCATGGCGATTGTGACTCGAATGTTGAAGATTTCTCCCCATCACGTCTTCCACTTTGGTTTGCTTGACCTCGTTCGAACCTCGACTCCGAAGAAACCGAATAACCTCATTCCTCGCTCCCAAGAATGGCTGCTGCTGTCGGGATCTTCAACTCAACACATTCGGGCGACTCGAACAAGTATACTGCTATCTCGTCTGTCGAAGAAATAGATGCTGGCGACGAATCCACCGAGTCAAACTCGCTACTCGTCGTATCACCATATGCCACGGCACCACATCTACTTGACCTGAATCGCTACGACACGGCAAGCCAGCTCTTCGCAAAGGCCTTGACGATACTCCGACCGACTCGCGATGATTACGCGACAACAGAGTACACATCCACCTTCAATTTCCAGGAGGTCGTCGATACGCTGAAAGGACTCGCAAGAGCCGAGTCACATACATGGCAGAAGAAAGAGTTCTATGTTGTCAGTTTCCGGTCGCAACTTAAGAATGAAGTTGACGGAGAGAGGCTTTTCCAGCTTGATGCTTTCTCACATCAAGAAGCTATGGCGAGTGGAGGGCTGTTGAAATATTGGTATGGTGTGAAGGACGAAGATCGACGAAACCTGGCGACTTGTATGTATGCCTCGAAGCTGTGATGAGGTGTGCTCTGACTGACGAAATCTCCAGGCTTCTGGGAAAGTCGACAACACGCAAGAGATGGAGGCAGAGGGCCGTGGCATGCTCAGGCGAGAGCTGCGGCTACAATCTGGTATGAGAGCATTGTGTTCAAGACGTATGTTTTGACGATTGGCGATGGAGCGAATAGCTGGGAGTTCAGAGATTATGAGGAGAGCAGGTGATGGTATACTTGCGTCCGACCATCAAGGTGTTTGCAGAGACGGGGTCCGTGCTTGGGTGCGGCCCTGAGCGGAGACTTGACAGCGTAGACAGCGATGACCTTGTTCCAGAAAACATCGGAGCGTTTGAACTGTGATTAGCGACTCAGTGAACGTCAGCGACTTCGTTCTTTTAGTCAAGACCGAAAGTGGTCCGATACAATTTTATATGTAACAAGAGGTGTGATAGGGCAGATTGTTGGCCGCTATATTGACCAAAGCGAGTGATAACGCTCTAAGGAAATTGTGCCCACAAAGACTTCGCTTCGATGTTTCCCGACTGCCATATGGCTGGGTCGCGCCTCGGTTCATCGACAATGGACTACTTCGATACTGCCTGCAAATGTGAATGCACAGCCTGAACTCTACACTCAAGGCCAAGGACTTCGAGATCGAGATGACAAGATGGTCATGCACTTGTGAAAGGGCGACGTGGACTTGACTTGGCCTCTTTGCTGTTTGTCGAGCTTGGTTGAAGCTTGTCTTGCAAATCCTGCGTCACCCCAGGAAGGCGCAATGCTGGGGAGCATGTGTCAGTCGACTTGACAGCTTCTAGTCGCATAGCAGACAATATAGCCGAGCATAGTATATGGTGCAGCAAGTAAGCGATCAGACTCGTCAGGTTGATGGCTGTAGCATGAAAAGTTCGGCGGAGTGTCTGGCATAGAGTGTCCCTTGCTCTCTCAACGGATCAGATAAGATGAGATTTCGATGTCTCTTGGGGCGCACGGACACTAAACGTCTGCGCAAATCGGCGACCCTCTCTCAACATCCACAGTTCACGACTCGACGTTTGAACAACGTTGGATTGCGAACCTGCTATCACCGACTATCAATACTTGCCCGCTACTTTATTTGCTTGGAATTCTCGAACGACGTGACCGCGAAGGCAATATAGGCTGTAGATCGTGCCTCAACCTTCCGAAACCCACCGACAAAGGATCAAACCTCGTCAAAACACGTTCCTCGGCTGTCTATCCCATCACATCTGCCAAGCTCATCCAAGAAACCTAAGACGTTGATTTTCTGCAGCTTGCGCCATCGACCCTGGTACCTGGCAGCCACTTGCAGGCGAGAGACGAGAGCTGATACTGTGAGCTTTGCAATCAATCGCTGTTAAGACAGGGTATGCGCGGTGAGAAAAGTGAGGTTATGCTCTGAAAGAGGTTTAGTGATACATCCAATATCTGAACAAGGTTTCGAGAGCACATGGCTTGCTGCGGTCTCCCATGTGCGGATGATGGCGTAGCAGGTTGATAGACGGATGGAGCTGGGCATGTCGCAGAGTTCAACACTCGAGGCACAACTGCTTTGCCCTTTGTGGTCCGGCTGTGCAGCTAAGTGGCGCTTTTCGAGGTAACGTTATAAAGAGCTCCAAGGTTGCACCTCTTTACACGGCTGTGTTTTGCAACTTGACAAACCTCGAACTCAACTTTCCACTATGAAGTCCATCATTTTTGCTACTTTGACAAGCTTGGCCCTGGCGGCTAGACCCTACCTCAACGAGCCCGACACTGGGTAGGTTATCAACCAGTTTAACAAATATAGCTCGTCTGACTCATCAATAGCATCGACGACGCTCTGGGAGACACACCCAATGGCACACTCCCTGCTTTGGAGAACATTGTCGGCCTTCCAGATTTCGAATGGGCAGCTCGCAACTACATGAACACCAGTGCTTATACCTACTACCGTAACGGCGCTGCTGGCGAGTGGGCCTATCGCAATAACCTGGAAGCCTTCCAACGCTACACAGCTCGTCCTCGTGTGTTGAGAGACAACTCGAAGATTGAATCGACCTTCACCACTTCAATTCTCGGCCACAACTTCTCGGCACCCTTCTACATCAGCCCTTGTGCACGAGGTGCTCTTGCAAACGAGAGAGCCGAGCTCGGACTTGTCGAAGGAGCTTACCAGGGAGACATTTTGTACATCCCTTCAGACTTTAGCTCCCTGCCCTTGAAAGAACTGGCCGCCGCAAGACCTGCAAACGGCTCGCAAGTCATGTGGCAGCAGGTTTACCTTGATGCTTCTAACGACACTGCGACCAAGGCCCACTTCAAGGAGATCGAAGAGTCGGGTGCTCGCGCAATTGTGTTCACTGTTGACAGTGCTGGACCTGGTGTTCGTCAGCGTGCTCAGCGCTACTCTGCTGGCTCTGCTGATGCGGATTACTCGGCCTTTACATGGCAATACTACCAGAAGCTTCAGAACTTCACCAGACTGCCTGTCGTCATCAAGGGTATTCAGACGGTCGAAGACGCCAAGATGGCAGTCAAGTACAAGGCTCCCGCTATCGTTTTGTCCAACCACGGAGGCCGTAACTTTGATGCCAGCCCCTCTGGCTTCGAGGTCGCACTCGAGATCCACCAAGAGGCACCCGAAATTTTCAAGCAGATTGAAGTCTACGCCGATGGTGGTGTCAGATACGGAAGTGATGTGCTCAAGCTGCTTGCGCTTGGCGTTCGTGCTGTCGGACTCGGTAGACCATTCATGTACGCCAACGCTTACGGTACTGAGGGCGTAGCCAAGGCTGTAGAGTTGCTGAAGGCTGAGATCGCTAGCGATGCCGCTCACTTGGGATTGAGTTCGCTCAAGGAGATCGGTCCTCAGTACTTCAAGTGGACTCCTAACAACTGGTATAGCTAGGTTATGAGACATGTAGAATAGAGCCTTTATATGATATTTCCATGTTTGCATGCATTAATTCGGCGTGAGTCTTCGTTGATGGTCGATAGAAGTAAAAAAAGGAACAGAAAAGAGAAACAAACGGAAGGAGCTTCCGCTGAAACTGCCGAACGCCACTGCTTCCAAGAAGCGACGCGCAGAAACGTTTGAGACGGCCATCACGAATTGGCTTACTTCTAATAGCGTTCGACTACTTCGACATCACTGACAGGACTGCGTTCGGAAAGAGTTGATGCGAAAAGACAGAGGTAAGCAATTGCAAGTACTCCGTAGTGAGAAAGATGAGCTGCGTCGACGATCAACGGGGCTGACTCCGGTCTATAGGACGGCGAAGTCTCGACGAGAGGCAGTGATAGTTTACGCTAAAGCCGGCGTCGTGGTCAGAGAGGCTTCTAGACTTGCGCCCTCGCGAGTTGCGGTCACTTCCTGGAGGTTGTGTATCGCGGCATCCTGCTTTTCGAGCGCCCGTGTCACTGTACCTGATACTTGTCGCGTTCCTTCTGCAGCGCGCGGCTATGACCAACCAAGGAGACGACGCCGCCGCCATGGCGACAGAGACGCCTACGCCAGATCAGGGCCCTCGACCGAGCATCGAAGACTTGCTCAACATGGACGTCAACGACATGACGACGGACCAACGAGCGCGATTCGAGATCAAGAGGGAGCACGAGTTCTACAGCTACTATGAGCCCATCCGCGCCCTTGCGACAACCGAGATGGACTGGACCGACCTCAATTCTGACGAAGCCGTCGCAAAACACCGTCCGACCGCTTCGCCCGACAAGGCCCTGACGGCTTTTTGTCAGCTGGCTGCCATCCGCCTGAAGATGCGTCGCGCCATGATCTTCTTCTTCGACACGACCCACGCCTACATCCTTGCCGAAGCTACCCGCACTCTCTCCCTCCACGACGATGCCGTCTTTGACGACGAAGAAGATGGACTATGGCTGGGCACAACGAAGATTCCGAGAGGCTTCTCGGTCTGCGAACATACCGTCAATCTCCCTTCAAACGGAGGCACAAACGCCGAGGGACACGACTCGCACATCATCCACATCATCAACAACCTCACAGAAGACACTCGTTTTTGCAACCGGCCATACGTCACTGGTGGTCCCAGAGCCAGGTTCTACGCTGGTGTCCCTATCACAACCCCGAAAGGTCTCAAGATTGGCGCTTTCTGCGTCTTGGACGACAAGGTCCACGAAGGTCTTGGCGAAAAAGATGTAGGTTTCATGAAAGAGATGGGAGCCGCTGTCATGAGCCATCTGGACATGATCAAGGCAAAGGTCGAGCAGAGAAGAGGCACGGACATGGTCGCTGCTCTAGGCGCCTTTACCGCCAGCGAATCAAGTTCGCGACGAGACATGAAGACGGATGATGCCCGTCCACAGCTGGAGCACGACCTCGAAGCCACCTCGTCTCTGTTGACCATTGGAAACCTCGATTCACCACACCCCAAAAGGCCTGCAATGCGTAGACAATCCTCGAGTAGCAAATTGCGTCATCCTTCAAACGAGCATGATCAAATCACGAATATCAGAGAGAGGTCTCCGCGTAGACAACGTCCTTCATGGTTTACTAAGAACAGAGCCAGATCGGACATGTCTGTCTATACAGAATCTGCCATACTTCCAGAGTCCACTCCGGTCGAGACTGCGTCAGACAACCCCAAAGCCCATCCCGCTGAGCAATGCCCCAGCGAGATTATGCAATCTGCCTCCACCTTGATCCGGAAAGCTGTGGACGCTGATGGTGTTCTATTCTTGGACGCTGCAATTACTGGCTTCGGTAATCTTATCAACAGCTCTTTCCTGGAGAACACCCCAGACGACGATGCCGAAACCACCACCAGTGGCACGGATGGCCACCAGACCAGCGAAGGAGAAGACGCAAAACCTCAAGGTCCAAATGCTGACGATCAGCCATGTCCCGTACTCGGAGCTTCTTATGCACCACGCAGCGGTGCCGTACCAGATCCTGAGGGTCGTCGTGAGATCTACTCGCAATTGACCCCAAAGTTCCTACGATTCGTTCTGAGACGATTTAAGGGTGCCAAAGTATGGAATTTCAATGAGAATGGAGACGACTATCTGGATGAACAGGCTTCCGAAAGCCACAGCGCATCTGATGGAGGCCTTGAACGCTCGAGTTCGAAGGCAAGCGATGCATCTTGGAGGAGAAGAAATCGCAAACGATCGCTAAAACATGCTCCCGGCAAACAACTAGCAGCTGCTTTCCCTGGAGTGCGCAGTCTTATGGTGCTCGGGCTTTGGGACCCTCAACGCAATCAATGGCGTGCTGGATGTGTCATATGGTCTTGTACACCTATGCGCATGTTCTCTAATGAAGGCGAGATGCACTACCTCACAGCATTCTGCGATGTCATCATGGCCAAGCTGGCTCGCTTGGATGTCGACGTGTCCAACAACATCAAGTCTGACTTCATCTCGTCGATTAGTCACGAGTTGAGATCTCCGCTTCATGGTATCCTGGGAACAGTAGAGATTTTGCAAGATCAGAATGTCGACAACGCAACTGCGGAAATGATTTCTCAGATCGACACTTGTGGAAGAACCTTGCTGGATATTGTGGATCATCTGCTTGAATTCTCTCGCATCAACGTTCTCACCAGACACACCGGCTCAAAGATGCGTCCAGTGTCGAGAAACGCGCCTGCATTGTCTTCGAACAATGGAGTTAGTGACACTGAAGCCTCATCTCTGGACGTAGACGTCTCTCTAGATGCTATCACCGAAGAGGTGGTTGAATCGGCCGTGTACTCCTTCTGCTGCTCGAAGGACCAACGCACACTCAGCGAGAGGAATGTTACCGTGTCGATAGACATCGAGAAGCATCCCCATGTACCTTGGGACTGCAAACTCACAGTGGGTGCCTGGAAACGCGTTTGTGTAAATCTAGTCAACAACGCTTTGAAGTACACTTCTGAAGGCTCCATCAATGTGTCGCTCAAGATTCTTCCACCGACGAAGAAGCTCGGTCGACCCATCGCTCAACTTTCTGTAATCGACACTGGTCGCGGCATGTCTAAAGACTTCTTGCGCACGAAACTGTTCCGCGCCTTCAGCCAGGAAGACGACATGGCCGAAGGTACCGGTTTGGGAATGTCAATGGTTGCGAGAATTGTCAAGGGCTGGAAAGGCAAGGTCGATGTTCGGAGTAGCAAAGGTCAAGGCAGTATTGTCAGTGTAACCATGCCGATGCATGTGACACGCCGGCCCAGGAGTGCTGATCTCGATGGAGCTTCACTCGATCCTACGATCAACGGACTAGCAGGACTCGCCGTACATGTCATGGGCTCGCCAGATGCATTTGAACAAGGCCCCATCGCCACTGGCCGCTATCAGCAGTTGGTCACGTTCACCAAGATGTGCTCTGGCATGGGACTGAATACCTCTGGACCTGCATGGCAGTCTGCTGGCGACAAAGACTTTGCTGTAGTCGCAGAGTACGACTTGCCACGTCTTATGGACACTCTGACATCGCCTCGAATCAAGCAAAGTACAGTAGAGAAGACGTCGATAACTTCACTGCGGACGAAACCCATCGTTGTCCTTTGCAGAGATTACATATCTGCCAGGAATCTGAAGGGCTGCCAGCTCGAACAGCTTGTTCGCGGAAGAGTGGAATACATTGCTCAACCATGCGGACCTAACAGGCTTGCCACTGTCATCAACCGTGTCCTCGAGCACTCGGGCAATGGGGAACAATGGACCTCCCGCCCACACAGTCCACCGACACCTAACACCCCTTACGAATCAGTTACGCCTCGCTTTGACACATGGCGTGAATCGCATACATGGTCTGGAGCATCATCGCCCAACGAGACTGAGACCACACGAAGACTCACACTCCGAAGTCGTCGCACCTCCAGCGAGACCCATACACCGTCTGTCAGCCTCGTCACCCCAAAAGGAAAGCCACAAGCAGAACAAAAGGACAACGACCCTCACGGTCTAGGTGTCGAAACAGCACAATCCAAAATCCCCGATGTCGCCGACGGTGCCTTGACAGCTCCCGTTTTGGCATCTGTCGAGCCATCCTCACTGGAACGCAATCAAAGCGTTGTCAGCCTACCTCCTGACTCAGAAGCTGCAAAGCCGTGTCTTCTTCTCGTCGACGACAACCCTATCAATCTCCAACTCCTCGTCACTTACGCCAAGAAAAACAATCACCCCATGCTCAAAGCCACCGATGGCTCCCTTGCCGTCTCCGCCTACAAATCCGCGCACTCCCCTGACTCTTCCTCTCCACCACCCGAAGTCATCCTCATGGACATTTCCATGCCCATAATGGACGGTTTCGAAGCGTCCCGTCAGATTCGCGCGTTCGAAAGAGAGAAGAAATTGAAACCGGTGGTTATTATCGCTCTGACTGGACTGGGGAGTTCAGAGGCTCAACATGAGGCGTTCGTGTCTGGGATCAACTTGTTCTTGACTAAGCCGGTTAGGCTGAAGGAGTTGACGAGGCTGCTGGGGACGATCAAGGATACCTTTGGCTAGATTGGAGGATGGTGGGAAAGTGGTGGTTTAATGATAAGATGATGATTACGAAACAAGTGGCGTTTAGAGGACAGAACGCAAGGCCAGAACTGCTAGTTCTGAAAGGATCCGGGATAGGGAATAGGAAACAGGAAGAAGGGGTCACGGCACAAGTGACAGGGCAGTACCAAGCGATCAGGAAATTCTTGAAGCATTCAATGGCGTTTTCTTTCCTTCGTTTTGGTTTTACAAAATTTACAGCTTTCTTTCGCCCCCTTTCCCTTCTTTTCTTGGTGCTTATAAAGGCGCTTCTGAAACCTCGTTTCGTTCCCCAATGTCTTCTTTTCTTTTTGTCTCCATTCGGCGGGGATTTCCATTTCTTTCAGATCTAGCGGTGTAGTGAGCTTATGCTTCTTCATGACAAGACAAGTAGACATGAAGGATATGGAGATTTAAAGGAAGACCATTATCCGCATGTTGCATTCAAACAGATCAAAAGGTCCAACATCCCAAAAAAGAAAGAAAAAGAAAAAGAAAAAGGGAACAAAACCCTATATCTAGAAATGTCGAGGAAGCCGCAAAACGATATTGCCAACTGGGATTAATGCCGAAAGTAAGATAGAAAAGATGATAGGAGAAGAGGAGGTGGCGAAACTGATCCAAGATCATTGTACAGCACTCGAAATGGTCAAAGGGGAAACACGACTGGGGGAAATGTACAGGTAGACTTTTATGTTCGACTGAATATAGCAGAAGAATATCAATACCTCGAGTTGCGATGAGGTGGGCACGTCAAAAGCATTTTTCAAAACAGCAAAAAGATAATTTATTTTGAATTGATCATTCGTAAGGGACATTTGAGCTCTCTAGCAAAAACAGCTGTATCGTAATCCATCTACTTGTTCTCCTTTCCACCTTACACCTTTGTTTTCAAACTTTTCATCGAATCTCGGAAAGGATGTTGAAGTCTCTTAGGATATCTCATCAAGTCGTTTAACGACCGCTGTTGTTGTAGACAATACGGTTGGGGCTGCCAGTGCGGAGATCAGTGCCCTGGCCAGTAGTGGCAAGAGCAATGATTCTGTTGGTGGTGGCAGCAGGGGTGGTAAGACCGGACTCCAGACCCTTGAGGTAAAGAGCAAGACCAACAACATGGGGGCAAGCCATAGAGGTACCGGAGATAGTGTTGGTAGCAGTGTTGGAGCCGATCCACGAAGACAAGACGTTGAGGCCAGGAGCGAAGACATCGACGGTGCTGCCGAAGTTGGAGAAGTAGGCGCGGGCGTTGTTGCTGCCTATGGCGCCGACGGTGAGGGCTGAAGATGCGGAGGCGGGGGAGGTGCGGGAGGCATCGATGGCTTCGATGAAGGCACCTGTTTGGGGGTTGCTGATACCGTTGCCGGCTGCGACCACGGAGAGGACACCTTGTTGGGTAGCGGCGTTGACGAGGGAATTGAATGCAGTGGAGACTGAGTCCTCAGAACCGAGAGACATGTTGATCACGGCCTTGCCGGCACGACCCTTGTTGATGATGTCGTTTACAGCCCATTCGAAGCCCTGCATGATGGTGGAGGTGGCACTGGACTATGGCGTTGTTAGTATGTGGCTGACATAACGGAAGAAAAGATTCTTACTCCAGAAGCACCGAAGACCTTCACGGAGATGACATTGGCCTTCTTGGCAACACCGTACGTGGAACCAGCAATAGTGCCAGCAACGTGAGTACCGTGACCAGCGTCATCGATGTGAGAGCCACCAACGAAGTTGCTACCAAGAGAGGCACGACCACCGAACTGTTGGTGGTTGATGTTGATACCAGAGTCGATCACATAGCCGTAAGTACCGGCACCAGCAGTGGTGTCGTAGTAGTAGGTGTTGGCAGTGTAGGTGCGTTGCGAGATGCGGCCAAGACCCCAGGTGCTGCCAGTCTGTGAGGTAATGGCAGTCATGTAGATGGGGAGATCCTCCTCAACAACAGCAACCTGTTTGTAATTAGTATGGTTGATGACTAGATATCATAGTTGACCAAGACTCACCTCGTTGCTAGCCTTGAGCTCAGCAATGGTTTCCTCGTCAAAGGAACCAGCGTAGGCGTTGAAGTCGGCAACCTTGAAGACCTTCAAGTCCTCCTCAACAGTGCCATTCTCCTGACGCTTGTAGATACCACGGCGGTGGAGGTCACCGGCCCAGTTGATGTGAGAGATGCCAACTTCCGGGTCAATGCCAGCCTTGAGGGTGATGATGTACTTGGTAGTAGCAGGAGCGGCAGCAGCATCCTGAGGAAGGGGAGCAGCCATTGCCAGACCGGCAATGGCGCTGAGAATAGCAACACTCTTCTTCCACATGTTGGGAGATGATGGTAGAGCTTGGACTTAGAAGGAGGTTGAAGAGTTGGAGATGGAGGATGAGATGATGTCCTTGAGAGCAGCCTAGGAGGCCGCCTTTATACATTTTCTTTTCCATATCAGCCAGTATCGATTGCCTTTTGATGGTGTGCTCAAGCGACCATCTTGCCAACGTCGGTGTATGTCGAACATGATCCCCTTGGCAGGCTGTTTGTTCAGGGCAAAGAGTGCTATACGAATCGAGAAGGTGGCAGACCTACAAGGTTCGGGTATGCAGTGGCACCTTCTCTATCAGTATAGGCTTGACGAGAAGTTCTATCAGAAGCCAATAGAGCAGGGCCGTTAGATTCAAGATCCCACCCTTGGTGTAGTCGGTTGGTCCCTAGTCATTGTTCAAAAAGTCTTGACACACAATGGTGTCAAACCTTCGAGATATCGATGTACAGGGGCATAAGATTGACAGGTCAATACTAACCCTTTCGAGAAGCTCATTAGGCATGAGGTTGAGAAACTGCGTTCGGGTAGGTTGCGAGCTCGGTGAATATCACATTGCCAAGCTATACCAAGAACATTGGCAAGCGTTTAGAGCGGCGCGGGGTTCGTGATTCTTCATGCCGTCGACTCTCGGCACTCTAAGCAAATGGTCAAGCTTGCATTAGAGTGTTGCAGGTTTTGGACTTCTCGCCGTGATTTGTCCAAAGATCCCGACGCATTCATGTGTATTGGCATGTGGTTGCGGCTCGGCCCTCGCCTACCGCCATCCACTCAGCCAACGTCGTCGAAGTAAGGTACCCTCATGGTCAGGGACCTACTTTGATGATCCCGAGGTATATAGCTGATCTTTCCTTGGAAGCGGAAACACAGTCTTCCACTCGGCCGTAGTATCTGAATTATTGGCAGCAGCTCAGGCACAGCCATATTATGCCAAGTCGTGTTTTGGCGATCATATTGCCCTCAGTGTTCTCGACTGCAGACTGGTAAATCCACCTTGATAAGAGGCGCGACTAATTACCATGCAGCACACAATCCAAGGCTGAGAGAGCGTGCTGATCATGTGCAGTATTTCTGCGGCCAAGTCGCTTATTCGGTGCATGACCGTGGAAGACGAGATATTCGCAATCAGTATGAAGCATGTGGAAGCCATGAGGCTGCAGCGGCTATCAATACCAGAAGCCGACTCATGGGCATGACAAGATGCTGCAAGATACGGCAACCGATGAATATGTTCCCAGTTGGCTCGTGATGGCGCCGGGATTGTTGAGAAGGCATTGAGAAATTCCTGGTTCACGACTTCGATGGGTGCACTGATTTCGCTAGGACGACAACGTGTACTGGACCTATCTCGGACTGTCCAAACTCGTCGCCTGATATGGACGCGCTTTGGAGAACGGCGCAGACTCATGGTAGCTGTAGGTTGATCCGAGAGCTGTAATGTGATCTCCGCAGCCTTGACAGTCGAGCACGCCGTCGATCGAAAGTATATCTAGTCATATCGACACGAGGTGATCTGAGCCGCAAGGTCGTTGTAGGTCGAGCACGCGACAAGACCGGCGGCGAAGGAAACATTGGCAGAACATCTTTCCCAAGTGGCCAAAAGTCGTGACCTCCAGCAGACGTTCCAACCTCCCTCAAATCCCACCAGTCACAACAACAAATACTACCAATCCGACACCCAGTCCACCGCAGATGCCAGACAAAGTCGCCATCGACCAGCAAACGGCCCAATAATAAGATGGCGCAGTTGGCATCTCATTAACTTCGTCTGTCGCGTAGCACAAACTGAGGATGAGATGTGCGAACCCGAGAATACCAGAGAGGATGAAGGTGGTATCATGTTGGTCTTTGGTGAACACGCCCCAGTAGTTGGATGTCCCGAGGCGAACGATTATGCGTGTGATCAGGACGAGGAGGCCCAAGGTGACGAAAAGGGCTGAACTGCCGGCGAAGACATTCGTGAACATGGTGAGTACGCTATCGACGAGAGTCTGCGCTTCAAGACTAGCGGCAATGTGAGATGTCATGGCTTCGGTCGTGTGTGAAGTTTGATGTTGCTGTCGCAGAGGTGGTGATTCCAATTCTGGACAGGACGGAATGAGAACCCATTTGCCAAGAAATGGTTTCGGACTCACGGCAATGGATCTCGAGGAAGGATCGACTAACTTTTTCTCAGGGGGTTGCCTGAGTCGCTGTTTCACATCCTCTCCTTGTGCTAAACCTTTGTCACGTCTATGGCGTAGAAGTGCACAATTTTTGCGAGGTCAGAGGTGATCTCCAATTCGAGCGTAATGTTCAGCGTGTTTCTGTGGACAATTTGTTTCATTCCTCATCTTCGGCCTTCTCGCGTTTCTTTTCTCCATCTTCAACTCGATTTTGATGAGGACTTCCGACTTAAACTCCGATTGTCTCCCTCGCTGTCCTAGTACTTTACTGAATAGCCCAAAACTGCTCTAATCAAATCCGTCGCTGTCCATCATAGCTGCGAATGCTCGGACGACCATCTCGATGCCCTTGATGCTCGGCTTGACGCTCTTGCCATGGCCGCATTGATCAGCGAAAAGATCCATACCCTTTTGTGTTCTCTGAATCGCTTCTTCCATCGACTTGATTAACTTCGTCATTCGAAGTGAGGTTAGGGAGGGGAGAAGCCATGCAGCACCGACTTTTCTCATGTCAGCGAGGATAGCTCCACGAGTCTGGAACTCTTTCCGAGGGCATGATGGGAGACTGTGATCATGGCCACGAACTGCGACACTCCACGTGCTAGTGTCACCGCACGAGAGGTCGACACGGTAAGGCTGAGCAGGAGCTTTGTTCTGCAGCAGAAGGTGACGTAAATTCTTGACCTGGCTGGGGCCAATCATGTCGAGCCACTGTAGAGTGTCACGACGGATCTTGGGTTGAAAAGAGTCCTTACTGCTTGAGCGCTCCCAGCGTATGTTGAATTCATTGACGCGGAAGAAGGTAGGACTTCCTTCTTCTCTGATCTGATGGCACACGGACAGGAGAGGAGGGCGAGATGTCTGCACCATCTCATATGTCAGAGCGTAGTCGTAGACGACCATGCGAACGTCTTTTGGTAGCTTCATGAAAGGGAACTGACGCGCGGTGTCTGCAATCTCGAGTGCATGGCGATAGACCTCTCTGATGTTGTTGTCCGGGTCTGGAATTGCGATGCGTCTTGCGGCTAGGGCTGTTGTGAGATCCTGTCTACTCCACCTCAGATAGGAATTGCGAGTAAGGTCATTCTGTCGTAGAAGTTTCTTCAATATATGGTAGTTGTCGCGGCTGGGGTCCATACAGGTCCATTCGAAGCCGGGGTAGATTTCGAGCTGACAACAGCAGATGGTGTCGCGCTGTCTGCATTTCTCGAACATCTCTTCGAAGCAACGGCGGCGTTTTTGATGTACATCTGAAAGCTGCGACCTAGGAAGGACTGACCAAGACTGGGATATGATTTTAGCGCACATCGTAGATAATGCTTGAGTTGTTGAGAATCTGGATGGCGAATACGGTTACTTACAGAATAGTATGTAGTTCCTGATGCAAAAGAGGCGTGATCTTCTGTGTTTTCTGCCAGCGTGCCACGAGTGGCGATGGGAGATAGGTGGCTCATGTTGTGCGCGGATGTTGTGCGCGAGTATGGTGCTGACGACTATTGGGAGAAAGGAAAGTGGTGCTGGTAGAGGGCGGTCTGGTTTGCTTGAAGAGGCTCGCGCAAAAACGTGTTGTGGAGTTCAACGAAAGTGTCTTGAAGAAGTGAGTCTCTGTGCACGCGAGTGATCGTTGATGTGGTGAGTGCGGGGTTGATACCTTTCAGATGTGTGTTGGTGTGAGAACAGCAGTATGGGAGTCGAATCAAGTGAACCCTGGTCGCGTCAGAAGTGAATCAACCGATGACTTTGCTGTATTAAAAGAAAATCAACTTTTCTCTTGGCAGTTCATCAATGATGCTTTCCTTCGTACCTGTTGATGGCATCTTCCAATCAAGATTTGGCCCTGGGAGTACCCTTGAATATGAGACAACACAGGTTTAAGCTGGGAAATAGAAGATGGCGCCCTAACCAAACGAAAAACGCCATGTCTCATTAGTCTGGTACAACTCACCAGACTGTCTCGAGATTGTTGTATGAGAAATTGGAGAAGACGGAAAGCTACAAAACAATACATGCATGCTAAGAAAGTGCAAGACTCTTTTGCGGAAGGCACGACTAAGCTTAGAGTAGGAGAGAAGAAGCTGCATCGCGCCTGCTTCTGGTGTCAACGTCACATTGTTTAATGCAAATCCAGACTTGTGCTGCAGTTGGATATTTGGTTGTTATTGATACTCTGTGCTAGTAGAGTTTGGAGCAAGGCTGTCCTTTTTTGCAGCCTGGTAATATACATTGATCGCACTTCCCCTGGATCCTGGGTTTTCTCCATTGCTAAAAAGAAATTTTCGTGGTTGTTTCCTACGGCCACCTGCTTCCTGTGTTGTGGTAGTTGTTATCGTGTGGATCTGTTCGCGTAGACGAGACCGTTTGCAGGCCTGCCATCTCTTCTTGCCTTGCCTTCAGATGCGTAGCATCATCACAGCTCTTGCCAATATATCTAGGCCCTCGATGGTAGGTCTGACTTTCTTCGCTCCTCCGCAAAGATCTACAAATTGATCCATAGCAACTTGTACTGGCCGCAGCTCAGATGCAGACAGTGGACCACGGCATGATGGGTTCCACCAGCCCAAAGTACATCTATTACGCCATCTGAGTGGGCAATTGAAGTCACAAGCAAGAATCTGCCGGTATTTCCAACTTCTAGTATCTATGCAGGTCAGATCGATCTTGATCTCGCAAAGTCTGTTCGTAGAGTCGCCCTCGATGATGGTTGTACGAAATTCTGTAATCTTCTGAGGCCCGAGATGCTTGAGCCATGACCGATCAATCTTGTCGAGCCCGAACTGAGGAATTACATCAGGCAGAGCCAATTCGAAGCCTTCATGGAGTCGGATGTCGGTGGTTCTCAAGTTTTGAAGTAAGATTGTAGTGGCCTCGCGTCGAACCTGTCGACTCACTGACATTATTGGCGGGCTGAATTTCGAATTTTCTTTCGCAGAAATCTCTTTGCCGAAGTCGACTTGCATGATATTCTCGTATACCATCATACGGATCTCGCTAGGGAGCTTCATGAAAGGTACCCAGCGATTCTGGTCGGCGGCTTCGAGGCTTAAACGATAAGAGACTCTGCTTGAGTTCTTTGGCAGCTGTTCCTTTCGTTGCATCAAGGCGGATACCAGATCCTGACGGCTCCATGTAAGATAAGGATTGGAAATGCGGTCATCTTTCAACAGAATTCGCTCCAGGAGATGGCAAGTGCGAGAGTTTGGGCGCAGACCGCTGTCGTAAGCCCAGCTACCGAAACACCAAATATGGCATGGGCAAACGCTTTGGAGGCTTATACATTTTTGCCATAGATCTGCGAAGCGCTTGCGGATCTTTTGTGCATTCTCTGAGAGGTTGGGTGTGTGATGATGTCCGCGTCGTGCCTGACATGTACGTCAGCTTCTGTACCCTTTGTGGCATGTGTGCAACATTTACTTGGATACTGTTGCTACAACGACCTTCCAGTATGAACGTTCCGATATCACGCAGCTGAAGCTCGCCAGAGTGAAGCTGCTCGAACATAATTGGTGATGTTGTTGCGATATGCTGATTCTCTGGCTGTGGAGACGGGTGGAATTGTTATGTTGATGAAGGAAACCGGTGAACGTCAATCGAGTAGGGTAACAGTCGGCGAAAAGAAGGAGCGAGAAAAGAGATCATGCGCGTCCGTGATGACAGGAAGGTTAGACAATTGCAGATGAAGCTTCGGCGTAATTCACTGATGCTTGGAATGAAGAAGCTTTTGGTGTTGATCGTCTCAAACTCGAGGTGAGGTTATGAGTGAGGTGCCTTGCAAAGGTCTTCGGAGGGCGTCTGGGGGACTTGATTGTACGACTTCAACACGATGCCGATGGCTCTCAACAAACATAGCGAGCGAAATACTTGAGACGAGGAAGGTACCGACACGTTGGGCACGGACGCCACTCTCCTGCTTGCCAGTCTTGCCAATCATCCGTGGGTTATGCAAATGTAAGAAATCGGGTATGGTTGTACTCGAATCACTAGTGGCTCTCTCTTGTAAGCTGTTCGAATTTATGCGATGCGATTGTAGTAGACTCAAGCTTGGCCCTTCTCTTATAACTACCTATACCGTCCAAACTCCGTGATATTTTGATGGACCCCTTTTCCGTATACGCCAGATCGCCGAACATGATAGATGCAACCGAACAATCAACAATGCTTTCATATCCTCACTCAAGCCTTTCTGGCAAATCTCGCGAGCGCGGGACCCAGCTCGACTTCACCCTGGCGAGCCTTGTTGTTCCTCTTTGCCTGCTCCTTTCTGAGCTCTTGGATTCTGACCTTTCTCTCGTCGATAATGTTCTTCGAGCCTTGCTTACGCAAGTACTTTCTCAAACTGCTGTTCTTGCCTCTGCCTCTGTTCTTGATCTTGGCGAGCGGGTCTTCGGGCTTCTTGTCCAAATCTCTTTCTTGCTGGCGCTGAGCATGTGTCGCACGATCCAGTTGACCAATGAATTCTGGGTCGAGGGAGATCATCTCTGGTTGCAGCTTGTTCAGCAGAGACTTGACTTCACGTTCCTGGCGCTGCTTAGGGTTCTCGTAGAGCAGGACCTCGAGGGAGTCGGGATTGGCTTCACCAGCTCCGGGGACGAGGACGCTTGAGAAGCCCTTGTCGTGACTGATACCGAGAATATCTTCGTATGGGCACCATCTGACGCGCTCGATGCGGTTGCCCTCGCCTCCCCAGGCCATGTAGGGGCTTTGGACCTTGACTTGGTCGTTCAGGTTCTTGTTGAAGAGGTCCCTCCAGACGGTTGTTTGTGTGCCCCATCCAACGGCTGTGAGATTTGTGTCTGAGATGGAGACTGATGTGCCCGGAGATCTCAGGAAGTAGTTGTTGACCTCCTTAAACATGCGGACATCCCAGACGGACATCTTCGAGTCTTGGCCTGTCGAGACCATGTATCTGCCTTCTCTGTCCAAAGCCAATGATCTGATGGGACCTCTGTGTGCAAGAAGCTTGACTAGCGGCTTCTGGTCGTTGGGTGACCACATGCTGACTGTTCCGTTCTGGTGACCGACATGAAGGATGGCTTTATGAGGATTTTGACCGAAGGCTGTAGGAGAGCCTTGCTTTGTGGGGATTTGCGCGACAAGTTTGCCGGTACTGGTGTCCTGGTATTTTAGCCAGCCAGCGTTGCCGATGGTTGTGAGGAGGAAGTGGAAAGGGAGGAATTCCATGTGTGTGACATCGATGTGATCTTGTAGCGTCTGAATCTCAACACCCTGGTGGTCGTAGACGTAGACGTATTTCTTCTGAGCGACGGCGAAGAATTGGTTGTTGTGCAGCCACTTCGCATCGCGCACTGTTTCGCCCAGTTGCAACTCACAGCCCAACTTGCCCTTTCTCCAGTCCATGGTGGCGACATGGCCTTTGCGACCTGAGAGCAGCATGTGCACACCGTTGCGCGTGTAGTCAACGTTGTATGGGCCCATGCCGTCCAGTCTCAACTCGAAGCCCTTCTTGGCCGTCTCGACACCGACTTCACTCTGAATCTCATCCTGTCTAACTTTGTATGTTCTCTCGAGCTCTCCTTCTGTCTCCAGGAAGCCAGATGTGTTCTCGAGCAGGATCTCGGCATCCTTTGCCTTGACGGCGGCGTCCTTGTACTTGTCTTCCAGAGCTCTCAGGTTGCCGCGCAGTTTTCGGTCTTGCACACCGCGCATTGAAATCTTGTCGCCTCTTCCATACTGCTTTTGCGCTACAAGCGCCCGTCTCTTGACCTCGGTGGCATCTGCATCGATGGGTGCGGTCGGTCCGCGTGCTTTCGTCGGTGCGGTAGTCGGTCGTTCGCCGAGTAGGGTGCGGTTCGCTGAGGTTGCCATATTGTTTGATACGTGTTATTATCCCCTTCTCTTATACAGTCATTCCGGAAGGCGCAAGAAAATTGGTTGTTTGATGGTTCTATAACTTTTGGCTGCTCCAGAATTTCTTGCGGCAAAGGAAAATCATTTGCCAAGCATCGTCAAACTCCGCCCTTATTTCCGTGAGCGTCAGCTCCTGCAAGCTGACCAGCAACAGCCGCTCCTGCCTCGACTCAGCATGCAAGATGGTCGTGCCTTGTAGAAAATTATTGGCAAAATTCACAATATTGAGATTCCGATGGTAGCATAGAGATTGTGTCTGGTATTGAAAGCGCTGAAGACCCCTTGACTTCTGCAGTCGAGTTCTTACACTCCTTTCACGCGTGTTGAGGCCTGCCACCCGCTCAAGTAGCTATCACAGCTTCGGTATTGATATCATGGATTTCACTCGTCAAAATGCAAGATGCTCTTAAGACCGATGCATCTGTTCAGTGAGAGCGATTCAAAGTATAGCTCTCCATGGACATTTCCACGGTTCTCAAAAGCATCTTGCATCTTGACAGTCAAATTCAGGGCCCTCTCATTAGTCTGGGATGCATGTACTTAAACAGCAAGGCACATATTTGGATACACGGTATAGTATTTCGATTGAGACACCAATCCTATTTGTTCAACCTTGGATGTACCGTCTCGTTGTATGCTAAAGCCTTCATGAAATTGGTACGAAAGTTTAGTGACTAAGCATTGCAAGCACGGCGAAGAGATAATACCATCACATGAACGACTGGAGGTGGAAAGAAGTTGTATGCAAGAGATATAATTCTCAATTGTCTGAATCTAAAAAGTTCTAATATGTACAAAGATGCTATGCAATGGTAAAAACAAGGGTATGTAGCGAATGTGTAGAGTGCAAAATAAAACGCTTGCTATGCCAGAAATGTTCGAAAAGCCAAATCAAAAAGGATCAAACTGGCAGTTTTGTGCTAAACTCTCTCCAGGAGGCGAATAGCTTAAGAGTACTCCCAGGCAGCGGGAGCAGAGGTCTCGGAGATTCTGAAGGCGAAGCCAAGGCAGTCCTCGGAGGAACTCTTCATAGCGGCAGCGGCGAAAACAGCGTAGGCGTCGTCGACGGGGCAGGCGAGGAAGTCAGAGCCCTGGTACTGGAGGTGCTGGCCCTCCTGAGCGATGCTGAAGCCGGTGGAAGAGGAGCCCTTGCCAGTGTATGCGGAGTGAGGGACAGTGAAGGAGAGTCTACCGTCGGCAGCGATGTACACTTGCTGACCTCCGGGAACGGTAGTATCGAGGCTCAGGGTGTTGTCACCACCGAGGAATTGAGTGGTGGTGGTGTTTGAGCAGACGAGGCCGTCAACCTTGGGGCAGTAGACGGAAGAGTCCTTGTTCAACCAGAAGGTGGAGCCAGCAGCGTTGACAGATGCGTACTGAATGTCAGAGCCGGAGTGGATGGCAAGACCGCCAAAGGCACCAGCGGGAGCTGAGCGCTTCTCGAAGACGTTCTCGCCGAGGCAGCCGACGTACTCGGAAGCACACTGGGCCATGTTGGCAGAAAGACCGTTGGGGCGGGCAGTTCTGCAGGCGTTGTAGGACTCGTCACAAGAACCCTTGCAAGCAGCGTTCTCGGAAGAGCATTGAGCCTGGTTTGCGCTCAGACCGGTGACGGGGTCGCTGGCACGGCAGGCGTTGTCCTTAGCGACACAGTTCTCCTCAGAGCGGGCCTTGACGGCAGGCTTGATGACGAGAGAGCCGTCAGAACCGAAGGGGTTCTGGCCGAGGCAGCCAGCGTACTGCGAAGCGCAGTAAGACATGTTGGCATCGGGTGCAGAGCGGCACTCGTTGTATGCATCGTAGCAGTCGCCCTGGCAGGAAGCGTTCTCGGAAGAGCACTGAGCCTGGTTGGCAGAAAGGCCAGTAACGGGGTCGGAGGCACGGCAAGCGTTGTCCTTAGCGACACAGCCAGAGGCAGCAGGAGTGGGAGCTGCGGAGGCAGCGAGGGCGAAAGCGAGGGAGACGATGGCGGCAGTCTTCATTGTGATGGTTGTTGTGTTGGTTGTTTGTTTGAAGGTAGTAGAAGGTGGTTGAGGGTTATCAAGATTGTTGTATTGTAGTAGTGGATGGGATAGAAGTGTTGTGATGATAGAGATAATGGGTGGTCAATCAAGACTCTTATATATCTTTCAAGGCCTTCTTTCTTTGATGTGACGACACGGATGTCACCTACCTGTGTCTCTGCAGTTCCTGCAATCACATAGAGATCTACACTAGATACGAAGGTTGTTCTAAAATCAGAACATGAGAATAGAAACACCAGTGGCAAGATAGATGATGTGCAAACCGTCTACATTTCCGGTGGATGGTTGCAGAGCCGGGTTCGGCACCTCAGAGTCTAAATGATGTCGGCCAAGGTAAGGCCGTTTTATGGGGTCCGCCTAAGCTTATTGAGCCTTCCGGAGAGATGGTCCTTGAAACTGGTGTCCCTGACGTTTGACAAAGCAATGATGCTGATGCGGACACCGGAATACAACCAGCATGATGGACCAAGTATAACCACGTAGCCATCTCGCTGGCACAGTGAACATGTCGATATTGCTGTTGAGATCTCCTTCCATAGCAGGTGTGAAGTGTCTCATCCGATTTATCCAGAATCTGACTTTTTCGCATGAAGCTTGGCTGCTTGGCGGTGACTTTGAGAGGAAACCTGGAGAGCCATTTCTAAGAATAGCATGTCAACGCCCTCGACCGCCTCCACGATGCGGGCCGCGCTTTTGAACGATCTCCTTCCACCTACGTTATTCACGCTTCTGCAATGACGATCTTCCCAAAATGCCCTGCTGTTATGTAACGTCCTGCTGATGTTGCTGAGCGACTGGAAGGTGGTTGTGGCCTGATAGAAGAGCGCAGAATTCGAACACGAGCGGGGTGATGTAGCATCAGATGAACGTCTCAGAATTGACCAAGTCGAGCGTCTTCTAGATTGGGCCTTGCAATATCGATGTTGACAATGCACGTCGCGTGTACAGTCTTGTGATGACGATCCTCCTTGCCCATGTCCTAGGTGATTAGAGGGGTAGAAGCAGTGTCAGTCAGGCCCTTCATAGTGGTGGCTTCAAGGATACAGCGGCCGGCGGCCAGCCACGGACGGTGATGAGATACGTGCGTAAATCAGTGCCAGGTTGTTTATTGATCCACCAAGTGTGGAGTAGAGCTGCAGGTGATATAGTCATCGGCCACCCTTCTATCAGAAGAATACGAGGTCCAATTGCTAGTACTGTCTAGCAACTTCGCGGTCTGTAATTGGGAGAGTCGATTCTGCGACATGCATGCATGAGTGCTTCGTATCGATCAATATGGGAGTACTGCGACAATACGTCGAGTCAGCACTTGGAGTAGTTGACGAGAGGTTTGTCATCGAAAAAACGCCAGTCGATGCATGAGAAATGGTATGTAGCAAGGTGGATGTTGTTGGCGAGTGGTGGCGCTCGGGGGCAGAAAAACATCAACGTGCCGTCAGTCGCGGCAGTCCATGTTGTTGCTGGTGGTCTGATTTGAGGACGCTCTGTAAATCCCTGCTTCGAACCGAAAGAATTTGAAGCACGTCAAGATAACGTCGAGTTGTTGTTCGCGAGGCAGCTGGAGGAAGAGCACAAAGCTACTCGACGTGCGTAATGGAGCGCAATGCGGCGTTGCCAACAAGAATCTCTTGTTCCACATCTGTTGACATCGCCATCACATCGACTCTTAGATCTTGAGCGGTCCTTCTTCCTCGTTGTGTCAGATCTCGCATTATTATCGCGCTGGAGCCCCATATGAACTCAGAGAAGCAGCCTGTTCTCGAACTACCTTCTATTAACCTGTCAACGTTTCCGCTCTCGTGCAGCGTGACAATCGTCGTGGTTAGTGTACTATCGTGGTTAGCTTCCAAAGATTCGATGAAGCATTGCAATAAATGCTTCATAACAGCAGCAATATCACCCATCACCACTTCTTGTTTTGCAGTTTTGCTTGGTAAGGTTTTATGACTCTGCCAAAGCAATAACATCAGAAATTGAAGCACATTGCCGTCGTCGACAGCGAATTCGGGCTCAAAAACAATGGTTATGGGTACAACCCTGGACACAAAGCTTGCAAGATTTATCTCGAACATCAACTCATATCATCCATCATGCTAGCCATTTCCTGCATCTCATCAATCAAAACCAAAAGGCGTCGAACACCCGACATTAGAATGTCGCTTGCTTGCAATCACACCCTTCGCGTCAGATGTGAACTTCTCGTCGGGAATTTCTTCCTCATTCGCCAATCGCACACGGCAAGAAAGCCCGACCGCCCAGCAAAAGTTCGCCAGAAGCATAGCAGCAACGGGCAAAAGAGAAGATGCCCCCTAACGGAGTCGAACCGGTGACCTCGGCATTACTAGTGCCGCGCTCTACCAACTGAGCTAAAGGGGCAAGCATGAAATAGTCTGTGTTTAAGACACATATTCTAGCTTCGTCAACCTGGCCCCAGGGGCAGGTGCGACTGACGCGTCGGCGTCTGGAAAACCACGCGGGTGGACTTGACGAAACAATCGGACACACGCACGCGAACATCGAAGACGAAAGAAGAGATGGCGGATGGAGACGCAGAGGACAAGGCTGATGTAAGTTTCTGTCGTCCGTAATGGGAGTTGGTGTCTGTGACAATCGGTTGATGGCAGACAATCGCCTCCATGATCCATCACACTTTCCACCACTACCAATACCATCAATTTCATCTACCCACTACATCAATCACACCATCTTCTATTACGACCATATCCTTATCATCCAAACGCACAATTTCATCCTGACACCCTTCTCACAGCGCCTCAAATCCTCCCTCTGGTACAGCATAGGCAGCATAGTCGATGCAATAGCACTGGACCAAGACCTAAACGCCACACCCCAATTCATCGGTTCCCTGACCGAACTCGTCTGGAGCCAGATCCTAACCTCTGGTGCTGATTTGGAGAACTTCGCAAAGTATACCATTTTCACCTTTGAGGTCCTTGCGAAAAACGACGCTGATCAAAGTATGACAGACATGCGGGTAGAGATACCATCGATACGAAAGATGTATTGCTTTTGGTGAGGAGAAATGAGCAGTTAAAAGAGGTGTTGGAGAATGCGTTGAAAGAAATCAAGAAGTGAGAAGATGTGAACACAATGCGGCAAAATGGTCTTGAAGAGGTTTGAGATTATTCATGATTGGCTAGTATGGTGGTATATCCGCTATATTTCTTCGGCTTCAACAGGGTATCGCCGGCCCGTTATTTGCATTCCATCACACAACCAGGTTCGTAAAAGCATAGTGGATTTATTGCTTGTCGGGGAAGCCCAAGTTGACCTTTTGCAGAATTAGTCACTGGAACTCCAGAAAAGAGATGGGAAGGGAACTTACGCCAAAGGCAGGGTACACGAAGCGGTTAGGAGGGTGTGTCTTTGCAATGTTGTCAAGAGCCTTGACATCCGAAGAGTCGAGCTTGATCAACTTCATGTTCTCCTCAATACGCGATGGCGTTACGGACTTGGGGATGACAGAGCTTCCACGAGCAACTATTTCTTGAAGTCAGTTTCTGCTCTCGTCGGATGAGAAGAGGAATCATCCTTACCATGGTAGCTCAATAACACAGTACCGGGCGAAACATCATGCTTCTTAGCAACCTCCTGAATCTCCTTCTCCTGGAACAGCGGCGATCCAGTACTACCCAAAGGACTGTATGCAGTAATCAAAATACCCTTTTCCTTGCAGTAATCCACAATTTCCTGTTGAGGCAAGTAAGGGTGGTTTTCAATTTGGTTTGCGGCGGGGGTGACTTTGGCTTCCTTCATGAGTTCCTCCAAGAAGGGAACTGAGAAGTTGGCGACACCGATGGCCTTTGTCTTTCCGGTGGCGAGGAGCTTTTCCATCTCCTTCCAGGTTTGGGTGTAGGACCAGGTTGTGTCGAGGTCGCGGGAGCCATCGGGGTGTTTGGGGAATTTGGGGTCGTTGCCTTTGGGGTTCATGGGGACGGGCCAGTGCATGAGATAGCTGATGATGTTAGACCTGTGCCTTGAGGATATACATAATCTCTCCAATTGACTTACAGATCTACGTAGTCAAGGCCTAGCG
This sequence comes from Aureobasidium pullulans EXF-150, assembly GCF_000721785.1. Lineage (NCBI taxonomy): Eukaryota > Fungi > Ascomycota > Dothideomycetes > Dothideales > Saccotheciaceae > Aureobasidium > Aureobasidium pullulans. Next base: position 293,144 of record NW_021941045.1, on the reverse strand, counting down.
ACTTGAGACTGAGATCGAGGTTCTCCTCGGGTCTAGAGTGGTAGGTACACCATAACTCTGCGGAAAAATTATGAGCTCCTGCTATCATATTCGCAGATGATTTTGATGGTTAACTCACTGGTGGTGACAAAGACGTCTTCACGCTTGATGCCGGCAGACTTGAAGCCCTCGGCGAGACCCTCACCGACTTCATCCTCGTTGCCGTACACGTATGCGGCATCAATGTGCTTGTAGCCAATCTTCAGAGCGTGCGAAACAGCACTCTTGACCTCACCAGGTGCAGACTGCCATGTTCCCAGACCTGTGATTGAAAAGTCAGTCCCATACAATTCTCCCGAGCTATCGAAAACTGTCAGGAGTCAAGTTCATACCGAGAGCAGGGATCTTGGCGCCTGTGTTGAGGGTGAAGACAGTATCAGACATGGTTTTGGGATGTAGTATAAAATCAGGAGTCTTTTTGAGAATGAAGTTTGCAAGTTGAGGATTCATGGCCGGCAAAGGAAATAATGTATGTCAAGGTCAACAAAACACCTTGCTGGCAGCAATCACCTAATCGGCCTTTGACCCAACAGCTTTTGCTACCCCTCCCCCATAGGCTTGACTAGAATTAATAATGTACGCATTAATAATTGAGTTAATAACCATTAATAATCCATTAATTATTACATCTTGGCATGTTGAGAGGGTGACCCTGTCCTCTGCCGCCGCGTACCTATATATACGCAAGCATGCTTAGTAATCATGTGCNAGCCTCTNACGACTAGACTNGTTAGCCTAGTCGTTAGAGGCTAGCACTGTTTTGCGTNCGCGNAATTATTAAGGGCTAGGGTTCGACTCGGAGCTAAGCCCTTCTTTTTGCACTTTTGAAATCTTCTGCTTGCTATTTTACTAACTATATTAAGTGCTTTAAGTAAATTCAAACGGCGCCTATAGACCTCCCTCTTAACTGTATATAGCCTCTAGTAGCTAAGCGCAGCTATTAAAGAAGCTCGACCCTAGCTCTTATAATGCAGCTCGCTTAGATCGCTAAGTTAAGCGAGCTAAGCTTAAATAGTAAGGGGTCTAAGATAGCGTAGCGAGCTAAGTTAGCGCTAAGCTAGCAATAGAGAACTAAGTGTCGTTTAGAGGGTCCTTAATCGACGAGTATTAAGACTATAGCTAAGAGGAAGCAATCNNAGGGGTCTCTAGCGCTAGCGTAGCTCTATTATATAGCCTCTCTAGCGCTAGCGTAGCTCTATCGTATAGCCTCTCTAGCGCTAGCGTAGCTCTATCGTATAGCTACTTCCTCTTCCTTAGATTACTCTGCTTTCTACTCGGATACTAAGGTATAGATAGTAAGGATCCCTAGAACTGCTAACCGTATAGTATTAAGCCTAGCTACGAGGACGAGGGCTTAATTAGCGGAGGAGGTAGTATAGCTCGCGCGTCGAAGTCTTTATAAGGGAACTCGAGCTAGCTAAGAGCATTAAGAGTTGCTAGAATAGTTGCTACTACTATTTTAATAGCATCTTTAAGGGCCATCAAATCGGACTTCTTAAGCTACTTAATATCTAGCGCGCGCTAGATACGCTTAGTAATAGGATTGTTCTACGTAGCATGCCTCTTAGCTCGGCGCTTAATCTATAATTGCTACTACTAGTTAGTTATTAGCTCTATACGGCGGTTAAGAACTCTCGAGTTAATGTAGATACCGTATAGCCGATCGGTTATAATAGTCGACATGCGAGATCGGAAGGCGTTTTAAAGGTAATTTATAGCTAAAAATGAGCGCTTAGATGGCACGGAGTTTGCCGGTATAATAGCTAGCCTTCTAGCTAGCTTAGCGAGCTTACTAGCACCTCGCCATTTAACTATTAACTAGAATATTGACGGCTAGAAGCGTATGTCGTCCTTCTACAGCTCCTCGGAGGCAAAGATGCTAGTACGCTTAATGAATTAGATGAACTAGCTCTAGAGCTTTAGCCTCTTCGAGCTCTTAATATGCTAGTTAAAGAAGCGAATTGTCGCTACGGCGCCCTCGGTCGTTATTGCTAGACGATCTATCTAACAGTTTAAGAGGTAAGCGGCATAGTAGATGTCGGTAGTTTAAATAGCTATACGCTAATCTAGTCGCTCGAGGACCTCTTGTTTATACGGTAAGTCCGGTATCGAGCTTAATTCATTACGTAGAGCGCGCTAGCGAGGGATAACTTAGCCTATAGTCGACCGGTCGTTCTTAGAGAGCTTCTACGCAAAGTAGAAGGGCTTAATTAAGCGCTACAACGTTATAAGTCGCTCCTACTATGCCTCGTCGTTAATAAGCTTCTTTACTAATAGCTTAGTTACTACTCCTTACGCCGAGGCGACCTTAAGAACTAGCTTATTCTTAAGCAGCGCGTTAATAGTAGCATAGTAAGAGCCCTAACGAGTAGCGTAAGCAATGGCGAACGCTACTAGTTGCTCGCCTTCCTTATTAGCTATTTAAAGTAATAGCTGCTAGATCTTGTCGCTTACGCGGAAGAAGGTAAGTACTATATTAAGCTCGCGAACTAGTGTAGCATATAAGCTAATAGAGCCTTTAGTATTAGGGTCGCTATTATCCTTAAGGCCGAGCTAGAGACTATAGTTGTCGTATAATACCGTAAACACGTACGTAGTCTCTAGATGCTCGTATAGAGCTATATAGAAGCTCCTCTAAGCGCTATAGGTATCGGTGTAGATGCTATTCTACCTCTTTAAATCGCCATTATAGAGCACTCTAACCTTCTTAGTAATAGTCTCTCGCATCTACTCCGCCGATACTATAGCTCTACTAGCATTAAACGACTCGATATAGAAGGCTTAGCTAGCTAACGTGTTTACTAAGATATTAACGATTCGATCCCTATTTCGAGCGCCGGATTTATCGATAATGACGTTAACATACGGCTCCTAGTTAACTATTACTTTTACTCGAGCCATTATAGCACTTAAAGCTTACTTAAGAAGCTCGTCGCTTAACCGAGCACGCGACGGAGGGTTATATCGAAGGCTCGGATTAAGAGCCTTAAGTAGCTAGAGGAGTGGCGGATTCGACTAGAAGTAGTTAAATAGTAAGCTACCTCTATATACCGCCATTAAAGTAAGGTTATCGAGCTTACGGCGGTTCGGAAGTTATGCCTTAGAGAGCGGCTCTAACTGCTTACCTTAAGTAGCGCGAGCAAGCTAAGCCTTAAACTCGGCATTATCGTCGAAGGTACTAAGCGCTAGTTAGCCGCTCTATATAGCGCTCTTAAACTAAGCGCACTAAAGTAAGTGCTTTATCCTTAGCTCCTTATTCCTTCTCTTAACCTTCTAGTTATAGCACTAGTAGCAGTTAAAGTAGCCGTACGCGAGGGTATCGAACTAAGCGCTAATAGTACCTTAAGGTCTACTAGCCATATCGTCTATATAACTAACGACGGCTTAGAGCTAAGAGCTAGAGCCTTAGAACTAAGGGGTAAGTTACGTAAGTAATTATTGACTATTAATAATGCGTACTTACTGCGTATAAAGGGCAATAATTGATGTACGCATTAATAATCGATTATTAACGGTTAATAAAGCACCCCTACTCCCCTACTTTCTTCTATCGAGTATCTACTAACAGCTTCGAGCTCTCGAGGGAAGATTAACCCGAGAGACGAAACGTAGAGATCGGCGACTACGAGCTCGCCAAGACTGCGCAAGCGCCGCACCTTCTTGCATGTTTCGCTAATACCTTTTTCCGGGCTGCTGTACATTATGCCCGGAACAATCCACGAAAGAGGCAAGTGGCGCCCCGAATGCGAGGAGCGGAAAAACCTAGCAGCTCTCTAATCAATCGGAGGCCGCGATCCTGATCCACATTGTCGTCATGAGACCAAGGATCGTTTGGTCTTCGCTCCGATAGTTCTGCCGTTGAGGGATTTTGGTGACGACTAGCTTTGCCGCTAGGAGGCAAGATAATCCGCACGAGGGTGGATGCCCCGGCTTTAGAGCAAGCAGAGTTCAACCCCCAGACAACCCTCGAACGACTTGTCAGGCATGCCGTGGGGCGGACGAGCCACATTTGGAGGTATCTGGCGAATGAACGCGAAGATGCTTACGGGTGTTGGTGCAATCGATGGATGATGGAAGTCCATGAGTCGTTTCCAATCTTTCCAGACTGGGGAAGTGACGGCGTTGGAAGAGGGAAGAGGGTTGTTCTTGCCCTTTGAACGGGGCCCCAGAATTAGTCTCCAGTGGTAGGTTGGTTGAGTACTCTACTCTAGGAGATGCCGACTTGGAAACAAGTCCCCGAAGAAAGGTAGATAAAAGAGAGCGCTCCTTTCCTTGTCATCTCGTCTTTTGGTCATCATCGTTCCATACAATCCATCAATCTGTTCAACGCTCCACTGCATCAAAAGCATAAAAGAACACAACAACACCAATCCGCCTTTTTGCGCACACTCAAATCAGACTCAATCACACCTTTTCACGCAAACTCATACACATCAGTCAACATGGCACCCATCGCTCTTGAGCAGCCCAATGTCGCTGAGAACTTCAACGACCACAAGGATGGTCTCGCCCTCGAGGCAACCTCCGACAATATCGACGAAGTGAACGTTCTCAAGGCCGCCTTGAAGGTCAAGAACGGCACCGCCACCCAAGAGGAGAAGGACATCTACGAAAAGTCACAGTTCGATGCCGACAAAGACAAGGAGCAATTCCGCAACTACGAGGACGCCTGCGACCGTGTCAAGAACTTCTACAGAGAGCAGCATGAGAAGCAGACTGTTGCTTACAACCTGCGTGCCCGTAACCGATTCCACTCCAAGACCAGAGCCGAGATGACCATCTGGGAGGCCATGGAGAGATTGAACACCTTGATTGACGAGTCAGACCCTGACACCTCCCTGTCTCAGATTGAACACTTGCTCCAATCCGCAGAGGCCATCCGCCGCGATGGCAAGCCCCGCTGGTTCCAGTTGGTCGGTCTGATCCACGACCTTGGCAAGCTCCTCTTCTTCTTCGATGCAGAGGGTCAGTGGGATGTCGTCGGTGACACTTTCGTCGTCGGCTGCAAGTTCGACGACCGCATCATCTACCCCGGCACTTTCGAGAACAACCCCGATAGCAAGGACCCCATCTACAGCTCCGAGCACGGCATCTACACACCCGGCTGCGGTCTCGACAACGTCATGATCAGCTGGGGTCACGACGAGTACCTCTACCACGTCGTCAAGGACCAGAGCACCATCCCCGACGAGGGTCTCGCCATGATTCGCTACCACAGCTTCTACCCCTGGCACAAGGAGGGAGCTTACCGCTGGATGATGAACGAGAAGGACGAGAAGATGTTGGGTGCCGTCAAGGCCTTCAACCCTTACGACCTGTACTCCAAGTCTGATGAAGTCCCCAAGGCTGAGGACCTCAAGCCCTACTACATGGAGCTCATCGATGAGTTCTTCCCCAACAAGGTCTTGAGATGGTAGATTTGATCATTCGCCCTGACTGCCGCGAATGCATGATATACCCATCTGATTTTATGACCTTTGTTGACGATTTAGCGGAAAGCATCAAGAAATCCACCCGATGGAAAAGAAAGACTGAAGTGGTCGGCGTTGCGGGTTTACCATTTTCTTTTATCTATAATGACCTCCTTTTTCAAATGAACTTTTTCTATCTACTCCTTCATGCCTTTGAGTATGCCATCACTGCTAGGCCGATTACTTGCATGACCACTCAATCCGCATGTTTTCATCATCCTCGAACATACACAGGGACTTCGTTCTATACTTAGACATCACCTCTGTAACACCATTTTTGCAAATAACTCTTCACATCCAGGCAAACCTGTATTACCTCTCCCACCTTACAATACCATGTTGCATCCTAAATTCCCGTGTCGCATCCTACGTTGCCGAGTCGCACCCCAACAACTACCATTGCCATATCCCATGCCCCAAATACACAATTCCACAAATATCTCCCACAAAATCTCATTACCCTTGGTGTTTTGTTTTCTTTCTTTTCTCAAAAAACACAAGTGATGTACTCGTGAGTTTCTTCAAATCACCGAAATCAAGGCAATGCCTCAACATGAATATCCGCATCCTTGAGTCTTTGTTTCTTTTTTGTCACTTCGTCAAAGTTTGTGAGATACTTCTATCATTATATTACCACAATCATATCATCATATCGCTTTTTTCCGTACTATTTTGTCTTTACTTACGACATGCACAAATTCACAGAGTGTTGTATTGATATGCAATGTTGGACAAAAGGCAACATAGGGCTTTGATGGTCTCACGCATGACGGACAAGGGAGGGTAGCGGAAACCTTTCTCCGCAAAGGCACAACAATCTGGCAATAATCCCCGGGTACACAAACGCCACTTTGCTGCACTCTCCAGCCGTGGAAGCATGGACGATCGAGCGTTGATGCATGGGGTAATAAAGTTCGCGATGAGGCATCTCAAATGCTTTCCAAAACTTGGCTCCAGATGTCATGATTGTTCTCGAGTATCAAAAAAAATTATGTACAAACAAGAAGAACTCTCTTGCGTCCAAAGAGTAGAAGACTCCCTATGCCTATTATTGGTCCAAACAAATGCCGTGCAATGCACATCTACAACCTCGCCCTCTCCTCTCCCTTTGTGTCGATGATAACCTTTAACACACACCAACCATCAGCTTTTGTGCTCTTCAAAATCACGCAGTCTCAATGACAACCTTGAGAACCAATTTGCCCTCATCATCCTTGGTGCGTCCGGCCATGCCAAACGCATCCACACAACTCTCCAAGCCTTTGTATTTATGCGTGACCAGTTTCGAGAGGTCTGGTGCTGATGGGGAGGTGGCGATGGAGATGCCTTCGGGGTACGTGTTTGCGTAGCGGAAGACTCCTACTAGGTCGACTTCGCGGAGGGCGGCGGAGGACATGGCGAGGGTTTGGATGGGGATGCCCATGCCGATTAGCATCACGCGACCGCCTGGTTTGGTTGCCTGTGAGAGGGTGAGGTGTTAGTGGGAAGGTAGGTAGGAAGAATGAGGGCAGAGGGGGTGCTTACGTAGATTCCTGATTGCACACAGGTGGGTACACCGGTGCATTCGAAGACGACGTCTACTTCGCCGACAGCAGAGCCGGCATCATCGGTGACTTTGGCAATGCCATCTGCGGTTTCTCTTGCAATGGCCAGATTCTCATCTGTATCTTTTCCTCTCTTCATGGGTACCACAAAGCCGTGGTGTGCGAAGCCATTCTTTATTGCAAAGTCGACTCTTCCGGCATCGATATCTGCAATGATAATGGTCTTTGCTCCCTTGGTCTTCGCAACAGCTGCGGCGAGCAAACCCACAGCGCCAGCTCCAAAGACTAGAGCGGTTTGTCCAGGTTGCATCAAACTGCGGCGATATGCGTGGATAGCAACACCTAGAGGTTCAAGCAAAGCTCCCAACTCCATACTCATACCCTCAGGCAACTTGTGACACCATTTCGCAGGATGATTGATACGTCCTTGCAGCGTACCCTGGAAATGCGGGAAACTCTTTGCAGAACTGCGGAATTTCATGTCCTTGCAGATATTGTATCTGCCTTGTTCGCAGCGATGGCAAGAATCGCAGGGGACACCGACTTCAAGGGCTACGCGGTCGCCGGGTTGGAAGTTTGAGACTGATGAGCCGACTGCGGTGACGACGCCGGAGGATTCGTGGCCGAGGGTGAGGGGTTCGCGGACGAGGATGTCGCCATTGCGGTTGTGGTTGTAGTAGTGGAGGTCGCTGCCGCAGAGGCCGGTGCTGTGGACTGCTACTTGGATCTCGTTTGCCGAGGGAGCGGGTACTTCGCGAGGTTCCTGTTGATTCCGAGTCAGTGGGTGTCCATCTCAAATGTTGGCCGGCACAAGATTGAGGCCGGAGCTCTGGCAAGGGGCATGTGAAGTTTGAGAGGGGCAGAAGAGTCCTCTTCACCTTCTACAGCATTCCTCACATGTCATGCTCGCGTGCTCATCTCTGGCAGAAAGTTGTGACGGTCGGTGAATGGAAAGTACTCACAATGCGGAGGTCCTTTGCGCCGTGCAAGACGCTGGCTTGTACTTGTGTTGACGACATGATTGAGATGTGATGGGTAGAGGAGAAACACAAAAAGCTTCAGGAATAAGAGTCAAGAGTGGATTGAAAACTGGAAAGGTGCAGCGGGAGTGCAATCAATACATAACAATTCAAAAGTCGTCAAGAAATGTCGGGAAGTTGAAGTGTCGGCATTTGATTTGGACCCCCCCACCCCACTCGTTGCCCACTTCACCCACTTCGCCCACATTATCGGCTTTTGAAGGGGGGAAAAGGCATGACGTTTCGGTAAATCGAGGGTCGAATGTCAACCAGCTTCTCGTCGGCATCACGAGAGTCTTTTTGTCGGCATTGAATCGACTGAATATACTTGTCTTGTTGTTTCTGCTCATCTTTCTTGTTCTTTGCATACCTTACACCTTGCAACAGACTCACCACAACATAATGGCCACCGTACAACAACTCTTCTCGCTCGAGGGCCAGACGGCTCTAGTCACTGGCGGTACTCGTGGTATGTTTCGACAACTCAGGCTGAATTTAGTGTTGGTGACTGACTCTTGTCTCTAGGTATTGGTCAATCAATGGCCATTGCCCTCGCTGAAGCCGGCGCAGACATTTTGCTAGTACAGGTGAGTCTCTCCTTCCCCCGACATTTCAGAACCACTAGTAACCAACAATCCACAGCGCGACGAATCAAACCAATCCACAAGAGAAGAGATCCAAAGGCTAGGACGCAAAGCCGATATCTACACAGCCGACCTCGCATCAAGAGAATCCGTATCCGCCCTCGTCAAGAAAGTCGTCTCGGACGGCCACCAAATCCACATCCTGCTCAACTGCGGCGGCATCCAACGAAGACACCCCGCACACCAATTCCCCGACAACGACTGGGATGAAGTCTTGAACGTCAACTTGAACTCGGTCTTTACACTCTGCAGAGATGTAGGCGCACACATGCTTGAACGCGACGTGGATCAATATGGTCGCAGAGGTGCCATCATCAACATTGCCTCATTACTGTCTTTCCAAGGTGGCTTCACAGTACCCGCTTATGCTGCTTCCAAAGGCGGTGTCGCTCAATTGACAAAGGCCTTGTCAAACGAGTGGGCATCCAAGGGTATCAATGTCAATGGCATTGCACCTGGTTACATTGCGACTGAGATGAACGATGCTTTGATGAAGGACAAGACGAGAAGTGAGCAGATCATGGCTAGAATTCCCGCTGGCAGATGGGGAAAGCCCGAGGATTTCAAGGGTCCTGTCGTCTTTTTGGCTAGCAGAGCGAGTGGTTATGTCAGCGGTGAGATTCTGACTGTTGACGGTAGCTGGATGGCTAGATAGATGCTTCTACATGTTACTCTTCTTCTAAAACATATTTTCCATATCCATACCATGTTCCTGCTCTGAGTGAGATTGTGTTGCTCGGCAAAAAGCTGGAAGCACAGGCCTTGTAAACAAAGCGTCTTTTCAGATGCCGTCCTTGTCAAAATTTCAATTCTCTCCAAGGTCGTCTGTCAACTCTGTCAAAAGCTGCTTACTGCTTGTCCTCAGCCTCGAGAGTGGACATAGACTGAGGATTCGAATAGTTGTGCACAGCGACAACATGCATGTTTACGCTACACGACCAACACGCCATCGACTCGCGCCAAACATCTCACAAACGGCAACTTTGCCGGCCAAACACCCAAATGTTGACTCAACTTTCACACCAACGTCTTGATCATCACAGACCAAACTCTTGAACCCTTGACCCATGAATCGCTACTATTCTCGTCTCCCCGAAAAGACCCCTCCAAGCCCTCCAAAAGAGCTCCTCCAGGCAACGGCAATAAACCCCGATCGGCAACTCTGCGAACCATCAAACACCGACAGCGCAAGTCTCCCCCCCCCCCCCCCTCCATTGCTCAGAAAGCCGAAAGCGGCAATGAAGAACGAAACACAGAGTGAGCCCCCGCACCTCGGCTTTTGACGTCCCTGTAAGCTCTTCCTCACCGAGCAAAAGAGCAGTTTGACGGAGATAACTTTTTTCCTTCCGCCTGCGTGACCTACCTGAACCAGAAAAGAGCGAAGGAAAAACTGGGGTCCCCGCGGGTTGTACTTGCGACCATTCGGGTGGATATCATGCTGAGCGGAAACGGAGAAGGTGTAGCGAGGGCATAGCTTCAACCCAAGCTCCCTCATAGATCCAAAGGAAGCAATATGGCGCGGGAGAGGGGTGAGGTGAGGTGAGGAAGTATTTGTATCGTGAATGTTCGCTGTTGGTTAGTTCTCTCTTCATCCAGTCGCAATTGCTTTTGATCGTTGTTTCCTTTGCAACAGCTTGTTTGCATAGATCTTCTTCCCCCCCCACTTGCTGCTGCTTACTTGCAAGCATTCTCGGAGATTGACTTCCACCACCACGACACCTCTGTTTCTACGTCTTCAAAAACGAAGCTCCTCGATCGTCTTGCTTTGCTCTTCTTTCCCTCCTCTTCATCTACCTCTTCTCGAACACTTCTTCCACCTCAATCAGCAATAATGGCACCCGCACGCAAACTCCAAGTCGCCATGTCAGGCCTCGGCCGCATGGGCGCCCGCCACGCCCTGAACTTCCACGAACGCACTCCTCGCGCCGAACTCGTGGCCGCCTTCACCCCAGAACCCAGAGAAGCAGCCTGGGCAAAGACGCACCTCGAAGGCGTAGTCATCTACACAGATTTCGACGAAATGCTCAAGCATCCAGGCTTGGAAGCCGTGGTCGTGGCAACGGTGACCACAGCACACGCATCCCAAGCCATCGCAGCCATCAACGCAGGAAAACACGTACTCTGCGAAAAACCACTCAGCACGTCGGTGGAGATTTCTCAATCGGTGGTGGATGCGGCGAACAAACATCCTCACTTGAAAGTGCTGTGTGGCTTCTCCCGCCGCTTCGATGCTTCCTACCGTGACGCCTTCGCCCGTATGGATACAGGCAGCATAGGCCGCCCAGCAATTTTCCGCTCCCAAACCTGCGATAAACTCGACCCATCAGGCTTCTTCGTCGACTACGCTCAATTCTCCGGCGGCATCTTTGTCGACTGCAATATCCATGATATCGATCTCGCACTGTGGTATTTCGGCCAGGATTCGTTGGTCAAGAGTGTTTATGCCGTTGGCGTTACGGCTGTGCAACCGGGTCTCAAGAAGTGGAAGGATGTGGATAATGGTGTTGGTGTGGTGGAGTTTTGGGGAAACAAGATTGCTTACTTGTACTCGTCGCGTATGATGGCGGCTGGTCAGCATGATATGACTGAGATCATCGGAACCGAGGGAAAACTCTCCGTCAACGCAAACCCCTCTGGCACCCTTGTCGAAATGTCCGAAGCTACTGGTATCCGCAGAGAAATCCCTGGAGACTACTATGGACGCTTCTATGAGGCTTTCGTCAGAGAAGCCAATGAGTTTACTGCTACGTGCTTGGATGACACAAAGTTGCCTTTTAAGTTGAGCGGTGCTGTGCAGGCGGTCAAGATTGGCTGTGCTTTGCAAGAGTCGCTGAACAGTGGAAAGAAGATCGAGTTCGACGAGACCGGTCGTCGTATTGAGCAGGCTTCTTTGTAAGCGGTGGACATGGATGAAGATAGTTGTTGCATGAAGAGATAGGAGTTCTGCTATTTTGCTTGCTTGCTTGCAAGAGAGAAAGAATGTCAATTCTCGCTGTTAATTAAAATGATAGTTTTAGACAGATAAAGCATAAAAAGAAAGAATTGAAAAAGAAAAACACATCATCGCCGATATCGCCAAACCAGTGCCCTTACAAACTCATGCATACTGTCGGATTAATCACTAACCGCCTCCTCTGGCGAAACCGCGGATCCGAATGTTCTTGCGGTGAGCTTCTATTGCTTTCATCTTGACAATGTACTCAGGTCCTTCCCACAACACCTTTCTGCCCAAGTACTGCGTCCATGCGAGTCTGAACATCTCATCGCGTGCATCGCGGAGTGGTTTCAGAAAGTCATAGAATATCGATCGAGCCTTCGATCTTTCGAGTTCGTGGACGGCCACCTCGTCCAGGAAGACGGTATCCCATTCATCAGTCCTTCGGACGACCTTGGAAGCGATTTTGGCATAGGTCTGATCCTCTGAAAGGTCGACTGCGGAGATGTTTCTTGGTGTAGGCGAATTCAGACGTTTGTTGACACGTTCATGAATACGCTCGCCAAAATCATGCCACCAGATTTCAGCAAACTCTCCGTCCCACTTTTCAAGAGCAAGTCTGGAGCGCTCTCTAGAACAGTAATCCGAATCAGTTTCAACAAGAGCAGTAGAGCCATCCTGTGTCGCGGTGTCATCGGGATCTTCCCTGCCTTTAGCGTTGAGCTCCATCTTGTTTACAGCAGCCAGCACAGCAGCGCTCATGGATTTTCGTCGAGGTTTGCCATGTTTCTATACCTGACCTTGTCCTGATCCTTTTTCGATAGGGACGCCCGGGCCTCCTATACCAAGGATTCTACCCATGTTCTTCAAGCTTTTCTTAATTTGCGGATGTCCATTCTTCTTGACCAGACTGGGCTCTGCTGGCGTAGGCTTTGGTGGCCAATTGCCCTCCTCTTTCCAGCCCTGTACGAGGGATCGAGTAATGTCGGACAAGTTGATAGGTATAGAGGGTGTTCGGCCTTGGAGAATGATTTTCGTATAGATGTCCGAGTATGTGGAAGTTGATATGCGACTGCGGATTGGGTTGTCAGGCAGGAGTTGGCGTGCGACAGGGATCAACAGTTCGGCGTCTGGTGAAGCTCCTGTCACTGGTCTTGTCGCTGTCGCTGGACCCGAAGCTGCAGGTGCTTGTGGCTGGTTGACGGAGTCCTTGTATTGAGCATTTGTCCAAGCATTTCTCTGGGCACTCCAGTGTGCAAGACCGATGTTCTTCTTCATGTCCCTCTCCAGTCTTCGTTGTCGTCGTAGGCGTCGCTGTGCTTTGCGGGCGCCGAGAGTGTCGCCCACTGACTCCGGAGTTTCGTATACAGGAGCTGCATCATCGTCGGAGCCAGAGTCCTCACCGTCACTGTATTCGCGTTCGCGCCAACCAGCTATCGTCGCTGGATCTAGGCCGTCGGGCTCGGAGGTGGTATTGGCGAGTATGTGAGCGTTCACTTCTTTTCCGACGTCTAACGTAAGGTCGGAGACAGTAGGCAATGTCGACGTGGTAGAGTGTACTGAGGCTTGATCGTTCCAAGGAAGATCGTGAGGAGCGTTGGGGTACGACCAGTCGTTCTTGACCTTCTCTTGCAGAAAGGCGCGTGCCTTGCGTTGTTGGTCGAGCTGTTCGCCGGACGAGCGACCTAGATTGAGAACCATTGTGGTTGGTTGTGGTATACGACGATGAAGCGGAGTAACAATGGCGTGAGAGGCAGACGACTTTCTTCAGCTGCGTGCGGGGAGATGCAAGTCTTTCTCTTCCGTCACACAGTCTAGGTAACCCACGGCCGGTTCAAGACAATATCTCTGATGTTGAATCGATTCACTTCTCAAGACGATGATGATCACAGAAGAATATGGTCATGATACAACAGACATGTGAGTTGATTGTTGACATGGTATTCGGACGTTGGTTGCGCGGAAGGAGCATCCTAAAACGTCATTGATTGAGAAAACCATCGCTGGTCCGGAAGTCACGCTAGAGCGGCCTGTTTCTTCGAGCATGCGACATGAGTTTGCGCCTGCCTTTAGGAAATCAGAGACATCGTCTCGCTGATCCATCTGTAACAAGCAGTTGCATGTGACTGGCGCAAGAACGATATGCGTAGGCGGACACCATCTCCGGCGCACCTTTTGTACGCAGAAAAGTCGTGCAGCAGCACGCGACAGAAGCAATTCAAGAGGAAGCATTGGTTGTCCCATGCAACTGGTATTGACAGGCGTGTTATGCATTACCTGCAAGACGCGCCTCTCACTGAGAAATCACACAAACTTCATGTATATATATCTAGATGTAAGCAAGTCATGGTTTTTCCCCAACTTCACAAGCCGACGGCCTCAGCGAAGGGATCAGGAATATGACGCTCTTGACCAAGGTTACACACCGAGCTCAGCCGTAGCGAGCTCAGGTGCTGTCCCAGGGCCACATTGTTCTCAAATCTGTCGACCGGAAAATTGACATCACAATAGTCTGATGGCTCCATAAAAGTCGAGCTGGACAGCAATCAACCGGACAGACCCCCGAAGGAGACGCCAGGATCGCTGAACACAGATCTTGTTATGTAGAAAAGAAGGAAGAGAGAAACTTTGCGACCTTGATATAGAGATTTGCGCGCTGCCTGCACGTGCCAAGCCGGGGGATGCCGCTGCGGCTTTACTCGCCCAAAGTCCGACGCGCTTTCTTGAACATTCGTCCATCTTGATCCAGGCATCTCTTGTTACTCGCCTCTTATCATTCAGCTGTGATTCACTTCTTCAGCTCGAGTCGACGTCGCTCTCTCTCGCGTTACCAAGCCTTGCAGTACTTGCGCGACAACTACACCACCCTCACACGCCACCTAACATGGACGCCGTCGCAATCCAAGATGCCAACAAGATCAGAGTCGCAATGGGCCTTGCGCCCCTGCCCGTGCCCGGCGAAGACGGCCTCCAGTTCAAGTCGAAAGATGACGGAGAGGATTCGGACCCTGATGATATGAGCACATTGGAAAAGCGTCAAGCAGCCGCTGGTGACAACTGGAAGAAGCTGCAAGATGAAGAGAAAGTCAGACAAGAGCGCCTGGCTCGCAAGGAGGCTCTCAAGAAGGCACGCGATATGGAACTACGGAACGCAAAACTGGAAGGAAAGGGCTTGGGTGATGCGGAAGAGGCAGACATGGACACAAAGACGTGGTTGTTACAGCAAAAGAAGCGCCAAAAGAAGATTGAGAAGGCAAGAAAGTATGAGGAAGAGCAGGCCGAACTCGAGCGTCAAGCACAAGCGGAATACTCAGCAAAGGATCTGGCCGGTGTCAAGGTTGCTCACGAGCTGGACCAATTCGACGCAGAAGGCGAGCAGATCTTGACTTTGAAAGATGCAGCAATTGGCGACGAGAGCGAAGATGACGAGCTGGAGAACCTGGACTTGCGCGCAAAGGAACAGCTGCAAGAGAAATTGGAGCGCAAAAAGAACAAGCCTGTCTACAACCCTAACGATATGGACGATGGAAACCGCTCTATCCTCGCGCACTATGACGAGGAGATTGACGGAAAGAAGAAAAAGAACTTCACTCTCGATACATCTGGCGCCATCGATCAAGCCGCTGTCGCTGCTCGGAGAGAAGCCGCAGAAGCCGAACGCATAGGAGTCAAGGGCATCAAGATCAGTCTGGATATGTTGCAAGACGATACACCTATCTCAGATTACCAAGATCCTTCGACTGCCAAAATCCGCAAGCCCAAGAAGCCGAAGAAGGCCAAAACCTCCCGTACAAAGGCTGCAGATGAGGATGACATCTTCCCGCTACCCGCACCGCAACCCACCGCCGACCAGATGGACGTTGACGGCCAACCAGCATCGAATGGAGCTGCTAAGAAACGCACCTTTGAGACTTTCGATGATGACGATCTACAAGCAAAATTGGCAGAGCAGCGTCGTGCAGCGTTGAAGAAGCGTAAGAAGACCGATGCTGCTGAGCTGGCTCGCCGCATCCGCGAAGAGGAATCTGCAACACCAATGAACACTGCCGAAGACGATGAGGAGCCTGGCCTTGTAATTGACGAAACTACCGAATTTGTGTCCAATCTGAGACGACCTCAATCACCAGACTCGGCAGACGAGCGCACACGAGCCACATCGACACCCGCCGTAGGAGAGACCAAAGATGAGGACGAGACTATGCAAGAATCCTACGCCGCAGTAGAAGATGAAGAGGAAGCTCGAGCCCGCCAGGAAGCCGAAGACAGAGAATCCTCCGCACCACCAGCTATGACATCCACTGGCTTCGAAGCCGAAGAAGACACCTCATCCGGCGCCGGTGGCATCCTCAACATGCTCCGCAAACGTGGTCTTGTCCAAGATAGTGACGCCGACAAAGCCAACGCAGCCGTCCGCGCCCAACAACAATTCCTCGCTGAGAACCAAGCTCTCGTCGATGAGTACGATCGCAAAACCAAAGAAGCTCGCGAAAACGATCGTAAATCCGGCCGTTTCGACCGCATGTCTCACCGCGAGCGTGAGGCCTACTCCCGCCAGCAGAACGAGCAACGTGATGCCTATCTCGCACAACTACAAGCTGAGCACTTCAAGCGTTCGTATAAGCCTAATGTGCAATTACGCTACAATGATGAGGATGGCAGAGAGATGAACCAGAAAGAAGCATTCAAGCATCTGAGTCATAGGTTCCACGGCAAGGGTAGCGGTAAACAGAAGACGGAGAAGAGGATGAAGAAGAAGCAGGAAGAGGATGATAGGCAGAGGAAATCGTTACTTGGCTTTACTGGTACGAATGAGGCTGTGGGCGCTACGGCTAAGAAGAACAGGCAGGCTGGTGTAAGATTGCAGTAAAGCATCATAGCTGTATTCCCGAATTAGCACACTCCATCAATAGCATATCTACATATTCTGGACTCATGCAATTGCTGCCACATGACACGATGAATGGGTTATTTTGTGAAACTGCTTTATGCAAGCCGGCAGGGAAGCAGCAAAGCTCGGGCCGGAACTGCCAATTCTGTCACTCACCACGACTTCGTTGTCCCAAGCTGCCTTCCTTACAAGACTTGCACGACATTTCCATGAGCTAGAGTTTGTCGTTTTTGCAGCTGTCGAAATGCATAATGATTTCCGAAAGTACGGCCATGTTCAAAGAGAAATCCAGGAGCAGTCGCTTGCTGGAAACCCATGGATAGAACTCGACGATGCGCCTGCCTGCCTCGCTGTTTATCAATGCCGATAAGCTACACCCATTACAGGATGCATCCATTGACTTCTCTTCTTCCAAAAGACTGCATGGTGACCTGTAGAAGGAACCTCAATGAGCTTTAACTGGGGCATTCAGCTTCTGGAAGTCTGCTCACGGCCCTGTAGCTCTGGATTCATGGGCTATAAGACTGGTTCCAATCTCGCTGGCTCAACATTCGACATGCAGCTCTTTACATCCAAATCAGCCAAAATCCAATACTCTCTACTGTCATGGTCTTAACCTGCAAAGACTATCATGTTGGTTGGATATGCGCCCTGCCAGTGGAATATTTGCTAGCAGAGCTTATGCTGGACAAGGTACACGATTCTGTTCCCTATCCGGAAGATGACGAAAATGACTACACTTTGGGCCAGATCTACAGCAAGAGAACTGGTGGTCATCACAATGTTGTGATTACTCTCCTTCCTTCAGCTGAGAAAGGCAGGGCATCAGCTGCGACCGTCGCCAAAGACATGGTCAGGACGTTTCCCAACCTGGAGATTCGACTGTTGGTAGGCATTGCAGATGGTATTCCTGGAAGCCCCGTACAGCTTGGCGATATCGTCGTTGGAGCGCCTGAGGACAACTCTCCCGGCGTCATACAGTACGACTATGGAAAGCATCTCGAAGAAGGAACGTTCGTGCGTCAAAGAAGTATGAACAAAGCGCCGAGAGTACTTCGAACTGCAATTGCAGCTGTCAAGAAAAATCACCTACGAGCTCGTCTAGTCGAGCATCGAGAATACATCTCATATCTCAACATGAATGAGGTGAAAAAACAGGCTACGAGACCCCCATCTGTCGGCCACGCCACAGACAACGAAATCCAGGAAGTTGCGGTCTTGTCTACTGGCAGCGATCCAAATAAAAGTCCTATCGAGTCCACTCTTCCCGAAGTCTACTATGGAGTCATTGCCTCAGGCGATGCAGTCATCAAGGATCCTGAATTTGCGCGAAGAATTCGGGAAAAGGAAAATCAAAACGTCCTATGTTTCGAAATGGAGGCCGCTGGACTCGATGCATATGGATGTTTAGTCATCAAAGGTATCTCCGACTTGTGTAACAAGAACAAGACCGATGATTGGCATCGTTACGCATCTGCAACGGCCGCTGCGTTTGCGAAAGAACTCTTGACGGTCCTTCGATCGACTGAAGTCGATAACCTCCCATCTCTCGGTTAGTGTTTTCTTGAGCTGCCCGCACTGGTTGGAAAGTTACCTTTGGCTTTCCCCACTCGTTTATCCCTATCGAACAATGAACCAACTTTCTGCCATTCCACTGCTTGCTCACCATTTCTCACGCCTGAATAAATGCTGATGAAACGTCTATAGGCAACACGCATTGGAGTGTGCCAAGAGTGCTCAGTCCCCTGTTTACAGGCAGAGAGCTCCTTTTGAAGCACATGAGTGAGCATCTTGTCCCCGAATCCGATGCAAAGTCACCCTGCCGGGTGTTCGTATGTGCACATTGCCATGATGTATCAACAGAACGGCAGGTCGCAAGAAGCTGGTTCGCTGCTTCAGTCACTACTAGTCGTTGATACTGATGACCCGCCTCTCGACCCTAAGACTCGCGAGTTGATCTTCCACGCTCTTGCGACAATCCACCGCGAGAATGGCGACGATCAATAAGTTGTGTCCTTGCTCGAGATCATCGATTACAGCAACGCTAGCTTGGCGATGGCGACCACCAGACGGTCATCCCTATGCTTGAGCCCATAACTTGGCCGAAGTCTAACAACTACGATGCCTATGATGGCGATCATCGAGACAGCATATACACGCTAGCGCTAGCTTATATGAAAGCCGACCAATACACACTGGCGAAAGTCTTACTGGAGGGAGTCGTGACATCCGAGAAGCATTTGTCCCTCACAACCGAGGCAGCCCGTCTCTCAAGAATGGACACACTGGCACAGGTGTATGTTGTACTAGGTGAGGAGTACAGAGCAGAACCACTGTTTGACGAGATAAATGCTTTACGAGCACAAATGTGGGATCCAGATCCGGAGTCACAATACCAGCTCATGGGAATGCGCAATCTCGTGACAACATACCTCTTCTTCGGTTTGTTCGAGAATGCGGCATATATACTTGCGGATATAGTTCGCGTTACGACGAGGACGCTTCACCTTAGCCATCCGACTCGACTCGAGAATATGGCACAGCTAGCAGCGGTGTCACTCAAAACCGGCTCCAACGACAACGCCATTGAACTGCTCGAAGAAGTGTTGCGACTCGGAGATTCAAAAAACCCGCCACGCCATTGTGTGGTAGTCGATTTAGCTGAAGCGTACATTCGGATTGGTAAAAGTGACAAGGCCTTGAATTTTCTTGAAAAGACGCTCGAGAACGACACATCTGCAACAACAATGACCGAAGACCACAAAATTGGGCTCTGGAGGAAGCTTGCAACAGCATATGGCACATCTGGGCAATATCTCAGAGCTGTTTCATCGCTACAAGAGATCTTGCAAGTTGACGAGAACAACGGTGACCCAGCACGAGTCGGCTTTCTGGAAGCTGATTTGGCAACTGCATTCATGAATCTCGGCGATATCGATAAGGCGGTAGACTTGCTGGAAGACGCGATTTCCAGAATCGTGCAGAAGCACACTCCGGCAGCGTATCTCCTGTCGTCCAAGTTGGCACTCGCATACATGTGGACGGGCTCATTCGCCAAAGCGATTCCTGTGCTTGAGCAGTTGATTCAAGCAATGCAGGTAGGCAAGAAGTCCGCTGACAGCGAATTGATGCTCGAAGAGTGCAAGCTTTCATGGGCTTACTTCCAGACTCGGAATGTCTTCAAGGCCACCTATCTGCTAGATGAAGGAATGCAGACACAGACCTTGGTTTACCCGTTCAAATATGAAGTTCGCTTGCGTCTGATCATTGAACAGGCGACCGACCGCTTGGTTCTGGAGACTCCCACTGGAACATTTGAAGCAACAATCATGCTTGAAGCTGCGGTTGAGCTGGAAGAGAGGTACATGAAGGTGGACTTCACGAGCTTATCAGACACGCAATTCAAGCTACTCGACGTTTACAGACAGGCATCTGATTTTGACAAGCTTACTTGGCATCTCGAGAACGTCTTGAACGAGCGACTAAAGTCATTGAGTGGCGCCGCCAAAGGACCATTTTTGGAAAATTGGTTTGATGCCTGGCAAGACTATCTGAAGAATGATGATGAAGGCATATTGTTGTTGGAGACAGCCACTGCAGATGACCTGAAAAGTTCTGATGGAGATGATCTGGATGCTGTGCAGCATGCAATGGCCGGGATATACTTACGGAGTTCTAATGACAAGAAAGCCGTGCCTCTGTTGGAAGCTATATTCGAACGCGAATCCGCGACACTGACCCTGGAAGATATTCACCGACTTGAGTGCATGGCCTCGCTTGGTAAAGCTTATCTCAATCTCAAAGAGTTTACTAAAGCCATCGATATGTTTCGAGCTCTCAACGATGCCTTCGACGTCCTCCCCTTTCAGGATGAACGACGTTTGACGACAATGTACTCTTCAGCATTAGCTTACCTGAACGTAGATCAGCCTACACGAGCTGCTCAACTGCTCGAAGAGGTCGTCATCATTGAAGCAAGATTGCTCCCAGAAGATCATGCATGGCGTCTTTTGTCGATGCGAAGGCTAGCTCAAGCTTATATGGAACTCGAGAAAATCCGGAAATTGGAGGATGCTGTGTCACTGTTGCAAAAAGTGACGCAAAGAGGGCGAGAAACATTACACACGGATCCTCAGGAACTGGCGATCACAGAGGCAATGTTAGCTGATGCGCGAGACACGCTGGCGAAGACTTTGCAGCTGCAATCGAGAGACCAGATACTCGCGAGTGCATCTGCTTTGATGAGATGGGCGTGTCGAGAGATCACTTCGAGAGCTGCCATCATGTTTTGATTGATTGGAATCTTCCATATAACTCTTCATACCAAGGCAAAAATGCAGTGCGCTCTTATCACAACAGAATGCTGTCAAGTGAATGTGGCAGATATCATACCATCCAGACACAAGGCGCTTTGTGTGTTTGATCATTGCGGTAAGTCGCAGCTGTGATACTGTCAACCAATCTACTGCTGGGATTGGGATATCTTCACCTATAGCAACGAGGATGCTTGAACCCGATGTGTCGTGTCTTTCCCAGCTGCGACGTATACTCTCATTGTAAGATAGTTGCTTGAGTTCACGATAGGCTGAGTAGCTTGATACACTGTCAAATCGATCACGAGGACTCTGCCACACTTGTACACGTAAGCTCATTCGTAAGTTGCCATTGGTCAATCTAATTAAGCATCGAGATGTGGCTTGAGAGATGTGGCTTGAATCCTACAGAAGTATAACAACACGCAGGACCCATGCTTGGTAAACGCTTGTTTTATCTCCATATCTCACAATGATATGTCCAACCCTCATCATTGCAGGATGTCTCTATCTACTGTCACATCTGACGGCCTCGCCTTATACGCGTCTACCGAACAGCTTCGGACACACCTCGACGATTTACAAGCTTTCCAATGATACCACACCACTGGTCTGTAAATCAATACATCCTCAATATGCAGACACGCTCTTTCCAATCGAGCAGGAAGTCTACGAGCGCTTTACTGTCAACAACCCACCGCAAAGTCTCCTCACCTACCATGGAATCCACTCTAAAATACCTGCTGGCTTAGTTCTCGAACACGCCGAATTGGGAAACCTACAGGACTGGATATTCAGTCGCGCATCTCGCGGTATGAAACCGCCGCCTTCAGAACTACTGTACAAGTGGGCATTCCAAGCTACAGAGGCTCTGGAATTTGCCCACGGTCTGGGAGTACTGCATTCAGATATCCACTGTTTGAATTTCTTCTTGACCAGGGATCTGGACCTGAAAGTTGGGGATTGGGCTGGTGCTTCAGTGGACGGGGAGAAATCTTACTGCTCGTATAGGTATAGTCACAGGCTCTTCGGAGCCGATGGGACTGATATCGTAGCAGAAAGCGGTATTTCGGTGGACACGGAGATATTCGCACTGGGGACGGCGTTGTATGTCATGATTGCTGGAGAAGAACCATGGCCTGAGTTGGAGGAACCTGACGATAGGGAGGAGATTAAGAAGAGGATTGCTGGGAAGATGTTTCCACCAACGGCCAGATTGCGAGTTCTGAGTGATGTCGTGGATAAATGTTGGAATGGGGGGTTCGCATCCATGCAGGAGGTCAGGTGTGCTGTCCAGGATGAGTGGCATACATCAACGTCGAATTGCGATAGGTGATTTGTCTCGGGAGAGTTTCGAAATTCCTCCAATGGTTGGTCACTTTCTCATCTCTCGTATCGGCAGGGAGAGGGGTCGTCGAAAACTGCGCCACCCAACCCTGGCGTGTCAGTATGGTGTGATACCATCCATCATTCACCTGAGTCCAAGCTGTTTGTTTATTCAACGAAGCGCTCGATGAATCTGATATCGGCTGGATGTCACAAGCAGACAAGCAGCCATATAGCTCTTGAGAGAGCGTTGTCCTTGTTCGCTTCGCCTGTGAGATGCGACCGGGGGGAGTGGCATGCAGTGTTTGTGCTTCGCGGAAGGAAGGAGCTTACAACGCTTGGCAAAGCTTGGGGGTAGCGACGCGTCGTTGTAGTACGCGTCCTACGAGTCGAGTCGGTTCGATGGAGCTCAGAGATTTCATGGCGGAAAATGGGGACAAGAGCAGATCTGATCGAGGCTTGTGTGCGTGAGATATCTGATGACCATTGCTGAGGTTGCTGCTGTCGAATCCATGAAGAGCGCCTCAGCGACGCGGAACTGATTTTTCGTCGGACTTGACACCTGGATGGAGGCCATCACCACTTCTCAATGGTTTAACGACAGTCCAAATTTAGGCACCCTGCATTGATCTCAGGCGAGCCGACCTTCCATTAATGCTTCGGGATCTCGCCCGGACTCGATCGAGTGTACAGCAATACTGCTCACATGGCTTCTTGACACTCCCAGATCTTTTGCGAAGATGGAAGGAAAGTTGGTCGAAAAACACCGGCAATTCAAACGGAAGGTCGCGACAGTCGTTCAAGTCTGCATCTCGATGTCGGCAAAGCGCGATTCTGCTCCCCATCATGACGTTTCTGTGTCTGCATGCTCCTGGGCTGCCACCATATCATCCCATGTCGCGACGAATCCAGTGAACACGCTCGCATTTCGAAAATTCGCGAGCGCATTTTCATGCATGCCATGGTTGTACTCGTAAGGTGACCACGTCGGCAATCGGAGGAAGACTTTCCAAGCCGGGAAGATATCGGCAATTGCACATCGGGCAATATTTCCTCCGAGCGTCTTGATTCTACATCTTTTGCAAACTGACCCATTCTCATCCGCATCTCACAGCAGCTAAAACGACATGCGTCTCGTAATTTTTCTATCACACACAAAAGACCACGAAACCACTGGGAGCGATAAAAATCTGACATTGGAACTATTCAAATCTCCGACATGCTTTCAGCCAATCGCCCCCTTCGTAAACATGAAATGTCGTTTCGAGCAGCGATGTGAGATTAAGTGAGCTTGCTGTTGACAAACTTGAGAGCAGCTTGACCGTACTCGGAACCATAGCCTTGGTGAGTGGCGGCATTGTTTCCGTTAGAGCAGTATGGGTCGGCAGCATCGCAGTAAGCCTGGATTCTGCTCGCATATGCGGAGCAAGTAAAACCAGAAGGTCTGGGGTCGAACTGGATGATCTGGTCAGCAATGCACTAAGGGCCTGGATCGAAATATACATACACCAGGGTTCTTGGAGGTTCCGACGCTGTAGGAAGCACCGGGGATCTGTCTTGGGTCGCCCATGAAGATGACGGCCTTGATCTTGCTTCCGACGGAGCTGGAAATAGTTGCAGCAGTGCTGGAAATGCCTTGGTTGGGGTCGCCGCCACCGCAGAGAGCGTCATCACCGATCTGGGCACCTTGTGAGTATCCGACGTAGACCAGCTGGGTGTTGGGGCATGAAGCAGCAAAGCTGTTGATTTGGTTGGTGACGGCCTTGACACCAGCTTGGACAGAGGAGGCATAGCTATCGCCACCAGCGGCGGGGTAGTTGATGACTTCGGCGGTCGAGCCAGGGTGTGCGTTTAGGATGAGGTTGACGACAGTACCGGCTGATCCGTAACCAGCAGGGGCAGTGGTCTCGCGAGCACCGAAGATGTGGATGTTGGGGCAGGCACGCTTCTCAAGAGGAGCAGCCATGGAAGAGCCCACGAGGAGAAGAGGAATAGCGGCGATTGCGGACTTCATGATGATATCGTAGTAAGTTCGAAGAGGTTGATGAGAGTGTCGGTGTTTGATCTGTGACAGTGGACAATGTTAGTCTTCTTATACCCTGATCGCTCTCGCCCTAACCGTCGAAGTGTCGTTAGTAATGGATCCATAGTCGGTCAGATGGATCTTTTCGACAATATGCAGCCCCGACAAGTTCTAGATGTCCAAGCTTTAGGCAAAATCACTCAACTCCAGGCAAAAGTGGTCGGATCGACAAGACCGACCATGCTCGACAAACCATGCTTATAGGGGTCACAGAGTTTAGCGAAGTTTCACCATGTTTCATGCAGCGGCAACTTGCCGTCCGAAGCTTGTTCTTCACTCTAATACGACTACACATAACGGCCTTCACGCTTTTAGCCTCGTCTCTGCTTACACGGCGTGGCCTAAACTACTGGTCATGGCTGATTGTGGTAAATTCGTTGGGTGTGACTGCGGACCTTCACCGGCTAGAGGCTGACATTGGCTCGGAACGCGAAGCTTGATAATGCTTTACTTGCTAATTAGTCTAGTGATACTAGCACATTCATCACATGTAACTACTAACACCCCCAGCGAATCGGTTGAACAGATTTAAGTCGAAGCTGTCTGCAATGGCTTGGTATCCAGCAGGATTCGGGTGCAGGAAGTCACCCGAATCAAACTGGGTAGCTAGCATGCTCTGGTTCGTTGGGCTTCTCAGAACCTTGTCAAAGTCCAGAACAGCGTCGAATTTGCCGCTAGTCCGAATCCACTGGTTGACACGTTGTCTGGTCACCTCACGCTCCGGAGTGCTGTATGCCTGAATAGTGACATTGCCCGAGAATGGGGTGATGGTGGCTCCAAAAATGGGGATACCGAATGTGTGGACGCGAGTGATGATTTGCTCAAAAGCCTGGATCAATTGGTTGTACACGAAATCTTGAGACGCTGCATCTGATGGAGCAGTTCCGATATCGTTAACACCCTCGAAGATCATGGAGTACTTTATACCAGACTGAGCTAGCACGTCGCGATCAATGCGACCAATAGCATTGGGACCAAGGCCATCCGCGAGAATGCGATTTCCACCAGCAGCTTGGTTCAAAACACCAATATCCTTGGTAGAAGGATTCTTCTGCATACGTGCCAGAACGAGATCAGGCCAGCGGTTGTTGGCGTTAGTTGTCGAGCCACGACCATCAGTGATCGAGTCACCAACAATGGCAAAGCCTCTCGCTTGAGGAGGCGACCAGACTTCGACCGCAGAAAGGAAGTACCAGTGAGCCACAGCTTGCACGGAAGGATCGGTGAGATTGGCAGCATTGACGGCATTGCCAAACTGGTAAAAGGAGTTTGTTCGTGAACCGGGGTGTGAAGTAATGCTGTTTCCAAGTTGACCACCAGCAAGGTAGATTGAAACAGCGAGCTCAGACTGGGCTTTGATGGGGAAGTGGATGGGGTCCGAGACGGCAAGAGAGCCATCGGGAATGATGATTGAGTTGTTGCCTGAGAATGTGACGGTTTGGAGAGTATTGGTCTCGATGATGCTTTGACCGGCTGAATTGTTGAAGGGTAAGGCGACTGTCACCGCAGTGATGTTGAGTTGGGTAGCTCCGAAAACGTTGGATAGGCGGATTCTGATCTGTGGGCCGCCAATAGACATATGCAGGGTCTGTCGAATTGTGCTGTTGACAAACACGGAGCCTGTCTGGTTGAATGGTGGATTCGGTAGGTTGGCTGGCTCAGTAAGCTGAGGCATGGATGTCCATGTGTCAACCCAATGAGTGCCGCCAAAGTCTCTCGTCTCGACTTGTGCCTCTAGAGGAGCTGCACTGATGGGAGCAAGAAGAGATGAGGCCAGAAGGCCGGCGAAAGCCAAGAACTGCATATTCAACATGATACGTGATACGGCAGGTACTTTCACTACCTGAGACGAACAGTGGAGGTCATGGGGTATATAACTGGAACCATAACATGCACGACTCAACGTCATGCTAATGTGGTTACCGAGACATGTTCAGGCTAAATATCTTGGCCCCACGGGGAACGGAGCGCATCGCGGGGTATACCGTATACAGGAACAAAAAAGTTAATAGAAGATCTGCGTGCATGCAGAGCTTCGTGTTTATTCTTTTTGTGCCGGCTAAATCCGGTTATAGTGTGATTGGAGGAAATCGTAAATGGTAAAGAGAGAATAGACTTGCGGCCGGATACGATGGAAAAAGGTCTTACAGAAAATGAGTGTGTCGAGGAAAGACTGGCGACAGGGCTGAGGCAGATACAGGCTTAAAGCATCATTGAGATTGGTACAACGACAACTCAGTAGAGCTTCGGAGTCACCCAGTCCACCCATTGTTCATCGTCGAAAGTGATGTTGCCAGAAGGCTCGAAGAAGGCAGTATCAGCTGCTTTGTCAAAGAGAAACTTGTCGACGAAAGCTTGCAGCTCTGGAGTCTGATATGATGGGAATGAGCAATGAGCGTGGCTCGGAGACATGGAGTAGCCCAAATGATCAGACGCGCCCAAGGCCTGATAGATCTTGCGGCCGGTTTTCATACATCCGTATGAGCTCCAAGGACCAAGCCACTCGTAGCCAATGTTATCAATGACCAAGAGACCTCTCGGAGCAACTAGCCCGGCTAGCATATGGTGATCGAAAGGAAGTGTGTTGACCGTGGTGTTGGCAAACTCATCGAATTGGCTAGCAAACCAGACGTTCTCTTGCACTATTTCCGAAGCTGTCTGCGTAGTCCCATTGTGGTTTTCATAGTCGCTGAGACGCCAGCATGCAGTACCTCCAGAACCACTCTCTTGTGGAATGGTCAGGACTATGCGGCTGTCGAGCGCCCCCGCAACTAGGGCTCCCTTTCCATCTCGTGAACAGCCGGTGACCGCGATTTTCCTTGGATTGATATTGGTACTAGGCAATGTCTCCAGAACATCAATTATGCGGCTCACGCCCCACGCCCAGGCTGTCATTGCACCATTGGCTGTCTTATCTGGATCGAGCTCAAAGAATTTGCCTTGACCACGACTGCTTTGATTGATCTGTGCACCGATTTCGTCGTTGTTGTAAGTGATGATAGCCACGCCAGATGGAGCTGGAATGGTAAGGGATCCGAAAGCGATGATAGCTGGATAAGGCGCGGTCCCATTGAGTGGATATGTGATTGTCGGAATGAACGAGATAGTTTTGTCGTTGACAGTTGCTGTGATAGTCAAGTTACCACCAGATATGGAGCCAGATACAGCATCCGGCTTTCCTGGTTTGGTGCCCAGCTCGAGGTTTTGGAAGAGCTCGCTGACCTCACGTTGGCGGCAGACAAAGTCGGAAATTGTTTTGACGGGCCTGCCATTAGCAAATCGGAATGGGTCGGGAAGTTTTGGATTATAATGAGTGGCATCTCTTGTGATCTTAGGACAGTTGTCAGGCCTCTTTGTCAAGCCTGTTTGAGGTCAGTGGTCTGGACTTCGTCTGGTGCTGGAATTGGTGAAAAGACCTCCAAACGGGCTGCATAACACAACTGGCACTAGACAGATGATTGCGAGGTTACAAAGCATCATGTTGAAGCGCATTCATTCGACGTTGAACGTGTAGCTGTGAAGTTCTGATGAGAATGTAGTTTCTGGCCTTCGAAGAAATGTACACAATTTGGATAGTACAGTCAATGAGAGTTTTTATAACTCTCGAACTACCCACCTGTGTCTCTGGAGTTGTACAATAGCATGTAGCTCATCGTCTGTTGCTCTACCTGTGTAACCGAGGGTCACTGCAGAGACTGTCAAGAGTTTAGCCATCATCGCATGTACAGCCCAAAATGCATGGATGTATTTGCAGCTTGCTGAAGTAATTTCTCCGTTTCCAGAGCTGCCGTGATGCCTGTATAATCGTCATGCGGAGTATCGAGCAGGCAAAAGAGTTGCTTTTGAGGGGCACTGGTGGGGATGTGGGGCTGGTAGCCTCCATGCATCCTCTCTCGGAGCTCCCGCGCATGTGTTGAGTTATTAGCACAGTATACTCGACTATATGCGGCCAACAAAATCGAAGATGGAACAAGGTGGTGGAATTTGAGCAGTCGCTTGGGTAGCTTGCTGCGGAAGATCGTCGGCAGGATGGTAAACGAGATCTTTGCCGAGGCTGTTCCTATTCCTGAGGTTGCTTCAAGCGAAAGATGGCGATATAGAGAGTCAATTTAGTCAACAAGATGTGGGAGTCGCATTGTCCTTCGATGGGCTGAATACAGCTGGAAAACAAAGTAACGCGAAAGAGGTTCAGAGACGGCGCCCTCATTCTAGAACTTATGCACCTGCTTCTCAGTCAAGCCCAAATCCTTGAGCATGCCGTCAAGTCTTCCTTGTGCCCATCCTTTCGCGCCTTTCGCACCAGCAATCGCATCCAACATGGCTGGAGGACCGCACACCAAGACTTTAACATCATCGCCCTCGAGCTTTGCAGGTAGCGCCTTGCTCAGAATCTCTTTTGTCACATAGCCTTTCTCCAAGCTTCTATCATCTTTCTTGTTGTCGCTGATAACATACGTCGTCGCGAAGCGTTGGGGATATTGACTGGCCAGCGCATCGAGCTCTTTCTTCATCAAAATGTCCGATTCCGTCTTGTTGGCGTAGATGAGACTCAACTGAGTCTTGTCCTCAGGGTTGTCTAGGATGGTGTGCGCGATCTGGAACATGGGTGTGATACCTGCACCTCCAGCGACCAGAACCATATGTTTGTGTTGGTTGGCCTTGTACGGCAACTCGGGTATTGCCTTGACGTTGAGTGTCTGTCCAGGGACAAGGTTGTGGAGGTGTGTCGAGGCTCGACCGTTCGGGTATTGCTTGACAAGAAGGGTGATATAAGGACTATCGGGGGTGCTGATGGGTGTGTATGGGCGGAATGTTGGGAACCAAGCGCCAGCTGCTGTATGGCGAGTGAGGAGGGATGCTATGCCATGTCAGTCTCAAAGCCTCAGGTTACATCTGACCCTCAGTCGGGGTGATCACTTACACACAGGGGTCAATCCGCTGGTTGCATCGTCTCCAGGTAATTTGAACTTCAGCTCTTTCGTGTCGTGGTTGACCATTCGCGCTTCTTCCAGAGTCAAGCTCACGAAGCTCATCGCTGGGAATACAGGCTTCTGTCCGAGACTCTTCTGCGGCTGTGCTGGTCCCGAAGATGACTTCGACATATTGAACGCAACAAGACCTGCACCAGCGGCTGCTGCCAGTCCGAGGGTCGCTGGTGAGACCGAGGCCAGGAGTCTTCGAGGAGTTGCCATTGTGTATAGAGATAAGTATGGGATGAATGATAGAGTAACAGTCAATCGGTAGGATTGTACGACTGTATGACTATAGCCTGGTTTTCTTGCTCAGGGGAATAGTAAATGTGGGTGTATCAAAGGAAGTCGCAGATGATGTTGAACAAGAGCGACTCCTTCGAAGCTGGAATACCTAGATATAGCCTGCAACCTGTTGGAGGTCGGGCACGCATCTTGCATGCTCCGTCCAACGTTTCCGCGCCACCGATCCTTCGGTGGTAACATGGTGAGCTGTCCGACTGTAAGAAAAGAGACGAAGGTTGGTTGTTTGTCGTGAACCCCGCCCGAAAGAAGACGCTGTTCGGATCCCGCGCTCGGCCAAACAAAAGCCGTCCGACACGTCTGCTGTTCAGGAATAGAGTCACCTTACTCTACTGGGTCTACTACTCTTCTGACACCGATGCTTGTGATGTAGGTCTATGTTGTGAATGGCATACTGTAGACTTAAAACCTTCTGGCTACTTCAAAGGTCTTCTGAGATGTTTGGACGAGAGGAATGACGCCTGACAACATCAGTTTTGACATCCAGCCTCAAGCAATCAATCTGTGTCGATGTCCGTGCGAATATCATCGCAAAAGACGACGAGACGAACACCCATCGCTCCAGCCGGTATATCCTGAAGCCCCTAATCTAGTTATAATGTCAAAAAATGCCCACACACAGAATGCACGGCGATGCGGTGGAAGCAAAGAAAAGCCAGGGTGATGCGACTGACTTGAAGCGCTTAAACATCGGCAAAACCAGAATCCAGATTCTGGTCAGCAAATCATGCGATCTGTCCAGCTTCTCACAATCAGGAATCTGCACAGTTTGCATGGTCAAATGCCGAAGACCAAAAAATGTGGTATCTTGCCATTCTCGGAGCATTCATCTGAAGAGGCAATGTTTGCGGCAAGGCTGCCCTTACAAAGCTTGGCGGGTTTTGGATCCTACCTGTTTCGGGCGAGGACAAATGCCCTCTTCACGAATCACGACAGCCTCTCCTTCGCAAGCTCTTCCTGAAACATACTCTCCGCATGGAGTAGTTGCATGCCTCCAAAATGCACAGATAATACTGCTCCAATAGCAACGACAAGAAGTCGTCTGCCTTGAGGTGTGAACGGCTCAAATAGCGCTTCTCAACAAAGTCGCAATGTCTCCTCGAACTGGCGAGCGTCGCACCACAATCAGCAGATGTATCTCCACAACATGTCCCGCATGGACCCCTAAATGATGCTCAAAAATGGTGGTTCTCAATCATCAATTTTCGACTGATCTTGATACTTATAGGACGTATTTCTCGACATGTTTGCTTTCTTATCACTTGAATAGCTTTCGCTTGGGACACCTCGCCTAGCGTCAATTGCTCATCATGGCATCCAAGCAAGCGTCTAAAGCGAAGGCTACTTCTTTTTCTGATGGCACCACAGATTATCAGCCACTCAGATCCAAGTCATACGACATGAAGAAGCCTCACATTACTGAGCAGCCCATGACCTGGTCAAACTGGTATCAGCATCTGGACTGGCTGAGCATCTACTTCATCATTATAGTCCCCATCTCGGGCTTGATCGCAGCCACTCAGACCCCATTGCGACTCTACACAGCCATGTTTGCTGTTGTGTATTATGTTATGTGTGGCTCAGGCATCACAGCAGGTACGTTGAGCATCGAATCTGTCAAGCCTCGAGGGATACTGATACAACGGCAGGGTACCATCGCCTATGGGCACACTCGTGCTACAAAGCGACCCTCCCTCTCAAGGTCTACTTGGCAGCTGCTGGAGCTGGCGCTGCTCAGGGTTCAATCCGATGGTGGTCGAGAGGACATCGCGCCCATCACCGATACACAGATACGTCGAAAGATCCCTACTCCGTCGAAAAGGGCTTCTGGTATTCGCACATGGGTTGGATGGTTATGAAGCAGAACCCCAAGAGAATCGGTCGATCAGACATTAGTGATCTGAATGAGGACCCCGTTGTTGTTTGGCAGCACAAGCACTACATCAAATCGGTCTTGACCATGGCGCTCGTAGTCCCGACTCTTATCTGCGGATTCGGATGGGGCGATTGGGTCGGCGGCTTTGTATATGCTGGCATCCTGCGCACAGGGTTCATCCAGCAAGCCACTTTCTGCGTCAACTCACTGGCTCACTGGCTTGGTGAGCAACCGTTCGATGATCGCAACTCGCCTCGCGACCACGTTATCACAGCTCTGGTCACGCTCGGCGAAGGCTACCACAACTTCCACCATGAATTTCCATCGGACTATCGCAACGCTATCGAATGGTGGCAATACGATCCCACCAAATGGATGATCTGGACATGGAAGAAGCTTGGACTTGCATACGACCTCAAGCAGTTCCGTCAGAATGAGATCGAGAAAGGGCGTCTCCAACAGCTGCAGAAGAAGGTCGATCAGAAGCGCGCCAAACTTGATTGGGGTATACCTATATCACAACTTCCTGTCTTCAGCTGGGATGAGTTTGTCGCCCAGGCGAGGAGCAACGGTCAAGCTCTTGTTGCTATTGGAGGTGTGGTACATGATGTGGCTCCATTCATCAAAGAACATCCAGGCGGCAAAGCACTCATTCTGTCGGCTATCGGAAAGGATGCAACTGCAGTATTCAATGGTGGCGTCTATCAGCATTCGAATGCGGCACACAATCTGCTGTCCACCATGCGGGTGGGAGTTGTTCACGGCGGTGGTGAGGTGGAAATTTGGAAGAAGAGAAGAGCTGAGAAGGGAGCTGAGAATGCTTGAGCTCAACAACACATTGGAGGATTCCAATATTCTGAATCGATTTTTGAGCAAGCGATTTTGTCTGTGACATGTCAAGTACCTCGTTCGATCCTGCCATACCTCAACATTGAGCGGTTTATTCTCAGCTTGCCAGTGAAAGCGCTGATACAATGCACATGTGGTGCCGCTCCAGCGCTCGACTGCGAGATGTATCGAAGTACGCTTAAATTTCCAGAACCTCATTTTACTGAGGATTCTCCTGCACGGGAGGTGTATATTATACTCTTGATATTCGACTGCCGTCATTGACCTGTAGTTTCCGAGATTGCTTGAGGTGATGTACAAGGCAGGGGAAAGATTCAAGTAAGGATCGGCAAACGGCAAAACGGCGCAACGGTCCGCACCTCGACCTCCTTCCTCACCACGTTGTTCGAGAACAACACTGCCTATTGCTAGGATACATTGTGACTTGTTAAACAAGCTGTTGTCATTAAACATTCGGCTTGTACACAGCCTGTCTCTTGCGACACGCTACAGATGATGTGTCTGCTATGCAATGCCTGTTGCGCCGTGGTCAAAATCATGAGCTCGGGGTTCTTGCTCGCCGCCGTTACAGAGCAATCACCACTCTCTGACGCTCTTCCCCCGAACTCCTTTATCAAGGTGCCAACGGTATGCCTCCATCCTAATACGCCTTGCTCATTTCCCCCATACCAGAGGCGACAACGTCAGAGTTTCCGCAACACACAGCCGCTCTACGGAACTTTCGGCAAATCAAGCCAACACTTGATATAGCAACCATAACGTTTGAGTTCACTGATCGATGACAACAACAACAGACAGATCACAACGGTCTCAAAGAACTCTCTTGAGAGGGGTCACTAGCGTTGCAGCAACTGCCATGAGGCATGAAATTGGTTATACGAGGGTTGAATGTAAGTGACAGATGGCAGAATAATCAACAAACACAGACGACCAGAATATTCGAAAAGGTGTCACAAATCGGGAATTGGCCATGGAGAAAAAGCGTACGAACCAAGCGGGTATGGGCGCAAGCCTCTGAACGATCTTTATCTAATAAACAATGGGCAAGTGCTTTCCTGGCGCTTGTCAAACCGTACGTTACCTGGAAACCTACAACTTTATCTTCAGCCATCCCCAGAAACTGCTTCATCTACCCCGTGGTCGGAAATGAAAACGGTATATCCATCGTCTGCTCAGCGACAGACCTTCACGCCACAACAAGTCTTAGGTACCGATATACTCCTGGCCTAGATGAGCCTAAGCATCAGTATGGCAAGACAAGTCACATAAATATCCAGTCCTCCGACTCCAATATCGAAATCATCCACTCCAACTCAGTCATTCTTTTACACACTCTTTACTAACCCATCATCACCATGAAGGCCACATTCGCTACTTTCGCCCTCGCCCTTGTTGGCTCCGCCTCGGCTCAGTACACCAACTCTTCCTCTTCGGCAGTCGCTGGATCCAGCACTGTGGATCTCAGCAGCTCGACATCTTCTGCCTCTGCAACTTCGTCATCAGGTCCTACCTACACCAACGGTGCTGAGCCTACGGTCAATGGTGTCAAGTTCGATGTTCAGGAGGACACCACCTACCAAGGCACTCCTCTCACTCTCATGAGAAAGAGAGACCGCGGTACCAACCTCAACCAGTGTGTCAACACCTGCGCCTCTGACAGCAGATGTGTCGGTACCTCCTTCACCGATAGCACCTCGGAGTGTTCCTACTTCTCAGGCATCTCTGCTCAGCCTATCTCTTCCCCTGGCACCGACTTTGCAAAGGTCACTGCCCGTGACGGCGTGCCTGTCACCCCCAGTGGCGCCGTGAACGGTACCAGCTCGACTGCTTCCGTTAGCCGCTCCATGGGCTCTGGTTCCTCGAGCAAGCTGACCTACAGCAACTCGACTGCCAGCTCCACCGGCTCTCTGTCCAGATCCCGCAGTGTTGCAGTCTCTGCTTCCGCAACCAGTGGATCCGTCTCCACTGCATCCAGATCGAGATCCTCGGCATCCTCTTCTGCCACCTCTACCGCGGTTCCTTCCTTCCAGTCAATTGGCGGTGTTCGTTTCAAGATCGAGATCGACATCACCTACGATGGTATCACCTTCGACATCGAACTCGCTCTCGCCAAGAGAGCCGGTCAGGACCTCAACGACTGCCTTGTTGCCTGCGCTGCCGACGAGCGTTGCAAGGGAACCGCTTTCGACAGCAACGACGACACTTGCACCTTCTACAGCGAGATCGATACTGGTTCCAGACAGGATGCTCCTGGAGTTACCTTCGCTACTGTCGAGTCGCGCGCCAACAACGGCACCAGCTCTTCCAGCACTGTTCCTTCCAACTCGACCACCAGCACCCAGTCTTCTGCAAGCGCCACTGCTACTGGCCTTGAGTCGTTCATCTGCCCCAAGCTGAACGGAGATGTCATCACCAACGCCTTCGGTGCTGCCTTCGCCATTGAGTGCGGTCATGGACTTATCGGTACTACTATGGACATCGAGGAGTCCCGCAAGCGTCAAGCCACTGGCCTCCCTACCAGCCTTAGCAACTGCGTTGACCTCTGCTCTACCAACGATGAGTGCACTGCTACCACCTTCAACAACGCCGATGGAACTTGCGCTTTCTACAGCGCCTTCACTGCCACCGTCGTCGCCGCTAACCTCGACTCTGCTCTCCGCGTTGGCGTTAACCCCGGCCCTGATGCTACCCAGACCGTCACTGTCGTCACTACTCAGGTCCAGACCTCGACTGTCTTCATCGGCAACGGCCAATCTACCATCCAAACTGGCGCTGTCACTCAAACCTCGACTTTGACCATCTGCCCTACCTGCTCCGTGACTGCTGTGCCTTCCAACGGCGTTGTTGGCGGTTCTCTCAGCACTGCCACTGTTTACAGCACTACCGTCGTGACCATCTCTTCCTGCGCACCTACTGTCACCGACTGCCCTCTCCGCGCCAACGCTGTCATCACCACCGTCGTCCCTATTTCCGAGACCGTCTACGTTTGCCCTCTTCCCACCCAGAACGCCAACGTCGTCACTGCTCTCTACGGTGCCGTCACCGAGAAGGATGTTGTTACTTCTACTGTCTATTCGTGCGATGCTGGAAAGACAATCACCGTCAGCGGTACTCAGATGGTCCCTACTCAGCCCACTACCATCACTGAGTACTACACTACCCACATTACCCAGAGCGCCAGCGGTACCCCCCCTGTCATGACTGGCGACAACGCCAGCAAGTCTGTCGTTTACGTCCAGCAAGTCGTTTCGGTCTGCCCTACTTGCCCCGTCGCCATCCAGACTTCATACGTCGTTGTCTCTACCGCTCCTCCTGCTCCCCAGCAGACCACCGCCACCATCACTCTTCCCTGCGATGGTGTTCACTGCCCTGCTGCCACCACTGGTGCATCCCAGTGCAACGGAGCTGGCTGCCCCGTCACCACCACCTACAAGGTCACCATCAACACTGTGATTCCCCAGCCCAGCTCTTCTGCTGCTTCTCAGTGCAACGGAGCTAACTGCCCTGCTGTCTCGACTGTTACCAAGTGCAACGGAGTCAACTGCCCTGCCACCACCCCTGCCTCCTCCGGCATGTCCACCTCTGCCTACGCCACCGCCACCGTCTCTAAGCCTATCGCTTTCACCGGTGCTGGTTCCATCGTCAGCATCCAGGGTGGTGTTGTTGCCATTGTTGCCGCTGCCTTCAGCATCTTCATGTTCTAAATGGACTAAGATCTAACTTTTAATGTCTCGAGGATACGATTTTCTACTACTTCATTGGTGGATGGGTTTTTGATGTTCTCTTCTTACAACACTTCTTGTGTAATGTCTTCTTTGGGATGAGGTTTATTTCTTTGAGTCTTTTAATGTCCGGATTTGAATCAAATTATGTTCTTCTTTCATTATGGTTCCCAACTTGTGCTCCAAATCATGTGCCTCATGAACAGATTTGACTATCTCAACCGTCCTCTTCCCCTTCACTTTCTATTCTCGTTTCACCGTCGGTAACAAGTTCTGTACTCATATCACTACTTCTACGTCACCATGAGGAGCACAGCGACAACTTCTCCCAGAGCCTCGACAAGGACAGCAAACAGTAAGCCACATGAACCCTCAAATGCGAATTCAAAGTATCTATATAAGTGGAAACGAAAGACAATATATGGGTATCTACAAACAAATCTATAAGACGAAAGACCAAACACAACGCAAAACCCCCAGTTTGAAAAAAAGAAAAAAGCACATTCTCAACAGTCCACCTCATTCAAAATCTGAAACGCAGAATTCAAAGCCCTGCTATCGCCCTCGTACTGACTAACGAATAAATCGTACTCTCCTTCCGCAACAACCATTTTACTGCTACTAGATCTGAATTCCGCCAGAGGACTTATTCTACATGTAACTGCAATCTCACTGTTTTCTCCTGGCTTGATGACTTCTTTTGCGAATCCGATGAGACTGCGGGAGATTATGCTGACGGAAGCGCTATCACGGCGAGAGCGTCGGGAGGCGTAGATTTGGATTACCACTGCGGAAGCGCGGGTGCCGATGTTTGTGGCGTTTACGGTCATGTCGAAGGATGATTTTATGATGGGGTGGGAGCACCAGATGGAATTCAGTGTGAAGCTGGAGTAGCCGAGACCGAAACCGAAGGGGTAGGCGGGCTTTTGCTGTTCTTGTTGGAGTTTTCTGTAGCCCCATTTGTCGTCGTATTTGAATTCGTGTGATGAGGTGGTGCTTTCTTTGCCTAGAAGTTGTTGCTCTGTATCTGGGAGGACAAAGGGTAAGCGCCCTGATGGTTCTTGCTCGCCGAACAGGACATCTCGTAGTCCTTTGCCATATTGCCGGCATCCGTAGCTCGAGAACAGAATTGCGGTGGCCTTTTGTCTAACAAAGGCGGGTATTGTGACGCTTGTGCCGGCTTCGATGACTACCACTGTCTTCTGACCCGCGACCGATAGGACTGCTTTGGCTGTTTCGAGATCTGATGAGTCCAGAGTGAGATGGCTACGGTCTCGGAAACCGGTCATGGCCTCGCGCTGCTGACTCAGTGATCTCTCCTTACGAGATTTGAAGTAGTCGGAGAAGCGGCGTCGTTTGAGCGAAGGCTCAGATTTACTGGAAGGGCGGATGAACAGGATGACCACATTGGCAGCCAGAGCAGAGTTGATGACGTGGGTTTTCTGGCTACCATCCATGTACTCGATAGAGAGGTTGTGTCTTTTGCGAAGTTCTTCCAGTGGACTCGTGCCGGGTGGTCCTTGGGCGTGAGATGCTGTGTCGAATTGATGTGCTGTACTGACTCTGTCGGCAAGTACTCCTAGAACAGATAGCTTGATCTGTGAGGCCCCATTCAAAGGCAGGAAGTTATTGTCGTTCTTGAGGAGCACCATAGATTCGGCTACCGATCGTCGAGCAAGACCAATGTGGCGTTGGCAGCGAATTTTCTCCGGATCCGGTGTTGGCATCTGTATTGTGCGGCAGTAGTATCGTAGTTGACATCTCAAGATGCGCTCGGTCATGACTTGAATGTCGGACCAGTTTAATGTACCATGTTCAAGGGCATTTTCGACCGCTTGTGTTCTTCCTCCAGCGCTGAAGGGCAACTCAAGATCCAGACCTGCTTTAATTGACGCCGTTCCACTTTTGACAGGCCATGTGCAATCGCTGGCCACTACCAAGTTGTCCAGCTTCCAGCGTTGCCTCAGAATGCCGTTCAGCAGAGCTGGGTTCTCCGCACATGCAACACCATTAACGAGGTTGCCTGCAGATACAACAGCCTCGGCGCCGCTCTCATACAGGACTTCCTTGAAGTGCTGCAAGAAGAGTTCGTTCATCGTCTTCTCGTCACATGTGATCTTGCCATCCTCTCGAAGCGCTTCCATCGAATTCATTGCGAAGTGGCGGACGGCTACCATGACATGCTTGCGAGCACCTCTTGCAGCTGCACTGCCCATTCGGCTGATGACAAAAGGGTCTTCTCCGTACGATTCGTGAGCTCGGCCCCAGTCTGATCGACGAGTGACATTGAGACAGATGCCACTGTACACATTACCGCCATGTGCTTGTACTTCTATACCGATAGCTTCCCCCTGCATTGGGTCAGCTCGCCGTATTATTTCTCATGAGCTCAATACTTACAATAAGCTCTTCTAGATGGCAATCGAAAGATGCCGCTCTGCCTAACGGACTGGGAAATTCTGTGAAGAAGGCTTGCCGCACTCCATCGACGATGTGGATGCCAGGTACCCCTACGCGGGATACCACGGAGGCTGGATATGGCGAGGCTTTGTTGTCCGAGAGGTATTGTGTAAGAGACCGGTTGCCTTGCAACAAAGCGAGGTGTTCATCATCGGTCATCAAGCTAGAAAGTATAGCTGCTGCATCCTCGATCGTAATTTCATCATTGTTGACCTGGGCAACCAGGCGGAAGAAATGTGTCAGCATTGTGTTGATGTAGATTGTGATTGTACAGCGACGCCTCTCGCGGGAAAGAGGTACTGTAATAGGTTTTGTCCTGTGAGTAGTTCCTTCCTCCCCACAGCTTTGGACAGCCTTACTTCCGAAGCTTTATCATTTCTTAAGGTTTTGGGAGTAACGCAGTAAAACGTGCAATACTTAATCTTGAGAACTTTGTTTCGTGTAGCGAATTCCGAGGTCACACATCTTGTAGGCGTATAGCTGTACGACTATGTGATCTATGACATAGTTTACAGAATGTTAAGATGTCGGATGCTTGAATCACGACTTGACTGTGAGACAGTGAAATCTTCTGGTGCTTCGTGAGTGCAGTAGCTTGCAACTCTGCTTAGCAATACTCAAATAACAGACACCTTCCGGTCCACAAAACATCCGAGAGGCGAGCTGGAAGGCATCATGGATTTTTTCTAAAGGCCGTACGGCATCAGCTGCGCACGCAAAGATCCACTTGGAATACAACGACAGCGTTGTAGTGAAGTCTTGCCGGATCTGCTCTTGGAAAGCCGTTGGGCGTTGGACAATCAATGTCTCTGATGCGATGGCCTATATACGAGGTTGATATAGCCCGCGAGTGTCAGCATTGCCATTCTGTCGGTGAGAGGAATGGCGAAGTGGTCGAATTCTTCGTGAGGCTCTCATGCACAAGGAGTCGTCGCGTGAAGCGATAGACAAGCATGTTCAAAGTGTTAGAAGTAAGAGAAGTAAGCACTTTGAATGTAAATGCAAATTCCATTTCGAGTCCTAGCAACCGTCTAGAATAGGCGTTGGTGCCAGGAACCGCCGTTGTGCACGGCATCCGAAACAAGTGCAGGGCGTCGAAGAACGATGTCGGCGTCCCGACAGTCCGGATGGAATTGGTCAGGAAAGCCGACCAGCATCGTGCCAAGCAGACATGTTTGTTGGCCCGCTGTGCCATAAGTTGTAACTGCCCTCAAGATGCTTCAGCTTGCCAACGTAATCTTGTCCAAACTCCAAACATCCCGCGGCCCTGACGTGCGGCGAGTATTTGCCCTAAATCGTTGGACTTATTGCTCCTCGTGAACACTTTACACGACATATCCAACGGTACAAGCAGTATGTCACTGGAACCTAACACTGCGCAGTCCCACGGCATTTGACCAAGGCATCAGGAAGACTTGAGTCTGGAAACAACAACAGGGAGGAGCGCCTTTGGTCATCGCCTGCGCATTCTCGGATGCACTCGCTGTACGAGGAGGTCATCGAAACCTCGACCAATACTAGCGTGTCCGCATTCTGCATTGAAGTGCTCCGCATTTCGCTGCGGAGTTCACTCCATTCTGGCCACAAGTACGCGCATCACTCCTAGAACACACAGCGCTAGCAAAATATGTACGCTGTTTTCAGCCTGACTTCCACGTACGGCCACAGTCAGCTGAAAACTGGGCATCCCGTCCGCTCTGCCATACATAAGCAGTTGAACGGCAGATTAGTACTACGGTGGGTGACCACGTGGGAATCCCTGCTGCTGTACGTTTTGTTCTTCTTTTTGCTCCTAATCTGTGGCATGCTTGATCATCTGCACCTCTGACGTTCAATAACGGCATCTGGCAACTGCGTCCAAAATGCAGAAAACAGTGCTTGGCAGCCCGTATCGGAGTTCTACTTTTTGAACAGCAGAGCAGTATTGAACAGATACCGCCACCTCTAATAGAAAACGGCTGAGACTACGAGTACGTCTACGTAACATTCGACATGTTTCCCCGTTCTCGGAGATGCAGAAAGAGCAGCAACGGTACATTCCCAGTCCTTACATGAACTGCATAAGCTGTAAGGGCGCCAGCAAAGTATTACAAAGTGCATACACAGATCTCAAAGCAACGTTGGCCACACACAAAAGTACGATTGGCCTGCTATCTAGGCTTCGGTTCAGGCTTTGGTATGTACACAGAACAAAGATGCAAATCCAAGGAAAGAGTACAAACAAGGAGAGAAACAAAAGCTAAAGGGCATACAAACAGACAAACAAAAGGT
Source organism: Aureobasidium pullulans EXF-150 (assembly GCF_000721785.1). NCBI lineage: Eukaryota > Fungi > Ascomycota > Dothideomycetes > Dothideales > Saccotheciaceae > Aureobasidium > Aureobasidium pullulans. The sequence goes on along the minus strand of NW_021941045.1, from coordinate 252,431 downwards.
CTTTATCACATAGAAATCATATCCGTCGCGAGTCATTGCTCTTACACGTTCACGTATCCGTCCATGCTGATCAGCAACACACACAGCGCTAAACCGGAGAAGCAGGGCGAACAGGTGTGCCGACCTCAGGGGTGTTAGGCATTTCTGCAGGTTGGGCGGCACCGGGGGCTGTATTGGGAGCTGTTCCCTGTGCAAGGGGCAACAGAGGCTCTGCAGCTTGCCCATGCTTCTTCTCACGGCGCCTCTCAACGTAGTAGGAGAAGCCTGCAGCAATCAGGGCTCCAACTAAGGCTCCAACTACGCCACAGACAATACCAGCGATGCCAATGCTTCGAGTCGTCGAGTTAGTCTGGTAAGCCATACGGGTTGCCAGTTGCGAGATGTTGTTTGCTTGTTCCGCCAATCGCTCTGAGGTACTCAACGGAGGCTGCCACCCCTCGGGATGAATCCTAGCAATATGTGAGTTGTGCACGCTTGCTCCGCCTGTCTGAGGAGGCAGTGTTTTCGATCAGACGCCCTTGGGGTGATACTGGTCGTTAGGGTGGCAGCCCTTCGCTTGCGATGGGCTTAGACTTGGGAGGGTAGAGACGGGGCCCGACTAGAGGTGATCACAAAGAATATCTGGTACCTTTGTGCGGATACTGAGGCACGCCAGCCCAGATAAGGCGCTTGCAGCGGGATTGTTCAGCAGCCAGCTGTGCTCTGACGTTCCTGCCCCTTTTTATTTCAAGAAGTCACCTTCATCACCTCAAAGTTTGGGCAGGTATGGGCAACAGATGTCTCTGGGGGCTGTGCAGCATTTACACAGGAAGTTGTTGCCTGCAGAAATGGATGCCAGGTACATTTCCAGACGGCTGTATTGTAGGCACGCGACTAGCGTGATTTTCGTCCGCCCATGGAAATCTTTTGCACGCCCGTTCGAGTGTCAACTTCAAGCATATGAGGTTTTCTTATGCCGAGCGTGCCAATTCATGACTCTCTCTTTGCGCATTTCGATCGACATCACTATCCACCAAAATGCACAATGCTTTTGGAAATTCCAAGAGGCTCCACTGAGAGCTCAAACTTTTACTTTCTCGCCCTGGACGTCCGCTCTATTCTCAAATTCTCAAGACATTATGGCCTTTCTACAGTCAGAATTTGACCATGTGGCTGTTGCTGGGAGATGCCATCAACTCCCCTTTGCCATCTAGTAGGAATCCCTGCTGCACCACCTTCTCCTCTTTTTGCTCCTAATCTGTGGCGTGCTTGGTCGTCTAGAAACAGCTCAATTCATCTCCAACGTTCAACACAATGGCATCTGGATCTTGTTCAATCGTGGTCGGGCAGGCTCAAGCAAGCAGCATACAAGTAGACATAGCTGGTCAACGATACAGTGGCTACAGACATACATAAACTCGGTACTCATAACATTTTCATCCCAACAGCTCGAAGAACTCGATCACTCGGAGTCCCTCACGACCCAGTCAACCAATCCACACCCGCCTGCGCAACCTCTACATCCTGCGCAACAGTGCCCCCACTAACCCCAATAGCCCCAACCAAAAACCCATCCTTGACCAACGGCAACCCACCTCCAAAAACAACAATGCCCCCATTAGTCTCTTCAATCCCATACAACCCTCCTCCCGAATACGATTGGTTCAGCAACGCTCCACTGGGTATCCCATTGAAGAGCACAGAAGTGCGAGCTTTCTTTATAGAAATGTCTATGCTGCCGGGGTATGCGTTGTCCATGCGGAGGAAGGCTACGAGGAGGCCGGAGGGGTCGACGACGGCGATGTTTTGGGGGACTATGGAGGCTGCGGCTTTTTCTGCTGCGGAGACGATGGCGGAGGCTTGGGAGGCGGAGATGTAGTGGCGCTGTGGAAGGGTTAGTATTGAAGCTATCGGACGACGATGGGGAGGGGAGGAAATACTTGAGCAGGTGTGCTGCCAATGCCATTGGTAGCTGTAAGGTTTCCAGACATGGCGCAATCGATCCCGTGAGCGTACGTCGTAACCGACAATAGAGAAATAGAAAGGAAAGAAAGTGAAGGCAGAAGGAGCATTTCGAATCTTCTCAATCAACCAGGTACTGTGAGAGAGGTTACTTGTCTTGAAGGCTTGTCAACGTTTTGTAATTCGGAATGCTCCAGCCCTTTTATAGAGCTTTCCTCTAGAGAGACCCTTTGTGTTCAGCTCGTGGGATATGTACCCCGCATGTTGTGCGGCTGGCGATGTCAAAGGTGATGCTCATGAGGCTCAAGAGTCCTGGATCCCCGCTTTTGACAGCCTCAGGACCCCAGCCATCAAGGTATAAGGTTCGCTTTCATGCAATTGTGCCGCTTGACCGAATGGCATACATGGAGAGCGAGGTCCATGATCGAGGGATATAATCAAGAAGCTCCCATAACTTGTTCGATTTTTGGGAATAAGAAGAGGTTATGCACTAATGCTCGAAGAGGGGTAGGTTAATGAACCGAGGGTGTCGGTCACAGAAAAGATTATAGTGACTATAAACTGCCTTATTATATAGCTATTTGCGTCGAGAGCCCGGTGTGAACTACATATAGGTTCGACACATGTTTCGACATTTCCGACTACGGACACCTCCTTTTCCATCGGTTATGGAGTTACGCATCTCTCTACATATCCTCGCCGTTGCACCTACGAGCGTGTCGAAATAAAAGCTACGATCCACAGACCCGAGGCCTAAATCGTAGAAGAATCGCATTTTCGGACTACGACACCTCCTTTTTCATCGGTCATGAAGTTACGCATATCTATATACGTCCTCGCCGTCGTACCTACGAGCGTGTCGAAAAAACAGCTACGATACACAGACCCGAGGCCGAGATCGTAAGAAAATCGCACAGCCGGGCGGCAGACACAGCCAGATGAGCCAGAAAATGGTCGTCGGCAATAAAGCTCGATGCGTAACCGTTGGTGAGAAAAGTACAGCAGAAGATATCTGTGGTTTATATAGCTGCGGAGAATGCATTTTCCTTGCATGTGAAGCTGTAGAAGTCAAGGCTGTGGACGTGACTAGACCTGATCAGGAAATTTGAGATTTGATTGATGTTTTTGGCTTGTTTTGATGCTGTAGCATGCAGTTAATGTTTAGCTGCTGATTAGGAATGTTCGTGTTCAAGAGCTTCTCTTGTCGCCTCTTCCTCCACGACCTCCGCCGCGTCCACCACGTCCATTACCACGACCACGCTTGCTTCCACCACCTCTTCTGTTGAGCGAAAAATCAATCTTGACCAAAGGTTTCTGCACCCACTCCACAGACTGAATACCCAACTTCTTCTTCTCGTCTTCGGGCAACTTCCACGCTTGGAATACACCCATCAAGTTTGATGAGTCCTGGCTTACGTCCACATCCCTGAGCTCCTCTACCCAAGTGCGAATGTACTCGCCTTGGGAATCGTAATCCAAGGCCTGCTTGATGGGGTTGAAGACGCGAGATTCGCCGCGGGGATCGTTTCCTACACCAGCTACATATTGCCAGTTGCCCCAGTTTGAGGAGAGGTCGTAGTCGATGAGGTTGCATTCGTACCATTCGGCACCGATACGCCAGTCCACGCCCATGTGCTTGGAAAGGTAACTTGCGACGTTTTGGCGTGCACGGTTGGAAGTGTAGCCGGTGAGGAAAAGTTCACGCTGACTGGCATCGATGAGACCGGTTCCAGTGCGGCCGGTCACGAAGCGGAGGACGGCCGCAGCAGTGGCGTCATCATTAGCTCCGCCCTTGTTCTTCTTGGAGGTCGAGTCGCTGAAGGGGCTTGAGATGTACTTCCAGTTTGCGTTTTGGTCATTACGGAAACCTTCAACGTGGAACAGGCGAGGGCCAAATTTGCGTGTGCAGAGGCGCATGTAATCACGCCATAGCAACTCAAATCGTACAGCGGCTGTGCCCTTGTTCTCGCCCTTGCCATAGCCAGGAGTGCTCTTGCCAAGATCTGTCTTGCCGTCCTCGAAATCAACCAGCTTCCAGTGTATTTGGCGTGCTGTGGTGCAGCCGAGAGCCAGCCATGCGGATAGTTTAGTGCTGAAATCTTGACCAAGCAGTCCATTTCTTGTGTCCTTGTATGCGGTCATGCTTCCACTTTCGATGAGATGGTCGATACGCTCGTGACCTGATTTTGAACCACCAATGTATGGATGAGCGGATTCTGCGCCCTTGGGCCATTTTGCTACGTCTGGAAGACCATAGTCGTCTCCGAGGGGCTTGGTCAATGCTGACATGACACCCTCCAGAGAATCTGGGATCTCGAAAGGCTCGGCTTGCGCGGGGATATGGGATGGGAGGGGCGGTAATGTCGATGGTGCTGGAAGGGTCTTGCGAGGTGCGGATCGCAGAGGTTCTACCGTCTTTCTGTATGCCGTAAAGACGTCGTTCAACTCGCCAGGGTTCTTGAACGGTACATCGCGGCTATGAGTGTGTGTTAGTCTAGTTTTCTTCAAGAGGTAATGGCAACACATACTCGTCCACAAAATACTTCTCGTCGACCCAAAGCTTGAATTCGGCATCGAACTGTTTGCACAGCTTTCTGACATCCTTCTCTTCCCTCTTCTCTTCGACACCCTCCTCGTTGGTCATCCAGACACCTGCAATATCCACCTCATTGTGTTCCTTGTAGCTGTCGAGTATGCTGCGTACCGCATCGTGAACGGTACCAACGCGTACTTGAAGATCGCTGCCGACTCTTTCTAGGTCCTTCTTCAAGTCCCATACACTCTCTGCCAGGAACTTGGCCCTGAGCTTACCGCATCGCCAGAAACCGCTGACGGGAGCTCTAGCTTCTGGGTATGGTGACTTCTTTGTAGAATCTGAGATGAATCCGGAAACCTCGACCTGGTTTGCTGGAAATGTGTAGACGGGTAGGAAGTGTGTGAAAGGGTGCTGCGATTGTTGGAATAGTCGTGAGACCTCGTGGAAGACTGGATTATCAGCGAGTCGAAGGTCGCGACGAAGCACGTAGATGAGGACGCGCGCTTTAGGAGACATTTTCAGTCGAATATGCTGTGTAAGATGTGGAAAAGTGTTCAGGACAAGTCAGAATGCGATGTGCCAGGTATTGAGGCGCGAAAGAGTAAGAAGTAAGGTTCTCGGGCAGGACAGATAGATATTAAGTGTATCGAGCAACTAGCGCTTGGATGTTTTTGTTTCCCAAGATGGACGATGTCATCTATCGAGACATGGCGAACGGTTGGCAGGAGAGTATGCTAGAAAGTATGTGAGGGGGGCATATGTCATCAGTCTCAAGAAGAAGATTTGGGAGCTCGCGAGGGAAGCGAAGAGCGACCCTCGGGCAAATATCATCACAAAACAGCAGAAGCATGAGGATCAAGCAACGACTGGCGGTGGGTAGGTACCGGAAAACAGGGTGCGGTATGTCTGAATGAGGAATGGTGAATCTGATCTGAAGAGACATGAGAGGGCCGGTGAGATCGGAGAGATTTCTCAATGACCACTGTCGGAGCCGGAAGAGAGGGGCCCTGACGAACGTTCAGACAGTTCCTACCTCGAGCAACTCACGCATGTGGTAATCTGCGTGCAGGTCATGCCCCGACACGCTGTTTCCTGCAGGTTTAGATCGAGTCCAGATGCAGGCTTGTTCTGCAGATCGATGTGCATCGTGGTTGAATCTCACCGATGCAGACATGGTCGCGATCTCTGACGTTGTCCGCACGGTTGTCTCAGATATGCGCCACCAGGGTATTGTGGCGCGATACCTCGTGTGCGACCTGTCAACCACGTGAAATGCTTGACTTTATCAATGCTAGTCATGTTCAGTGAGGACTGTAGTCTCTGATATTGAGGACGCGATGGTGATATCTGATAACATTGGGAAAGAATTGAAGAGAGAAAGCAACGAAGAAAAGATACCTCTTGCGCTGTGTGACATGACATCATACTTGAGTTTGTTGACAGCAGCACCGGAAAATGGTATGCGTCCAGTAACGTGTATGGCTGTTTCATTGTCCACATGTGATTGATATGTACGAAGGTCTGCTTGATCCGTCCATAACATCACTGCTGTCATGCATTTGGGTACGGGAAACTTGTAGGGAAGTCTGATGGTTGTTTGGTAAAAGAACAGTGTAGTTGAAGCTAGAGGTTTTGTCAGATCGCGAAAACGACGTGCTTGGGCGATTGGAGGTCGTTTCCTGGCACGGGAGGCGTAGAAAGACGAGTCGCAACCTCTTAGGCTTTCAAAGATACCCTTGTCAGGATAGTGCTCTCGTGTTCGGGTTGATATGGAGGTTCCAACTCTCAGCCAGGGTGATGCGATTGACAAAAGGTCTTGGTCGCAGAAAGCGACGCCAAGCAGCTCGTGACGTCGCTGTTCTGCATCAGGGAAAATATTGTTCGAACGCGCAAAGAGTCTCATTATTAGTACATCGCCAACTGGACAGAATATGCAAGCACTGTCTTTCGGACGGGCGCCTGTGCCGTCACCTGCAGTCTTGAGGTTCTTGAGGATCCAGGCCGAATGCTTACCATTTCTCGCATCTCATTCGCAAGTTCGACGAAACCATCACCATGCGCAGGACACCGTTCGATTACGCCCTTTAACAAGCACCGAACGTCGAGTCTCTTTGACATCAGCAGAAAAGCAGACGTCGGCGCTCAAGCATCGCGACTTCTGGAACAGTGCAGTCAAGTCAAGATGGCAGAAGCCGTGGCAGGCTCGACAGAAGAAGACGGCCCCGTTACAACCAAACGACCTCCCGCCTCTGCCTAGATTACTCGATGATGCAGGAGCTGCAAGTCTGGGACGTATCGTCAAGCCGACAAACGAGCTGAGAATGCGATGTACCGAGTTCGACGGTGAAGGCAAAGTCACTCTTGTCAATGGCGCATTCAAGAAGAGCGAGCTTATAGCCAAGGTATCATCTTACAACTTCCATGACCCAATACTCTGTCTGACAACACAATTCGATAGTGTGGCCTCCTACCTCGTGACCTCCGAAAGATCGATTCTGCCTCGTTGCCGCACATTCTCGTCCGCCCTTCGGCCATCCTCATAAAGATTCTGCACATAAGCTGCCTCATCAATCACAACCGTGTCTTGGTATTTGATGCTTACGGAACCACCGACTCGCATACCCAGTCCATCTTCATGTACGATCTGGAAGGCAAACTTCAGCTACGAGAAGGTCGCTCGGCTGGCTCATTGCCCTACGAGTTCCGCGCACTCGAAGCTGTCCTGATAAGCGTGACTTCTGCCCTTGAAGGAGAGTTTGAAGGCGTTCGCGAACCCGTCGTTCAAGTTTTGAGAGAGTTGGAAGAGGATATCGACCGCAACAAGCTGCGTCATCTGCTGATTTACTCAAAGAAGCTGGGTACTTTCGAGCAAAAGGCGCGCTTAGTCCGTGATGCTATCGATGACCTCCTGGAAGCGGACGATGATCTGTCGGACATGTACCTCACAGAGAAGGCGAACGGTGTAACACGCGAGGAGGACGACCATACCGAAGTCGAGATGTTGCTTGAATCTTACCACAAGGTTTGCGACGAAATCGTTCAGGCGAGTAGCAATTTGGTCAGCAACATTCGCAACACGGAAGAAATGTGAGTTTCAAACACAACTCAAGTGTCGGCAGGGACTGACAATTACAACAGCGTCAAAGCCATTCTCGATGCCAACCGTAATTCTCTCATGCTTTTGGATCTGCAATTCACAATTTTGGCACTTGGTATTGGTGTGGGTACCTTCTTCGCCGGTCTCTACGGCATGAACTTGAAGAACTTCATCGAAGAGACCGACTTTGGATTCCCACTGGTCAGTATATCCTGCGGCTTCTTCTGCATGGTCGCCATTGTCTGGGGTCTCAGGAAGCTTCGCAAGGTGCAGAGACTGAGCATGTGGGGCGAAAGCGGCAGCCTCTCACCAGAAAACCACGGCCGACGTGGTCGAGGCAGCTGGAGAGAAGTTGATCCTCAGAATCAACTGTCTGGCGAGAACAGAGTTGACCGCACAGTCCGTTGGAAGCAGGACCAGCGGATGAACAAGATGCAGGAGGGATCCAACGAGGCACTGTAAATCTACGAAAGGCGGTGGAAGCTGATTTGACATTTGTACTACTAACCATCTGGCATTGAGATATCCTATACAGCATAGCGAGGCGTTCTTGGGGAACTGTATATTCCACGGCCAGGCATATATCGCCTCTCAATCTTGCATCACGAAAAGTGGTGTTTCATTTCTCTGCAAGTTTGCTGTACTTTTTGAGCGAAGATGTGCATGTATAAGGAGAAAGAAGGAAGTAGGCAAACTAGGAAGGTGGGATGGTCACCTCGGTCAGGCGTCGGACGGTGATTGGCCGGGAGCGGGGGGGATTTTGGGTTCCTGCGTCACAGGTGCAACAGGCGGAAGGTGGGAAAAACGATCGACTTCTGCAGGCACAAGCTGCTAGCATCAACTCGCGTGCGTCTTTGAAGATTGTTTGGCACCCATTCCCTGCAATCCATATCTCCCAGTCTCACGTTCCACGAACCGATAGCCTTGCGCGATCTCGGCGCACAAGGCCTCAGTCCACCACTACCCTCTACCGGCGCCTTCGATGGCACCGCCCTCTTCTGCCGACAAACCTGCGCTTCTGCAGAGGCAGTCTTCGACACTGCACTATCAGACTTTCCCAACCTCGCCGCCTACGTCGCGCGGAAAACCTCCAACTTCACCAAACCCCTCGTCGTCCAACATCCACGCGGATGCCCAGTCCGGATCGCAAGAGGAAACCCACAATGAGACACCGCTTCCCAAGGGCCAATTGGCTATTCTCGCTGTCATTGCTCTCGCCGAGCAGACTGCCCTGAACTCAATATCGCCCTACCTGCCTGCCATGGCTTCTACGTTCCCTGAGGTGAAAGATGGCCAGGTCGGCCTATACGTGGGTCTCATTGCCTCCAGTTTTGCCCTGGCACAATTCGCTACAAACTTCTTCTGGGGCTGGCTGAGCGACAGGATTGGCAGAAAACCTGTTGTTCTTATGGGAACTTTGTTGACTGCTTTCTGCTTCGTCATCTTCGGCTTCAGTCGGACTTTGTGGCAGGCCATCTTTGCTCAAACTCTCATGGGTTTGGTCAATGGAAACCAGGGTGTCATAAGTACTTGCCTAGGCGAGATCACCGACCGCAGTAACCAAAGTAGAGCTTTCACTTACCTTCCGGTCGTGTACGGCATTGGTGGTATCACTGGCCCTCTTGTTGGTGGCTTGTTGGTCTTCGAGACGATACCTTGGAGCGGCAAGCCCAACCCATACCCCTACCTGGCTCCCAATGTCCTTAGCGCTGGTGTCTTGATTATCGATCTCGTCCTCACCATGATCTTCCTTGAAGAATCTTTGGAAGAGGCCAAGGACTTACCCCCTCTCAAGAGACGAGTCTCGAACCTCTTTGCTTGGCTCTGGCAGTTTACGGGTAATTCTACCAAGCCCTCGTACGTCAGACGCCGTGCGAACCACGAAAGCTCACACGCCAATTCTCGAAACGACGGTACCGAAGAAGACACAACCGACGACGAGAGCGATGCTGAATCTACCCACCTCTTGGGGTCTGGTAACCACGAGACTCTCAGCAGATCTGACGTCTTCAACCGCGACACCATCCTTCTCCTCATCACTTTCCTTATCTTCCAGTTGTCGAATATCTCTTACAACTCGCTCTACCCCATCTTCGCACAGGCTGTTCCTCCTACCGGTCGTGGTCTGTCACCCGAAGAGATTGGTCTTTCATTAGGTTTTGCTGGACTTGTCACCATTGTATTCCAAGTCGGCATCTTTGGCAAACTACGTGAGAAGGTCGGAAACAAGACGACCTACAGAGTGGGATTGTTTGGCTTCGTCATTGCCTTCCTTCTTATGCCTTGGGTAGGCTACAAGGATGGTAAGAACGGATCTGGATCTGCTACCACAGCTGGCAAAGTGTGGCTTTGGGTCGAGCTTGGAGCGGTGCTCATCATTAAGACTGTGGCAGCAGTCGGAGGTCTCACTAGCGCCCTGCTCTTGGTAAGAGGAGCTCTCTCTTTAGGTTGGTACAATAATGCTAACTATGCGGACAGATCACCAACTCAGCGCCCAACCACTCTGTGCTGGGCACGCTCAACGGGCTTGCTCAAACACTCTCAGCTGCTGGACGTGCTGCCGGACCGTTCATCTCTGGATCGCTTTTCACTGCAGCTACACATGTACAACCCAAGGGTGAAGCTCTCGCTTTTGGCATCTTTGGTGGCATCAGTCTCCTTGGATTTGCTCTGAGTCTTGGCATTCGATCGTCAAGTCTCGAGGCCGAAGGCTGGGACGAGAGTGACGAAGACGATGATGCTACGTCTGATGAAGAAGAAGTATAGACAAGGGACGCAAAGTGTGTAAAAAGTTGATTTTCAGCGAAGGCGTTTTTGGGCGGTGTCATGTCATTCCTATTGGTCAAGGCGATAGCTGCTGCATATATGTGGATCGTGAATAAAATGTAATATAAGATCAGAGTCATGATACTTGTAATGAAGCGAATGCGTGACTGTAATTGTCTCAGTTTCCGCAGCAATAACCTGGTTGTCTGGATGCTGAAATGAAGAGGTAGAAGTAGTCGAGAAAAAGACGGAAAATCAGACGACCAAGGAGGGGTATGGTGAAGGATCTGATTAGATTTCAGCAATCTGTTGAGATAAGGCAGGCAGAGCCGGAGGCCCGAACATCGGCGCGACTTATGGACCCGCATGTAACCTGCGATTGGGGACTTTCTTGTCTTTTGCAAAGCGAGCTACTGTAGTTTTCCTTCTATACTCATTGGGTTGCTGCATGTTGGACAGCGTGTGATTTCTAAACCCTCGACGACATTCCCCAAACCCGTACATCGCTTGCAAGACTGCAGCAATGTTGGCTCGTCCTTGTATGCGCGCCCTCGGCCGGGGCAGAGTAGGCCGTGTGCCCACCTCAGCGGCAGCAGCATGCAGAGCAGCTGTCCGTCCGGCTCTGGCCAGCGGCTATGCCTCTGTATCAAAGGGCACTCGCCATGAAGAGACGTCGGCTCGCTCGGCCGTCATCAACGTGCTCCAGAACCTCGGATCCAAGCGTGAGTAATACGTGCTACTCGACATGATTGCATGGGCAGAGACTGACGCAGTTGCGAACCGTCAGGCGAGGTGCAGCAATACCTCTCGCAGTTCCAGTCGGTTTCGTCGCAAAAGTTCGCCGTTATCAAGGTTGGCGGTGCCATCTTGACCGATTACATCGATGTCCTCTGCAGCTCGCTGCGCAACCTCAACCAGATGGGCCTGTTCCCCGTCATCATCCACGGAGCCGGCCCCCAGATGAACAAGCTTCTCGGAGAAGCTGGAATCGAGCCTCAGTACAGCGAGGGAATCCGTATCACCGATGGACCTACACTGGGCGTCGCGCGCAAGTTGTTCCTCGAGGAGAACCTGAAGCTCGTCGAGGCTCTTGAGTCATGGGGTGTTCGTGCTCGTCCCATCACCTCTGGTGTCCTCATGGCCGACTACAAGGACAAGGACACATGGAAGTTCGTCGGTGAGGTCAACAAGGTCAACACCGACCCCATCAACGCCGCCATTGCCGACAACTACATCCCCGTCCTTACCTGCATGGCCGAGAACAACGAGGGCCAGCTCCTCAACGTCAACGCCGATAAGGCCGCTGCTGAGCTGGCCAAGGCACTCGTGCCTCTGAAGATTGTCTACCTCTCCGAGAAGGGTGGTCTGCACAACAAGGACACCGGCAAGCTTATCGAGGCCATCAATCTTGATGAGGAGTACGACCGCTACATGAACATGCCCTGGGTCATCCACGGCACTCGTTCCAAGATTAGAGACATCAAGGACCTCCTTGACCACCTCCCTCGCTCTTCCAGTGTGGCTATCATCCACCCCGAGAGTCTTGAGCGCGAGCTGTTCACCCACACCGGTGCCGGAACCCTTATCCGCCGTGGTACCAAGCTCCACAAGGCTGCTTCGCTGGCCGAGTTCCCTGACATGAACAAGCTCAAGCAGGTTCTTGTTCGCGATCGTGAGGGTCTTGATGCCGAGGCCGTTGTAGACCGCTACCTTGACAGCCTCAAGGGCAAGACTTTCGCCGCTTACTACGACGAAGGCATGGAGGCCCTCGCTGTTGTCCTTCCCCCGGATTCCGCTACTTCTTCCAGCGGTCTGGCCCACCTGGCCACTCTGACCATGACCCGTTCCGCATGGCTCTCCAACATCGCCGACAACGTTTTCCAGCACTTGAAGAACGACTACCCCAAGCTTGCTTGGACCGTCAAGCAGGACGACGAGAACTTGACTTGGTTCTCCGAGAAGGCTGATGGCAGCATTGCCCGCCAGGGTGAGGTCCTCTTCTGGTACGGCATTGAGACCCCTGAGGAGGTCCGTGAGTTGATGGCCGAGTTCATCCAACACGGTAGACAGATGTTCGGTGACAACAACCTCGAGAGCCAGCTCCACCGCGCCGCATCTGGCGCCCTTAGAATCAAGGATGTTGCCCAGAGACTGCAGCAGCACAGAGAGTCCCTTGGACAACAGACCAGATCCTTCTCGACCAGCTCTTTCTCCTCGCGCAACATGCAGCGTGTTCGCAGCACCTTTGGCGTCCCCTCCAGACGTGGTTACGCCACCACCACTAACCCTAACCCTCCTCTTGGTATCAAGAACCAGGACAAGGACTATCCCTCCAAGGTCGCTCTTATCGGTGCCCGTGGCTACACTGGCCAGGCTCTGATTGACCTTCTCAACCGTCACCCCAACATGGATCTCCGTCACGTTTCATCGCGTGAGCTCAAGGGCAAGAAGCTTGCTGGCTACACCAAGCGCGACATCACATACGAGAACCTCTCTCCTGATGATGTTCGCCGCATGGCTGATGCTGGTGAGATTGATTGCTGGGTCATGGCTCTTCCTAACGGTGTCTGTAAGCCTTTCGTTGACGCTATCGAGGCTTCAAGCCACAAGGAGTCTGTCATTGTTGACCTCTCTGCCGACTACCGTTTCGACTCATCATGGACTTACGGTCTGCCCGAGCTCGTCAAGCGTAGCAAGATTGCAGGTGCTACTCGTATCGCCAACCCTGGATGTTACGCTACTGCCGCCCAGCTTGGTATTGCCCCTCTGGTTCCTTACCTCGCAGCAGCTCCTGCCAACCCCACTGTTTTCGGTGTTTCTGGTTACTCAGGTGCAGGCACCAAGCCCAGCCCCAAGAACAACGTCGACAACCTCACCAACAACCTCATTCCTTACAGTTTGACTGACCACATTCACGAGCGCGAGATCAGCGCCCAACTCGGGCGCGAGATTGGGTTCATCCCTCACGTCGCTGTCTGGTTCGCCGGTATCCACCACACCATCTCTATCCCCTTGGCCGACACCATGGCTTCTCGTGATATCCGTCAACTCTACCAAGACCGCTACAACGGCGAGAAGCTCGTCAAGGTCGTCGGTGAAAGCCCTCTGGTCAAGAACATCTCCGGCAAGCACGGAGTCGAGATTGGCGGTTTCGCAGTACACAGCAGCGGTAAGCGCGTTGTCATCAACGCCACCATTGACAACCTCCTCAAGGGTGCTGCCACGCAGTGCTTGCAGAACATGAACCTCGCTCTTGGCTACGCCGAGTACGAGGGCATTCCTCTGTCATAGATGGATAGAGTAGGTCATGGCAGGTGGTTGTATCAATACAAGGCGTTATCTTTTTTGCGTTGGTTCACAGGCACATAGAAGTTGCTGGGTTGAATTGTTTGAGTGGAGGATGCAGATTCGTGATGAGGATTGGCTATCTAGGTTAGATTGCTTGATATGTAGAATGGCATGATTTTCAAATGTACATGTTTTCTCTCTTCTGTCATTTGTGCCTTGAGCAGCTTCACATGCTTGTGGCAGAGCCCCCCGCAAAGAGCTGCGCTGAAGCTAAAAATGGCGTCCGGGGTTTCGGTCAAGAGCAGCCGAGGAGTCGTCCCTTTGAGTCGCATGTCACAGAGCAACTCTGCATCATCTCAACTCGTAAACCCAACCGTACTCTTGCACTTCAAGAGAGTTTCAGGCGGCAGAATCGCAATATTCCGTCATTCCAACAAACACACCGGAAGTCGCGACAGTCCACTAGAGCACTAGTCGCCAGCAACAAACAGAATGTCTTCGGACAAGGAAGCGAAAGTCGACCTTGCGTCTTTTGTATGCGCCAGAATCTGCATTGACATGGCTGAATACTAATCCGATGGTAGACGCAAAGTGTTGTCAACGATTGCCTGTTCACCGTCATCCACGACCTCGTCCTTCAAACCCATCGCCGCGAGAAGCTACTCCTACGGACCGTGGACCCATCAACAGGCTTGCCCATCTGCCCTTCATGTAACCTCCCACGTCTCCTGGATCCTCCGCTAGCGAACGCGAACCCTCTCAAGAAGATCCAATACTGCACACACATTCCTTGGTCAACGCGACCAGGCCACGACATCTATGGCAACCCATTCCCAGTCTCTGGCAGCGACAAGCCACCGACCAAGAAAGAGCGCGAAAGAATGAAGGCGGAATCAAACGCTTCAAAAGAACACGGTACTGCGCCTCCATCACCTACGGCTAGCGAACAACCCAACACTGGTGGTCCTGTGGACAAGAAAGCCGCAAAGGTTGGAGAGAGACTCAAGGGCGGCACATATATTCCCTGGCACACATGTCCATCCTGCAAGCGCAGTCTGCTCATCACACGCTTCGCTCAACATCTAGAAAAATGCTTGGGAATTGGAGGAAGAGGCGCCAGAGCTGCTCGTCTCAACAACGCAAATGGAGCTTCACCACTGGGCAGCAGGGGCGGCACACCAACACCAAACTCTCGCGGATCTAAGAATGGAGATGAAGACGAGGATGAAGACGATATCAAGTCAGGAGGCGTGCGCAAGAAGGTCCTCAAACGCGGCCTCAAAGAAAGCATGAAGAAAGACGTCAAAGGCTCAGGAAAACTTGGAAAGCGACCCGGCAAGTCAGACGCGAAATCAGACAAGAGGGAACGAGACGAACTAGGCGATGACGAAGACAACACACCTCTACGCAAACGCATGAAGCTGCAAAGAGTTGGCAGCACGGCAAGCTTGCAGACTAGTATCGCTGGCGAGGAGAGTGTAGATGGAAGTTTCGTGGACGATAATGATAGTGGCGATGATTAGAGGTCTCGCAGTGTTGATTCTATCTTGAGGGATTACTAGCGGGTGCATGGCTTATTGATACCACTACAGGGGCGTTTTGGGATGGGAAAGCAAAAGGCCATGGGAGAGCATGAGCTTTGTGAGTTACACCAGTTTTATTCTTGTAGTCACTACTTATCGATCGACTATCCTTGATCGATCTTAGAGTGAGAAGGCATGTCAAGCAGTTCTCAATGCCTTCCGCTCTTGAAGCGATCAATAAGACTGACTGCGTTCTTGCCTTGTGATGATCCAAAATGGCAGTTTGATGGGCTGTGGAGACCATGGCGGCTTCCCACTTCCCGTCGCGTCGGCAAAGGCGCGTCCCCCTCACGAAATCCAACAGTCAGGCAGCACTTGCGCATATCAATCCGACGACTCGAAATTATCTGTCGTCGCAAGTCGCAAACATGCCTGGAGTCGTGCCCATGCGAAGGCCGCGCGAAGACGAGGATGAAAGTGATCTGGACGCCTCGTCGCCTTCCTCAGATAAGCGCCCACGTCTGAATGGCAATGGCTCGCAGGTATTGTCGCATACGCTCTGCGACTGAGACCTTCACTTACATGGTCATGCAGGCTCCTCTACTTCCCGCAAGCTACGAAAATGGACAGAATGGCACCGAACCGCTCGTACACTCACCTGGATCTATCGTCAGAGTCGGAATGAAGAACTTTGTCACGTACACGTCGGCCGAATTCCTTCCTGGTCCCAGCTTGAACATGATCATCGGTCCCAACGGCACTGGAAAGAGTACTCTGGTCTGCGCAATCTGTCTCGGCCTTGGAGCCAAACCTGACGTCCTCGGACGAGCCAAGGATCCTTCGGAATTCGTCAAGCATGGCATGAAAGAGGCCGAAATCGAGATCGAACTTGAGCGTGATCCTGCCCGTCACCGCACAAATCCCGTCATTAAGCGTATCATCAAAAGAGACTCGAACAACAAGACCTTCTTCATGATCGATGGCAGGACCAGCACCCAGAAGGCGGTTGCCGAGCTGTGCCGTTCCTTCTCTATCCAGGTCGACAACTTGTGTCAGTTCCTTCCTCAGGACCGTGTCGTCGAGTTCGCCGCCCTGGATCCTATCGAGCTTCTTGTTCAAACTCAAAGAGCCGCTGCTCCAGATTACATGAGTGATTGGCATGATCAGCTAAAGGCCATGCGCAATGACCAGCGCAAACACCAAGCCGATCAAGTCACAATGACCGAAAACCTCAAAAATCTCGAGGGTCGCCAGAACATGCAACGTGGTGATGTTGAGCGCCTGCGTGAACGTGCCGAGCAACAGGAAAAGCTCAAACTTCTCGAAACATACAAACCCTTTCCTCAATACAACCTCGCCAAAGAGCAATACATCGAATCCAAGGATCGTTGGAAGGATGCCAAAAATGAATTCGCTGCGCTTGAGCAACAGTGCGAGCCTGCTTTGGCCGCTGTAAAGGCGAAGGATGAATATGTCAAGGCCATTGATGCAGTTGTCAAGCGTCGCCAACGTCTGGTCACACGCGCACAAGACGACATCAAAGCGAAAGTCAAGAAGCAGAAAAACGTGGCGGAAGCAATCAAAGCTTGTGAAGCCGAGGTCGAAGCTGAGAAGAAAACCGTCAAAACATCAAAACAGGAGCGTGCTCGTCTCGACGGTCTGATTAAGAATCTACAACGTCAACTTGAGAATGAGCCGTCCAATGTGGATGTTGCTGCAATCAACGAACAGATCAGAGACATCACGCGCCAACAACGTGAGAAACTTGATTCTGCCGAGGAGGAGAACAGAAAGCAAGACGATCAAGCCACTCAAGCCAATTCACTTAAACAACGCATAACCGCAGCGGAGAACAACCTCAGACAGCTACGATCCAAAGCCGGCCAGCAAGTCAACAAGCTGACCAACGCCTCTCCGGATACTGCCAAAGCCTGGGACTGGATTCAGAGTCACAGAGATGTCTTCACTGGCAAAGTGTTTGGACCGGCCATCCTCGAATGCTCAGTTAAGGACCAGAAGCATGCTAACCTCGTCGAGTCGGTACTCAACCAAGCAGATATGGTTTGTATTACCATGACTGACAAAGCAGACTTCAACCTGCTCCAGCGCGAACTTCTCGACGGACAAAGATTGTCCGACATCAACTTGCGAATGCTGGACACACCTCTAAGCCAATGGAGAAGGCCATATGCTGAGAACGAACTACGACGACTTGGCTTGAACACCTATATCTTGGACCTCATCGATGGACCTGATGAAATTCTCAGCATGCTTTGCGACAACAGAAATATCCACATGTATGGTGTCGCGTTCCAAGAGTTGAGCACTGAACAATTCGATGGAATGATGAACAGCAACATCACAAACTGGGCAACTCCGACTGAAACCTACAACGTCGTAAAGAGACGAGAGTATGGCGATGCTGGTACATCGACACGCACAGCACGTATCCGACCAGCGCGATTCTTCACTTCTCAACCCGTGGACACACATGCCGAACAGGAATACAAAAACGCCATTGCTGAATTCAACGACGAGCTCCAGCATGTCAAGCGCCAGGCCGACACCCACAGAGCTGCTAGTGGACGTTACGGACACGAACACAAAGATCTCGAAAACCAGAAGAAGGACCTCGAAGACGAAAAGAAGAGAGCTCAAGACGCCAGATCGCAATGGCAGAAGATCCCTGTCAAGATTGCTGGTCACGTTACCAAACGTGACGGGCTGGAAAAACGCCATGCAAGCTACCAGGCTCGTGTACAAGCGATCAAGGAGAAAGCAGACAAACTTGCCCTCGACAGAGCTCAAGACGCCCTGACTCTCGTGTCATCAGTTCAGAGTCTGCAAAAGCTGGAGACAGATTATCTACATGCCAATCTTGCATTGATTGAGGCTGAGTCAGACTGCCAAGTTCTCACAGCACACAACGAGGAAGTACGACGAACACTCGCTCAAAGCGCGAAAGATGTCAAGATCTTGGAGAATGAGAAGGATCAGCTCAAGAGAGTGGCAACTGAGGTTTACAACGTATGTCAGGAGTTGCGCAACAATATGACCGATAGGGAACACGAGCTTTGGCTCGAATACGACCAGCTGAGCCTGGAAGAGCTCGAGGCCGAGATCGACAGCACCAAAGCACGACTCGAGATGGTACATGAGGGCGACCCGCGTGTTCTTCGTGAGTACGAGGATCGTGCTGTCCAAATCGAGCGTGCGAAGCGTAAGCTGGAGAACATTGAAAATGATCTCGTGGAAGTACAACAAAACATCGACGAGATCCGACAAAAATGGGAACCAGAGCTCGACCAGCTCATCGGCCAGATCAGTGATGCGTTTAGCGAAAACTTCGAAAAGATCAACTGTGCCGGTCAAGTCGCGGTGTACAAGGAAGATGACGACTTCAATAAATGGGCCATCCAGATCCAGGTCAAGTTCAGGTATGCAAAAATAACATCTCCCTTTGATAAGAACATCACTAACAGCAACACAACAGAGAAAACGAAGAACTCACCGTCCTCGACTCTCACCGCCAATCCGGCGGCGAACGTGCAGTCTCGACCATTTTCTACCTCATGGCTCTGCAAAGTCTAGCCCGCGCACCCTTCCGCGTCGTCGACGAGATCAACCAAGGAATGGACCCTCGCAACGAACGTATGGTGCATTCACGCATGGTGGATATCGCTTGCTCGGAACACACGTCACAATACTTCCTCATCACGCCCAAGCTTTTGCCGAATCTGGAGTATCACCCTAATATGAAGGTGCATTGTATCGCTTCTGGAGAGTATATGCCTGAAGGCCAGGGAAAGCTCGATTTTGGAGCGTTGGCGCAAAAGGCACTTGCTGTGTATGGTGGACTTTAGGTGTTGGCAGAAGATGGCTAGATGGGTGGAATTCTTTTCTTTTCGTTCTGTTGATGCTTTGAGGAAGGGAGGTTTGCTGTGCCGTGCTGTGTTGTGCTTTGAGGATGGTGTAGATGGATGTAACAGTTGGGAGTATAGCTTCCTGTTGAAGCGGGTCTTTGATACAGGAACAAGAAGTTTAGACACGTGTCTATAATGATGAATCACAAGATAATCAACGATCAAATCTTCATATCTGGGTTCTGTCATTGCCTTTTCGTCTTGCTGTTTGCTCTTTTCCTTTCCTCTGACCAAGCATACCATCAATTGATGATAATCCCCTCCAAGTCAAATCAACCATGTCTTCCTGCCCTTTTTCTACACAAAAGTCCGCTTATTTACTCTATACATATTCACTCATCATCCGACTCTTTGAACAGCCAAGAAGGGTTTGTATATAAAAACTCACATATCCGATAGAGTGATATAATTCACAAACGAATCTTAGAAGAAGAGTCATGGAGTGTGGTGGACCAGAAGTAAAAAAGGAGGCTCGTGTTGTTTGCTCTAAGCCCAGTGCTCAAGAAGGGAACGAAGACGAAACGCAAGTACGGTAATCAGGTCGGTGACCCTCTTTGTTGTTTCTTGAGGTGGATTGGGGGATTGAATAAGGGGGTGTATGAGGATATGAGAGATAGAATAGGGGAGAGGGTATGCGTGGTTCATTGACCCGATATCAACATTTGCCGTCTTCAAGGGGCCAAGTTTACCGTATGCTAGAAAAAGCTAAGTATGCCACATCTCCATCGATTGCAAGAAAAAAAAAAAAAAAAAAGCACGCACGCAACAAAGCAAACGAAGGGCCCAAAACGCACAGCAGGTCTGTCAATACATTTGAAAATCATCCCTTGCCTTGCCACGACATCTCCCCCATCCCAGCTAAGGAGGCAAAACGTTGCAGCAGCGCAGCATAACTTACAAGCTTGCACTTTTTTTTTGTTGCAGAATGATGTCCAAGGAAAAAGCACGACGGGTCTTGAATTAGGGGGGTTTCCGCGCGACTTGGTCATTTCCTTCCTTCACCTCGCCTTTGTACTTGTTGTGCGGACGAATTTTGAGGCAGGCCCGACTTCTGAGCTCGAGTGATTCGTGCAATACTTATTCCTCCGGGCTCAATAGTAAAAGCAAGGGCATGGAGGCGCTCTGGCTCATGTAGTTCACGTGGTGCAATGTTTTGTTCGAATAATCCTCATGCAAGCGGAGGCAGAGATGACAAGAGAAGAATTGTGGAACGAGGAATTTGATTTGGTTCTGATGCTCATTGATGGGGAGAGAAATGATGCAAAAAAGGATGTAAAGAGATATGGATATACGCATGCGCTGTCAGCACTTGAGCAGCGCGGGAAAGGGGAGTATGATGCTAGAAAAAGAGCAAAGAGGAAACGCCGAGAGAGATGCAAGAGGTTGTTCCACCTGTTTTGCGCCAAAGCCGAATGCCGGAAAAGATGCCAGAAGTCAAGCAGATCGTAGACCAGAAGAAGGAGAACAATCATGCCCTCAACCAAGTCTGGAAATACTCACAATTCTTCGCATTGACGGGACCGCCATCCTCACATAGGTTGAATACAGGACACCTGCCACAAGGCGCCTGACTCAAGCCATTACCCTCCTCATCCTCGACCGCATCTCCCGCCGCTCTTCCCTGCGAAATATTCTTCATGGCTTCTGTAGGTCCATACACACCTTTACAAGTCCTGTATCCATTTCCAATTCTTTCGATACGTTCGTCAAAGATGAGCACGTCCAACAGATTTTGAAGATCAGATTCGGCGAGGTTGCCGCCTTCCTTTAGGAAATTGGCTTCGATGATGAAGTGGTGGATTGCAGAGAGGGTTGGGTAGTGGCGCCATCCTGCTGGATAGGAGATTTGTGTTTCGTAGCCGCCTGATCTTCTTGACTTTGGGTGTGCGCCTTCGATATCTCCGGCATCATTTCTCTTTCTCTTTTTTGTGGTGCCGTCTGCGGAGATGCTGTTGGTTTCCGGAGTGGGTTCGCGCTTGATGTAGACGGTCTTCCAACTGTTTTGGGCGATAAAGTGGATTACGGCTTCGGCGGTGATGGCGATGAGCTCCACATCCAGTTCTCCGTCGCTGAACCAAGGTCCGCCTGTGACATCTTCGTTTGGCGAGAGGTGGTGTAGCATGTAGATTTTCTGAGCGGGGTTTTTGATGGACTTTACGGGTTTGACGAGCTTCTTGCTCTCGAGAGTCTTCATGGCTTTGGTGACGGTGGTTTGGTGGATGTTGGTGCGTTGTTTGATCGTCTTTGTCCAGGTGCCGTTGGTGCCGCTGTTTTCGATTTGGTTGTAGACCATGCGTTCGTCGTCGTTGAGGGTTACAATCCTGTTTGCCATCTGTCAGCATCGCATTCCTCCTTGTTGTGTCTCGGTCGGCATGGGAGTACACACTTTGCGGCATCATCCTTCTTGCGCAAAGCATAGCAAATCTTTCCATCCATCTGCATCAACCGCACCAATTGCGCATCCATCAAGCCCTGCAGCAGTTCCAGCAGGGCTTGTGCGGTATCCACGACACCCATCTTGAGCAATTCATCCTGGCCGAAGATTTTGGCGCGTCCTTCCGGGGAGTTGAGGGCGGCGTTGGTGCAGCGTTCGTACAGCTCCGAGCTGTCTTCTTCCAGTTTTGCCGCCATTGTTCGGGAATATGTTGTGACGAGAAAGAGAGGCACGGGAGTTGTGGTAGTTGTAGTCGAAGTGGGAAGGTGGGATGAGCATGTGAAACTTTGTGAGTCTTTCTGTAACTTTTGGTCGGCTTCTATTTACGGAAGCTCCGACGCCGATCTCTTCTCTTGGTACATGGACCCACCCTGTCTGAACCTCATCGCCCTCGATATCTCATCGCAATGCACAAGTCTGTACATCTACCCGTGTTGAGCTGTTCGATCTTGCTAGATTCAGATTGATCCATGTTAGTCTTGTCTAATTGTAGAATTTGTGATCAGTCCTTCCCAATCCCGTGAGACTTCTGATAGCAATCTTCACATGACAATCTATTTTGGCATTGGGTAAGAAACCACTTCAGCATAGCATAGTTCAGTCACTCACGCAGTAGTTTTGTTGAACAAGGGAAAGACTGTTATTACACTTTTCTATAGATATGCACTTCATCCGCAGCCGAGTCAGAACGTCTCAGCGCTTGCATACTATTAATCCTACTCTGACAATTATTAACGAGAGATGTTTTCGAGAAGCACCTCTCATCACCGTCAAAAGCTCCTGACGAATCCATGCTGATCTCTTCTGTGCCCATCTGGTCCTTGCTGTCCAGGTTGTTGGCCTTGAGGTGGTCCTTGTTGCTGTTGCTGAGATGGTGGAGGTTGCTGCTGTTGAATCGGAGGTAGGTTTTGGTTTGGGTGGTGCACCGGTTGATGCCAGACTAGGCCACCAGGACCTTGAATACCGGGTAGTGCAAAGCCAGGGCCCCAGTGTTGAGGCACGTGTTGAGGCATCTGCTGAGGTGGGCCGGGAGGAGGCAGAACACCTGTGGGTGGGTAAGGTCCCGTGTAGCCACCGAATTGCTGCTGTTGCGGCGGTGGCTGATGTTGTTGGTGAGGATGCTGATGTTGCTGATGAGTTTGCTGTTGTGCAGCAATCAATCCGCCGTGTTGAGACATGTACCGCGCATGCGCTTCTGCAGCACGATGACGTTCAGCTGCTTGTGCTTCTTGTTCGCGCGCCTTGTCTTCTGCTTCCTTGGCTTTGCGGCGAGCCCACCATTCCACCATACTCTTCGATCGCTTTTCGCTTCTGGGAACTTTACGCTTCGGGTCGACGGCCGGTGCTCCTGCTTGTGCTGGTCCCGCAGGTGTCGTGTCGGCAGATCCAGGCGTGAGGCTGGTCTCTGCACTGCCAGGTACATCTGAATTAGGTCCTCCAAAACTCGGTGTACCAGCGCCCTGAGATTTCGGTGCACGGGGGCCTTTAGGAATGCCGGCGTCTGATCTCTTGTGATGGTTCTTGCTGCCCTTTGGCCGTCCCTTCTTTTTGCCACTAGCTGTGAGCGACGGACCGTCCTCGCTCTGTGGGTCAATTTGAGACTCATCAGCGAGCCCAGGCGTGGTAGTCCCGGTCGCAGGCATTTGCTCATATACAGGACTGTTCTCGCGGGTGTCTGGCGGCACGCTGCCCGCATCTGAGCCAGAAAGCTCATCTTCAGATGCAGATACTGAGACTGCAGCACTCTCTTCACGCAGCTCTTGAAGACGCTTGCTGATCAGACCGCCTCTTCCACCACCGCGACCTCCTCTTCCGCCTCTGCCTCCACGACCACCTCGGCCGCCGCGTCCACGACCGGTCGTTTTGCCTCTCTTAGATACAGGCTCGGCCTCTGGTGTCTCACTCATCGCCTCTGCTCCTCGCTTTCTTCCCATAGCTTGCTCGGTCGAAACAACACCGTCATACTTGGCAACCGGTTTCCTAGCCCGTCTGCCAGTGACAATCTCTTCAGGAATAACAGTCGCAGCTGCTGCGGAAGCTTCCTTGTTGGCCTGACCTCGAGGTTGACGAGTACGTAGTTCCCTGCCAGAAGCGTCTCTAACCACTTTCTGGGCGATAGGATCTTGCATGCCGACCTTCTTCGCATCAAATACGTAGTCGTAAAGATCTGCTTCCTTTTGATCTTCGTATGTCATGTAGTCGATGGGGTTTCGCTGTCCAGTGGCAGCTTTGCGAGGGATGGCAGCATGTGGCGCAGTGATCTTTTCAAGTTCTAGATATTCGTCTTGCCATGCTCGGAGTGCGGCGGCGGTATTTGCGGCTAGAACATACAAGTTGTCCGTAGAGCGTTGACCGGGCAGAAACTTGATCAGAGGATTGATGAAGACATCTGCTTGTGTCATTGGCGCGTAGATTTTGTTGTAGAGTGCTTGAGCTTCATCGTCTGGTAGATTGGGATCCTCAAATATCTCATCTGTGAAGGGTGACGGTAGGTCAGTGTCGCTTACGACATCATCTTCTGCTGCTAGAAGAGCAAGCTCAGGCGAAGGCTCACGGGATGGCTGTCGTGATGTTGATTGGGCACCACCTCGTCGTCGTCGTTTCACAGTGCCCCCTCGTTTCGACAGATTGATACCACGCGGCAAAGGTTGAAAGTTGTTTGACACATGATCATCGTCATCGGCGTCGTCGTCCTTGTCGATTTCGTCGTTATCAGATGCTGTGTCTCCATTACCATTAAAGGATATCGTTGGACGAAGACTTTTGGATGAAGCAATCTCCTGTGATTCGTTCAGGTAATCCACAAAAGAATCAGGGGCGTCAGATTTATTCTTGGTCTGACCATTCTGACTTGAAGCCAGGCCGGTGAAGAAGATATTTTCGTGGGCGCTTTCGCGTCGGGCTCTCCTTGCAGCACGGCGATCATTCGGACTTTGAGGTTTGTTGAAGCTTCGTGCTTGCTCTTCGGCTTCATAGGTTTCGAGAGTTTCTTGGTCAATGCCGGAGATAATGAAGGTGTGGTCATTGAGCCACCTCAGAGACACGGGATCTGTTTCGGCATAGTTTGGGGCCTTGGGCATAGTTGAATCCATCTTGTCGGGAGAGGATATGTTGTTTGAGCGGGTAGAGCGAGTTAGAGAGGGACTGATTTGGGGTAGTTGGGGTTTGCTGTGAGTCCTCGTTCGCATCGTATTTCAAAATGATTGACTGCCAATGCCGATGTCGAGACTATTGTTGTGGCAAGCCAGGACCAACCAAGGCCGAAGGAGCTTGTTCAAAACACTAAAACCGCGAAGGAAATGATAGGAAAGCAATCAAAGGTTACCCAAGCCTCGATGGACTCGAGTGATAGAAATGAGGCCAAGTTTGAATGATGTAGTGAAGAAAGCAAAGGAGAATAACGTTTAAGCGAGCAAAATTGCCGCGCGGAGGTTGAACAAGGGCCGGCAGTAAGCGAGTTGGCAAGTAGAAGGCAGAGAATTGTACAGAGTGTAGAGGATGTCTTTGAGACGCGATCAACGAGGAGTGCAAGTGATTTGATGGAGTATATCTTGAATGATAGTCTTTTTCGAGTGTGTGGATTGATTTCCGGACTCGTAGTCCCAAGGCTGGGTCCACACGGCTTGACAGCAGCCAATGACAGACGACGGCGGCTAACGACGGGCGCTAGCCGAGTCTAAGCTAGCGCCTTTCCCCACGATTCGACCTTCATTCAGGGAACAATCCAGAGGCAGCACGAGCTTCATCTACACAAGACTTTGTCCACCACAATCACATACAATCAACAATGTCGAAGAAATTGACAGACGAGGAGCTCCTTGCCCAGTTCGAGGATATCCCCTCAGCCGACGCCACAGCTCCTTCTTCAGGAAAAGCAGGAGCAGGAACAGTCGAAGATGACGACCCGTTAGCAGAGCTCACTGCCCTGGCAGCTGCGCGTCCTGTTTCGCGCCCACAGACACCGCGTCTCTCTAGCTCTACCGCCTCGGGAACAAAATCGAAGCCCGAGCACACTCCTCAGAGCTCAGGTCCTCCCAGTGGACGCACCAGCGAAGACCGATCCAAGGCCCGCAAGAGCACCGAAAGCGCCCGCAGCTACCACCAGGGCCAGACTCCCAACGACCAGCCTCAACAACAGGAAGAGAAGCAGCAAGAGCAAAAAGCCCAAGCTGGCGGTTGGGGCTTCGGCGGATGGGGAGCAAGCGTCTTCAGCGCTGCCAGTGCTGCCGTCAAGCAGGCCGAGGCAGCAGTCAAGGAGGTGCGCGGCAATCCGGAAGTGCTCAAGTATGCTGAGCAGCTGCGTCACAATGTCAATGTCGAGAGCTTGAAAGCCTACGGAGGTAATGTGCGTAACATGGCTCTGCCCACCTTCACCTCTCTGCTCGAGACAATTGCTCCTCCGATCGCCCAGCACGAGCGCCTCATCATCCACACCACACACGACTTGCAAGCATACCCTTCTCTCGACCCTATCATCTATGAGGTCTTTTCGCGCGTCATGCAACAAGTCGAAGGAGGTGATCTCCTTGTCATCCAGCGTGGCTCGGAATCTCGTCAACGCGGCCGCAGCTCCTCCGAGTTGGCCTACCGCGGCAATATCCTGGGTACAGGCAGTGGCGCATGGACCGATGGACCTTGGTGGCGTGAGCAGTCAACACAACGTAGCCTTGGTGCAGTCAAGGGCTTGACCGAAGGCACCAAGTTATGTCGAGCCAACGCCGAGGCCTATGCCACAGACTTCTTCTCTGCTCGCGGTGGCGTTGAAGAAGTCGCAAAGCAGGCGACCCAGACTCTGTCTGAATCCAACCCTACTCGCAGCTCAGACATCTTCCTCGCCATCCAGCCTTTGACACAATCTGCTGCAAAGGAGTTGTTCGCCGCAGCTCCCAAGCCCGACGAACCCAAGAGCGACGTCGTTGAGCCTGATGCCGAAGAAGAAACTGCTTTGTTCGCCATCTACCTCCACGATCCTATTCACTCTCTTTCATTCAGCTCTCTCTCGCAATCATTCCCAGCACAATGGACCCAATGGCTAGACGCTTCATCACCCGACCCTGAGAACCCTGAGACTTTGCCTGAAAGCATCCGCGACATTGTCGAGTCTGGTGGCATCGACCCTCGCGAGTGGGTGTCTGAGTGGATCCAGGAGACTTTGACACTTTCCATTGGTGTTGTGGCTCAACGATATGTCGCGAAGAGAATGGGTGTTGGTGAGGGTGGTATTGGAAAGGGAAAGGCTAGACAAAGAGCAGAGGAGACCGATGCTGCTGGTGAAGCTGCCAGAGCTATCTAGATTCATTACTTACCCGCTCTTTTCACGTTTGCATGAAGGCGTTAGGTTTGAAAGGCATCTGTTAACTACAAGACAGCATTGGTAATGACATTTCATCTTTTACATCCGTGACTTCGCACCGAGTACTCAAAAAGTCCATAGCATAGTCGTCAAGGGACACAGTACCTTGTTAAAGTGTCAGACGTGTCCCACACATCTAGGCGTCTTCTAGACAGGGAAGTGGAAGTACAAGAGGCCGTGTATCACGACAGAACAATTCGCCTCCTCGCTAGACACATCACACTCACCATCCTCGGCTGATATCACAAGCCCTGCAGAAGGCGAGATACACATCTGATATCGTCCCATGCCGCCAAGTCCGCCAGCCAAGACGACTCGCGAGACTCAGCCCCCTGTAGCCAATTTGTGATAAGCAGGTCAAGCAAACCCAGACCAAGCGATCCTCAGCAAATGTCTCTGCTCCTTCCTCAAACGTCTACATCCTCGACCATCACGCAAAAGCAGCCAAGACGGCAAAATATGCATTGAGAAAGCTACGTCCCATGTACAGTGGATGCTTGCCTAGAAATCGCTATCGTGGAATAGGGAGGTAAGAGGGGAAATGTAGTAGGTGGAGTCTTGTGGACAGGGGAAGAATAGTAGAGACATTTGATCACCTTCTGGATGAGGTGTGGTTGCCCAGATGACCTTGCGTGAAGTTCAATGCAGGAAGTTCTTGGCTTTCTTCGGCGGGAGCGATGCGGCGAAGTCTTGGGAGTTCTTGCGTGCGTAGAGTTGATATGGCTTGAGACCAGTGACCTGAACGTTGTTCTGAGATGCTGAATTCCATCGAAGACGAGGCTTCATGTCTTCATTACAGCGAAGAGCCGTAGAGACGTGAACAACATGTTCAAGATGTATAGAGGCAGGAAGGCATGTCGGGAGAGTGCAAGCATGACCTCTTATCGCTATCCGGTGTTTCGCCGATCTCGGCAATGACCGGCCAGGTACGAGCGTCAATCTGCATGACAACCTTATCAGAAAAGCATTCTCGTGACTTCCTTGAATCACGTACCTTCTTCATATTCTCTCAGACATTATAAGATCTCTCCCTTTCCCGAACATCATCATCCTTTCTCAGCCCCATTCTCATTCTCATCATCAGTTTTATCAGTTTTGCCGACATCATGGCTATTCTTCGTGCTTGTACTACTCTTGCATGTGTTGCTGCCGTTGCTTCGGCTAGACAACTTCCTATCGTTGCTGCTGATGATTATCCTTCAACTCCTACATATCCAGTGTATACTGGACTGTCTTACAACACTACCAATGGAACCAATGGCACCACCATCGACACCAAGAAACTTCAAGCAGACATTGACATCACCAAGTTGGTTGCCCGTGCAGAAGCACTAGCCAAAGTTGCAGACCTCAGTCTTCCTGAGTACAACCACCCTACCAGAGTCATTGGTAGCAAGGGTTCGTAGTGATTACCTCTTTGTGTTCTTACAACATACTGACCACCTTGGAAGGTCACGTCGGAACTGTCGACTACATCTACTCAGAAATCGCCAAGCTCGGCGATTACTACAACATTACCAATCAGACATTCCCTGCTGTCACTGGTAACATTTTCGAGGAGCGTTTGGTCATCGGGCATGATGTCCCCAAGTCAGCGTCAGCTATGAGCCTGACACCTGCTACTAAAGGCCACGAGCCCGTCTACGGACAACTTCTCTTGGTACCAAACGGAGGCTGCTCTGCTGGTGACTTCCCCGTTAACATGACTGGTGCCATTGCCTTCATCAAGCGTGGTACCTGTTCTTTCGGTGACAAGTCAGCCAATGCTGGCAGAGCTGGAGCAGATGCCGCCGTCATCTATAACAACGCTGAAGGTGATCTTTCTGGAACTCTCGGCTCGCCTTCGCCCAACCATGTGGCTACCTTCGGTATCTCTGCCGAGGAGGCTGCTCCTTATGTTGCAAGACTTCAAAATGGTACCAAGCTGGACGCAATTGCCTACATAGATGCTACTGTCGACGAGATCGAAACTACCAATGTCATCGCCCAGACCACTGCCGGCGACCCGGAGAACTGTGTCATGCTCGGCGGTCACAGCGACAGCGTGGCTGCTGGCCCTGGTATCAACGATGATGGCTCTGGAACCATTTCTCTCCTTGAGGTTGCCACTCAACTCACAAAATACGAGGTCAATAACTGTGTTCGCTTCGCTTGGTGGGCAGGTGAAGAGGAAGGTCTGCTCGGATTAACCTACTACGCCGACAGTCTTTCCGCCGCCGAGAATCTGAAGGTCCGCCTCTTCATGGATTACGGTAAGTGCTATAATTTTGCCTCCTGAGGCATTTCTGAAGATTCGACACAGTACTAACGCTATTAAACACCGCAGATATGATGGCTAGCGTTAATGGAGTCTATCAAATCTATAATGCCACCAACGCAGAAAACCCTGTCGGCTCTGGTGAGCTCCGTATTCTTTACGAAGACTGGTACAAAGAGCAAGGTTTGCCTTACACTTACATTGCCTTCGACGGCAGAAGTGATTACGCCGGCTTCCTTGACAACGGTATTCCCAGTGGTGGTATTGCTACTGGTGCTGAGGGTGTCAAGACTGCTGAGGAGGCTGCTCTCTTCGGTGGCGTGGCTGGAGCATGGTACGACCCTTGCTACCACCAGCTTTGCGATGATATCACCAACCTCAACCTGACTGCTTGGGAGGTCAACACCAAGGTAAGCAAAGCTGTGCAACTGACTGCATGATTGATGGATACTGATACATTTTCAGCTCATCGCTCACTCCGTCGCCACCTACGCAAAGTCCTTTGACGGCTTCCCTAAGCGCACACCCGAGATTGAGGAGAGATCGCTCTCGAGCTCAAAGAAGAGCAAGCCTCTTTTCAAGTACAAGGGCAACGAGCTTGTTATGTAAACTTCTTCCCGATACCCTAAAACTGATAGACATGTATGAATTGTTGTTTTCACTTCAATCTTGATCGGTTCTGCGTGTATCTCATCCGATTGGAAGTCACTGATATACCTCGACTGGATTGAGCAGATGTTCGTCGCACCGACACCAATGACCTCACGTAGTTCTATTCGCTCTCGCCGACCACAAAAGCAGTTCCATTGGCCCGCTCCTGACTGACATTCATACCCCGATATCCCACGCTCACTCGCAACCGTCCAACTTACCGGAAACCTGACAGAAACTTCAAATCATCCTTGCAAGCAAGAAACTGCAGCAACCTCCACAGCATCTATGAAATGAACCCTCAACAGAGAGCAGACTATCCGACAAAGGAAGAATGGGCGTTCACGAAGGGATCGAGACAAGAGTGTTGCATATTGCTGCAGTCTGCTGTATGGTAAAGTGTTTCTTCGCCGCAGAAGGAGCGGGACGGGAGGGTAGCAGGTCCGTCTACCTGACACTCCTGGAAAACCGCTGTGTCCTGTGTGGATGAGGTGGAGGATGTTGTGAGGTACTTTAAGATCCTTGCTCTCCAACTGGTCGAGAGTTGGAAGAGGTAGAAGCGGTTGTGGCATAAGAAGTAAGAGACCTGAGTGCTCTATTTGCACTGCACTGCTATGCTTGCTTGTCATCGAGATCTTCGTCGATGGCTTGACAAAGATACACAAAAGCTGCATATTGCTCAGACTGGATGTTCTGGGTGGCTGCACTGCTGTAAGAGCAGAAAGTCGGATGGTGGGTTAGAGCGGGGTTGGGACTTGGAGGTGGCAGGGTATTATATAGGAGTTGGAAGTTGCGGGTGTGGCGTATGAAGGCTGAAGCTTGACCTGAGATCTTTGAGAAATTGAGCCTTTGTGGCGAGTGGGAGCGAGATGGGAGATGATATTAATTTGCAGCGGCGAACGGTGTTTTGGCGAAGCAATATTGGATACGATGGCTTTTTCAAAATCTGTCTCGTCTTTGAACTAATTTTTGACTTGATTTCTTTTTCTGATTCGGACAGCACATCACTTGGCTAGAGTTGACGGTGAATGGAGTAAAACCCCACTCCACTCCAAACTCCAGTGGACTCCAAGGCTGATTTTCGGCACTAACAAATGCTTCAGAACGAGCTAGAACCACTGAATCAGCTGTTTAATATGCTTCTGTTCCATAACGTTCGACGTTATGAAAGCTCCGGAGAGAATGCGACAAAGCTCAAAAAAGGATTTTTCGTGGTACTGCCGGGATTCGAACGGTGGTCCTGGTTGGTGCCTTCCATATCGTTACTTACTACCCCGCCTGGAGTTCACTGCAGTCCACTCTAGCCAAGACTTTACTGGAGGGCCACTTCACTCCTCTTCATCCAGAGTCATCTCTGCACTTGCCTGAGAAGGCGTCAATCACACCAACATCACTCTTCGACCAACGTCACTCTGCAAACCAACATCGATCTCAAATTGTCCACTCGCCACAATGTCCCATGCCCAGGAGCTGGACACGGCCATCGACTTGTACAATGAAGAGCAGTATGATGCATGCATTGCGCATATCAATCGCGTGTATCGAGACAATGTCCCACTCTACTCGAGTCTGCGCTACAACATCCTTCTCGCCTGCTGTCTCGATGACTGGCACGAAGCAGAAGTACGTAAACTACACAGCCCATGTCTTAGGCTTTACACTGACAAACTTCTAGCACAGACGCTACTATGCAGAGAACTGTTACGCCAACTGGTGTCTTTTCAACCCCGACGGCTCCTATGCGGGTGTGGAGAGAACCCGCACGTCCCTACGCGACAACCTGGATGAACTTTCCGAATACTTGGCATCATTCAGACCGGACGATTGGAAGGAAACGCAAATGTTCTGGACCGCCACCGAGACTGCCGAAGCTGAGGAAGAGTATGCCGCTGAGATGGCGGAGGCAGAAGAGAAGGAGCAAGCCGGATTGGCAGAGGAAGCGGGCGTTGACAATGCTGAAGCTGGAGAAGAGCAACAAATCGATGCCGCTGAGGCCAAAGAGGAAGAGCAGGATCTCGCCACTGCCGAACAGAGCTGAACAAAATTGAAACCACTTTTTGAAATTCACTCTTGGAATTGCCACTTCTAGTGGCGGAAAACTATGAAAACAAAACAAATTGAGACTTGGAATATGTTACGTCTGATTTGCATTTCCAGAAAGTTTCACTTTGCATTTTAAAAGCTAATACGTACCTAATAATCTGCACTTCTCCTACGGTTATATAGGTATGTGTACCCCTCTAGGCTATTTCGAACAGTATATGGCGTGAGCTATTCTGAAATAGCTATCTAGGAAGATAAGTTACTTTTCTCTAATAGGTGGAATCCCAATGCTAACACTAATTACCAGTAACCCGATCTCAATTGAAATGAAACAAAACCGCAACATAATTGAAATATAATTGCGGAGGTTTCAACTTTTCGAAATGATGTTGAAATAGAAGTCTGATTCCAACCAATTTCATTTTCGTTCGGCTTTGCTGCCGAGACTAAGACAGAACAGCTTGCAGAGATGGCCGAAGAATAGGAGGAGCAGGATATGGAAAACGCAGAGGCCGAGCGAGAAGGGACCCGATATGAGTCCCTACACTATCGAGGCACTAAACACGCTATTCGATGCAGAGTATGATGATAACGCTGGGCTTCGCAACAAGCCTAAAGACGCCGCCCAGTTTGAAATCAACACGAAAGCCAGACGCAGAGGCACTCGCATTCCTGCTCCTATCACTGCAGCATCCAACGAATCTCCTAGCAGGATAAAGGTCCTAGACCGTTTCGGATTTGGATGACGAAGGCAGCCAGTCTGTGGAAGATCAAGTCATCAGGGGACACTGCGTAGACTCGATAGCTTTAATTGGTTCGTCTTTCGACCTGATATCCTGTTTAATCTCTTGCTACCCATCTGCAGACCATCCTTGTTTTCTCTTTCATCTCTCCTTTGTCTTTTATCTTTGTTCAATGTCTTTATTCAGTTTTTTTTTTGAGAGCGATTTGCCAATCGATTTCTGACGGAAGCAAACGATGCTCGATCCGATTCTGGAATGGTGTGCACCTAAGGGAGACGAATTCGAAAAGACTGAACCAAGGGAAAAGAACCTGAGAAGACTTGGAGAAGATGCGGTATCGGGAAATTGCTTGGCGATACTAGTGAAAGGCTTCTTTATCATAAGAGAATGGATGAAAGAAAAACAAAGAGCTCTCCGCAATTGAGTCTGCTTTAAGGAGTTTCCAATATCTGTAAAGAAGAGAGTTAAACAATTTGTCGTTTAAAGGGTTAAAAGATGGTTAGGGATAAAGAGCTAGCACTAGGCAAGGATAAAGAGGAGTAATGCTTAAGACTCTAGACAACTACGGACTTAGGAGTAGTAGCGTATTAAAGCACCTCTTTAGGAAAGTTTAGACTATAGAAGCCTCTTTTTGATTGCGAGCATACGTCTACTAAACACGAGCGCTATAATAGAGATAAACGAGGCGTATACTAGTAGAGGGGCCTATTACCTTCCTCTATATACCCTACGCTATGCTTCTTACGCGTAGCATGCTAGAAAATAAGTAGGTAAGAATAGCAGTAACGAGAGTTTTCTCCGATATACTAGGTTACCTATCTTTATAATAGTATTACTTTCTAGATGCTATTAAGGTAGACTTTATAGTAAGAGACAAACGCTTAAGTAAGCGTATAAAACATGAAGCTCTCGTAATAGAAGACTCGCTTAAGTAAGGATAGTAGTAGAGAGTCTATTATGCGGAAGCCATATAAATGTAGCGTATAGTCGTCTATAACTATGCCGTAAACTAGACTCTAAACGTATGATTAACACCTTCGTACATAATTTACTAAGTAATTAGCATCGTAGATAATAAGGGCGTTGCTATCTATGCTTATAAGGTCTTATAGATGCCTAGGCGACCTTACTAATGCCATTAGTGTTACTAATGTCGCTAACGGCGTTATA
The DNA here is from genome assembly GCF_000721785.1 of Aureobasidium pullulans EXF-150. Lineage (NCBI taxonomy): Eukaryota > Fungi > Ascomycota > Dothideomycetes > Dothideales > Saccotheciaceae > Aureobasidium > Aureobasidium pullulans. Next base: position 218,706 of record NW_021941045.1, on the reverse strand, counting down.
GCTGCTAATAAGAGTAATAAGCACCTATACGTCTTATACTACGCTACCGTCGCTAACGATTAAGGTGTTAGCGGTAAAGAACATTTCGGAACTTAGTTCGAAGACGGCAATTAAGGTCTAAGGATATAATGGTTATAGTACTACTATATATTATAGCCTAAAGTTACAGTCATTCGGAGCGAACGCACTAGCATTAACATAGAAATAGCGAGGAGTAAAGGGCAAAATTCATTTGTGATTTAACAAGTATTTGTCGAAGATAGTGTTAACCTAGAGAGGTCGCCGTTAAGAAGTAAGCCTATCTCTCTACCGGCTTTAATACCTTAGGAGTTGCTCGCGGGGGACATAATCGGCTAAATAAGGTCTTCTCGGAACAAACTTATAAGAGCCATTAAGAATAGGGATAATGGAATAACATAATACTAGATAGATGTTAGGTAAGGAGTTAAGGCGAAAGGAGGATAACTTATAAGGGGGCTTTAGAGTTAAAGAGGGGGAAGCAGATGTAGCTACAAACGCTTTTCTAGTTAATCATTAAGGACCGAGATTTAGAGGGTCTTAAGAAGTCTAAGAAGGGGTAGTTAGCAAGAATCGATCGAAGTAGTGTAGTAGGTTTCCTTACCTAAGTTGCTTATCCTCGAAGCATTTAAGGCGAGTGCGAGTGTTACGGGCCTAACCGTAGTATGTAGTAGACTTCTAATAAGTTAAAGCTATATAGTACACGTAGGCGGCATGGCGGGGTTTAGTTAGCTAGTTTGCGAGGCGATGACCGGAAGAGGCAGTAGTAGTTAAAGCCGAGGAGAGGGCGCGGGGGGTGCCTATAACACTTAGTAAGAGCTAGACTTAAGACTAGTTATATTATAGCAACTCGACGCGCGCATTACACTTACGCTATCTACCTCTAGACAGTTAGGACAGCGTATTACGGGGCAAATGCTACGGCGGGTAACTAGGATAAGGTATACCTTTTCGTGACCGTACGCGGCGCACGAATCGGAAGGCATTTTGTTAGAGCTTAGGGAACGTTCGCGACTAGAGGGATAAATAGAAGGGTTACGAGTGTAGGTAGTGATTTAAGGTATGTCGATTAAATAAGAGTCGCGTATGTTGTGCTTGCTACAGGGAAGTTAGGGAATCTAACTACTTTAGTAGTATTAGATGCTATAAGCAGGCTAGCGGCTTAGCGTTCTTAGGTCCGATCTCTATAGGGAGCTCGATCGGGTTAAGTACTACGGCTGTAATGTTGCTATAGCAATCGACCTTGTTTATCTAATGATTAACAGCTAATGTTTCCGCTCTCGATATCTATAGTAGCCTAGAGGCCCTACTACCGTCGATTAGTCTGCAAACTTCTGTAACACCTAACCCTCTCTAATGTTGCATAGGCTATTAGTACTCGATTAAAGCTCTTCTAAAAGCGGCAGCCGACACTAAAGATCCTACTCCCCTAAGCGCTTAGCAACTACTTAACCGATCGAGGGAAGCAACTTCATCTTACTATTCTTCTAACGTATAGCTTCCGAGATATCTAGATAGAATTAGATTAGAGATGGGACTAGATGGATATCTAGTCTAACTTATCTAGTCTAATCCATATCTAGAGGACCCCCTTTCTAAGTCCACAATATCCAGTTAATATCCAGTAATGACTAGATATCTAGTGGATATTGACTAACCCTTTTAGGCTAGTGTATTACCCTTTTCGGCTTAGTCACCTTCTGAAATTGCCCTTGTTTTACTCAATTAAAGTAGTATTATATATAAGCGTGTAACAAAGGTCTTATAAACAAGGTAATTAAGCTAAAAATGGCTGGTTACAAAATTGGAAGGACCGCAGTTCGAATCACGGCAGAATTTTCTATTTTGCACCAGCTCACGGAGGTCCTTGGCGGGCGCCTTACCTAATTAGGCCTGCCAAGCTCTTAGACTGGATATCCATCCAGTCCCAGCTCTGAATTGGATGAGGCATCGCTATGTCAGCTTTGGTGGGTACTTGATAAGGGGGACGAGGTGTATGGCCGCAGCCGTGAGCTTCTCCTTCTATTATGAAACGGACAAACCGCATCCACCTTGCTGAAGTTGGCTGCCGCATGATTCGCATCAGCTCCGGCACCAGAAAGGCATACGTTCTCGAGGTAGACCGTCGCACGATTGGCTTGTGAAAGCCGCCAGCTGACTTTCTAGCTCGAATAGCAAGCGGCAAAAAGCCCATGATAAGCCCATGCGAGGAGAAGGGAAATCAAAATACTCAGGAAGGGAAGGTGGAAAAGGCATAAGAGGCTACCGCTAGAAATTCTTCATGCTTACAGAATACAGATTGCTCCGTCTCGATGCCGACAGAACCACGATTCCGTACTGGACAACTGCACGACTGACATCTTTTCCCTCGATGCGAGAGCTGGACAATTGCCTCGTAGAACTAGACCGTGATTCACCGACGTCGTTCGCGTCGTCGCTTGCCCTCTCCGCTCGTCGCGGCGTTAAGGCAACGAATCGGCGGCGGCGGCAGCAGCACAGGCAATGAAAAGGCTGGGGCGGTAGGTCGTAGGATGAGAAAAGAAGGTCGAGGACGAGGAGGGGGTGGTTTATATAGGTCAGGAGGGAGTTCTTGAGAAATCTCTGTATTCATCCCAACTTGCTGCTATTATAGTCACAAATCAGTCACTTCAACACCACAAGGACGCGTGTAACGATCAAGGGAACAGCGCAGTTCTTCATCAGTTGCACCAGTATTAATCGCACGAGTATTAGTTGCAGCAGCGTGAAAAGCGTCATTATCAAAAGTACAGGTGATTAGAAACCCCACGCCGTAGAAAAGAAGTAATTCTTCTTGTGAAGACACCCTGAAGTGCTCGCTTGCAGAGCCTGCGATCGTCCTGACACATAGTGTCCAAAATCGGTAGGTGTGCAAATGGAGAACTGGAGGGGGCAGGGGTTTGTGATGTAGAGGGGTATGTGTTGAATGCTTCTAAACATATATCAGACAAGAGGTAGAGGAGGCAGGAAGAGGAAGGCTTACATGAAACACTTGAGCATGTATATATCTTCGAGAGGCCTTATCCTCGACTGGATGGTATAGAGAGTACAATTCATGTGTGATTTCGTGTCGTTCATCACTGAGAATGTGATGTTGAGAGTAGAGGGGGACTTGTTGAGTACTTCGATGTCGTTCTTGCTTGATAGAGTCCCTGAAAAAAGGCTCGTGTATCTTCAATTGGTCTTAGCCTTATAGAGAGGCGATGTCGGTCACGAGCGGTATGGAGGTAATGCAGCAAGCTTCCCCGCCATCAGTACTCCCACTCGAGGTACTCTGGAGAGTCGAGCTCGGTCATGGGCTGACCGTCAAGTTCGCTCATTGCTTCGTTGAGGATGGAGCTGACCTCAACAGGTGGTGCTACTCCTTCATCGAAGTAGTCGTAGAGATCCTCCATTGATCCCCCGTAGTCAAACCTAACTTCGTTATTGTTGGATGCGTTGTAAGGCGCAATGACCAGCTGAACATCGAGTCTGTTGCTCATCAGGCGGGGCTCCGGAGAAAGTGTGCGCGACTCAGATCTGGTGCTCTCAGGGACATTGGCGTCAGTGTCCATCTCATCGTCGGAGGTCAGATCCATGAACCACGAGGTACCGCCGTGGTGGTCTCTAGTGTTGGCCTGGCCGACGGCAGGAGGGGATTCAAAGATGTCCATCTCATCATCGTTGGTAAGGTCAATGAAACCGCTACCAGCATTGGTCTGAGCGACTGCAGGAGGGTATATAAAGTCCTTCTCAAGGAGCTCGTAGATCTCCTTCTCGATCTCGGTGAGCGCATCCGGGCAGCTGATATACGACTTCTGGATAAGCAGGTCTTCGACCTGCCCCATAACCTCGCACTTGACCTGAGATAGGGGTCAGTCGGGTTGACAGGAAGCACTACATGTGTTATACTTACGTCGAAGCAGCAGTCATCAACCTCCATCATCAGGCAGGTGACGCAATTGCTCTTGTGGCAGTAGTGAGTATAGTCGCCGCAACGGAGGGTGACACCGATGGAGTGCAGAAGCGGCTCGCCGCACTGAGCGCAGTGGATCTCAGCAGCAGTAGTTGAGGTGCTGGCGTCGGAGGTGGTCTTGATTGTGCACATGATGATGATCTTGTTCGGTTGTCTGAGGGATTGTGGGATGAATGGGTGATGAAGTTGCGTGAGAGAGTTGATTATAGTCGTGAGAAGGTTTTGGATTGGAAGATAGAATGCGCGTATGGTGAGTTTGCGGCAACGGAAAATATTTGGTTGATGGTTGGAGAGCGAAGCTGCGCGAGTGGTGAAGTGCGAAACAATAACAAAGCCAAACTCGAAAGTCTCGGCTCGAAGACAAACGAGGCAAACGAGTGTCGAAGAGTTCTCCCGGCATTTGGAGATCATTCAGAAGCGACAGTATAATGCGTTTCATGGCATTGAATTGATGACAATCACTTGCTGTTGTTGCCGAGCCCCTGATGTGATACCAATGCTCGTCCTTCGGTAAGTCGACCTTATCGAACAACTGGTTCTGAGCCCTCTTGAAACCACGTTCTTTTCTCTACAGCTGCACGAAAAGGTATAGTGGACGCACACCCCTCGATGGTCATCATTGGCACCTCATCTGGACAAAGCCAGGTAGAAGAGGAGTCTACTTTTGAAGTCGCTGACAGTAGTGTACCTTGGATTCAAGTTATCGAAAACCAGCGACCGCAACATGCACCATATATCCCATCTGTCAACTTCGCAGTAGTCGAAGAGGCCAACACAGAACAAGAGCTCAAGGGCACAACCGGCGTATTTGCCTTTCTTGGTGTCTTCCAGAATATCTCCGCAATTGGTCTACGTAGAATGGGGCATCACTGGTGGTTCTGAAGGAGATAGTCGTTGTACAGGACTGGTTGTACTTGTTGCTTGGGAGGGAATGGCTTCCGGATCCTTCCTATCCACCCAGAATTCTAGCTCATTGAGCCGAACTTATGCGATACAATACTGCGCAGGGTCATGCTGGATTATGATGACCGTGGTGATATCTTACGAACTCTCATTTGGTGGCACTGTTAGTTATTCAATCGTTTTGAGCGATCTCCCAATCCTCACCTTACGAGAACCTTGCACGCCTCTTCAGTGTTGAATTCCGTGGCTGCGTCCTCGCGTTGCTTCGCGGTCTGGTGGGTGAGCGATTTGATTGAGACAAAGGGGATTCCTAGGGTGTATAGCAGAATCTCGATGTCAAAGGTGTTCTGAGGCCACATTGTGAAGACGATAACCTTGCGGCCCTCGACGTAAACCCATTCGTAGAGTACACCTAGAAGGTATTTCTTCTTGGCGGACTGAGCGCACTGGTAGGCCACGTCCAGGGAGCGGAACGCGCTGTATGACGGGAGCTACGGCTCCGGGCGAGTCACGCGGTGGTAGTACTCTGTCACTCTGTCTGGGAGACTCTTCTTACCCTTGGTGGCACCGAGGGTTTGGGCAAAGATCTTCGAAGCCGCGTATCCCTTGGTGTAGAATGCGTCGAGGAGCGTGTTCTGCTCTTGACCATCTCAAAGTCGGAAGCGATTTTGTCCTCGGGCATCTTGGGGTCCACAACCTCGAGCTCCTTGGAGTTGATCTGGGCAATGCCGTCAGTATCTGCGAAGAACTGTATGTTGTAAGCATTGAAGTAAGGAAAGATAGTTTTGGTGCATGTGTATCTCTGAGAGTCCGTCGAGAACGATCATTTCCCCAGAATACTCAGGGTACTCGCTGATGTTGATAGTCTTTGCGAAGTGACCGGAGGGAGCCAATCTCTGTACCTGTTCAACAACGGATTGTAGGCCACTGAGACAGACACCGATGATGTTGTGCTTGTTGCTCTTGGAGCCCTTGATTATGATAGCCATTCTGGTGATCTTGTCGATGTCGCATGGAGACATCTGGCAGGGGGTTAGAGACAATTACTCGAGTGATCTTTGGTCGTTAAAGACCCTTTCGATCACCCTTCCTAATCGGGAAAAGCCCAATGATCCTCCCTCAGTTCTGACCAATCCCGCTCAACAAGATCTGAGATCTAGGAAGCGGTCTTTCTGTGATTCTATAAGATCACGAATCCCGTTGTCGTAGAGGCAAACAAACATAGAAAATATAAAGATATTCGGTGCGACAGCGAAGGGAAACGATGCTGGCCAAAAAAACAGTGGCAGAGAGGAAAGGCTGTTTTTGACCAGGTTCTTCCAGTGCATCCGTTTAAAAAGGACTTCTTAGTCACATTAGCTGGAGTCTGGCCAGCTGGCATGTCATATATAAGGGGTAGGTATCTGGGGGAACTGTGGCAAGACATGCTGCTCCGCTCCCCGTTCCTTCTTCGTTCTCTGGTGCCAAACATATTTATCAGTCACCAATTGTATATATAGTGCATAATCAGCTCCGAGGTATCATTCCAGAGAAAATCCGTACGCCTTGAGGGATCGATCTGGTTCGTAGCGGATCATGAGAGGACGCACTTCTCGCACGCAGAAGCGGTGTCTCTCCTCGGCCCTGTGATCAACTTTGACAGCCTTCTGGCTGGTTGAACTCTGGCGATCGAGAACCCAGAGCTGGAGCTATAAAACACGTATTCTAGCACCTTATCCCTTATCACACACCGACCATTGCAGCTCATCGAGCCGACAAGGAAAGTGTATCCAATTGTGCGTGCGATCTCTGCCGCTGAATCTATTACGACCGCAGGAAGTAAGAAGGGGGGTCGAGGGAAGTAATCACGTCGTTGAAACACACACACACATTTGCATTCACCGGTACATCCTCTGGGTGGGTTGGACGGAAACGATGACTTCTTTCCGGGTGGAAGTTGAGGAACGGTGCGGAGTGTGGGATAAGGAGATCGGAGACAAGGAGAAGAGGCAGGGAGGATAGATGCCTTAGGTTAGCACACGGGGCGAATGGTCGAGCACTCAGGAGAGAGATCACTACGGTGAGTTTTCGAGAGAAGTGTGTACTGCCCGGTGTTCGTCACGATCTATTGGATAGAAACAATGACTTGCTTCCGTGTGAAAGTTTGCAAAGGGAAGCGGGATGTGGGATAATGAAATTTTGTCGTCCAAGCATACTCAAATGACTGAAGTCTGCTCGAAGCAGATGGTAGGCTCGGGCTCGGGATCTCGGTTTTTAGATGCTCCAGCGATCATTTAGCTGCCTTGAATGAACAAAGATGTCTTGGTCACTACAAAGAAGATCAGGTGGCGACAGCGACCCGATGTCTACATGTATATGTATATGCATATCAATCAATGTAGCTGTAGTTAGATGGAAAAGATTGCCGGTTGACCTGTTGGATATCTGGCGGTCTTAGGCGCTGGTGCTCTCATACAATTCAAGAAGCAATGTGTAAAGCGAACCTCTCAGGTCTTTCGAGAGGCGTTCAACCAAGCTGGCGGCGAGCAAAGTGTAGCGGAGATATGCTGCGTACTGCTATAGTGGTAAGACTCATGAGAATGTACATACGAACGGATTGGGGAAAGGTTCCAACTTCTATCGTGAGCGATGTACAAAGACTCCAAGATATAGACTTTTTGTGGGGGTGACGAGGAATGAGTTCATGCGAGTGAGCGGAAAAAGGAGAGGCAATGATGAAGAACAGGGGCATGGACAAGTACAGTACAGTAACAGAAATTAGGGGAAGTGAGCGGTGAAACTCGAACCCCTTTTGACCCCCTCGATCATTTTTGGCGGACAAGTGCAGAAGGATTACCATGAAAGGCAGAACAACACAAACCCCCTATCATTGGAAGAACCCTGACTCTGTTGGAGACTTGCTAAGCGCTCTCTAATGATAAGATCGACGATTGCGGAGCCCGTCGAGAAGGTCGTAGACCGCGCGCTTTATCTCTTTGCGGCTGTCTGAAGGTTAACATGTGGACTTGGAAATAACTATAGAGCTATGCTTACCGAGGGGTACGGCGGCTGACAACCGAGCGTTCCACGCGCTCGTAGGTGATCCACTCTTCATAATGAGGAGCAGACTGTTCATGGAGCTTTCCAGGGCGCGCATAGTACTTGGAGTTGTAGGGGTTACCAGAGTTGACTGAGCCTTGCGAACGAACAGTCTCGTTGACGTAAGTGGTAGGGACTGGGTAGGTGTGAGTGCCCGGAGAGCGAGCAATGTGCTCGTCATCGTCGTAAGAGCTAGTGACAGACTCGACAGTTGGAGAACGGGTGGTTTCGCTTGATTCGACCGTAGCGTTGTCAGGAGGGTTCGCAAGGCTTACGAAGACAGGCATGTTCTCAAGCCAAGCAGTCGACTCGGCAGTGGGAGAGGTGCAAGAATAGGTCTGGGTGACATGGGGCTTGGGGATTCTGGCCAAAGCCTCCTCGAGGTCTTCGAGAAACCAACCGCGTTGCTGCAGAAACTTGTCTATATGACCCTCGTGCTTGGTACGCATGATCCGGTCGAAGATGGCATGGGCGTCGACGTCTAACTGGCAGCAGTCAGTATGATTGTATACTTTTCAAGAAGGTTGCGAAACCTACGGGCACGCAGCGGTGCTCCTTGAATTGGAGGAAGCAACTGTTACAGGGAACATTGTGGCAGCCCTGGACTTTGACATTACAGACAGCCTTGGGAGGTTTCTCGAAGAGCATCTTGACGACGCAGCAGCTGCAAACATGAGGGGAAGATTCCATTGTGCTGAGAGAGCAAAAGCTTATCCAGGGGTGGAAGTCGTGAGAATAATTACCTGGACTAGAAGTGCTTGTTGTTTTGAGTTGGCCGAGAAAACGCGTGGAGTGTATGAGACCCAGAACACGTCAACACTGAGGGATGCGACTTGCAAGCAAACAGTAAAGTCGCCAAGAAGTCGTAGCCATGATCACTGGAGATTGAGAACCGGCGGAGACTCTATGGGGATCAGTTGGCAGATCAACGAGCTGAGCTTGGACCTAACTCAAGGCCAACCAACTCGCGGGTCAGTGTATCATAAGTCTCGTCGTGACGGATTTTCCAGCTTGAAGTTGTCGTTTGCTTATGCAGAGAGTCCAGAGGCACTCGAGAATGATTGGGTCACCGATAAGGTCGCTGAGGTGATGGGTCTTTCGAAGGACTTCAGCTCGATTTATGGATCATCTCCACAGGATAAAGAGCTGCTTGATATTGCATGGTAGGCATGATACACAAAGGGCTCCCATTTCTGACCACAGGACCGGCTCTGCTTCCTTGTATCCGGCTTCGATACCAGAAAGATGGTCAGGATCGAACAAACATCACAACTATTTCCTGGCCTGAAACTCTTGACGAAGCCAAGATGTGTGGATCGCCATCTTTTGAGACTGGTTGCTTCGACATCTAACAATATGACCTGCGAAGGGCGCATTGCTGCAACGCTTCAAGCATCCGCCAGATCGAGGGAAAAGATATTAATCGTCACATGGAAAGCAACAACTCCAAGCACTTCATCAGATGCTCTGGAGATCAATAGACACGGTCTGCTCAGCGCAGGGTTGATGAACACCAGTTCGATGGAGGCACGATTCTCAAGATCCAAGACATCTGCACATCATGTCAGGCTCGCGCGGGTTGTGAGTCGAGGTGGAGATTGGATGTCTGGCGAGCTGACATATACCTGAACAGAAGAAAGGTTTGACATCACGCCAGAAGGGCAGACTAGGTACGGGGTAGTCTTACGATATTGCAATGTTGGTCCGGGTCTTCAAAATTCGTTCCACAGATCTTAGGACTAGGCGTGCTTGCTTCTTCAAAGCAACATCTGCATAAATGAGACTAATAATGAGTCTGACCGATTGATAACTTGCTGTCTACAAGTATGTCAACTCATAGCACTTAAAAGCGATCTTTTTCTTGAGCTTTCGAGTCTGTGGGATCATAATGCTCGTGGCCACAACCTCCACACGGCAAAAACAGCGAGCAGGGACATTGGCCAGGTAGTGCGAGATAGCATCTTCGAACGTCTCACTGGAGCGACACGAACTTTGATGCAAGACGGCAAGGGGCCAGATCTTCGGAGTCGAAATTGTTGGTAATAATCTCAAGCACTTCGCTAGGTAGGTCTCTAATAAACAAGCTCCCAATATTCCTCAATCATTTCGATCTCGTCAGAGAAATCGAGTTTCTCCTTGACTTCCTCCCCCTCGGCCTTGGCTACCTTGACCTCTTTGAGGCTGGTTTTGATGGTGCCATCTGTGGTAGCGAGTTAATGCGTCTAGTAACCATTGAAGTCAGATAAGGGAAGAACAGTAAGTACACCTCGGCGAGACTATCTCAGGAACGTCGCGTTTACCGCAGTTTGAGAATTGGTGGACAGCCCCAGAGCGGAAAGACAACCATGCACACCCATACACCAGCCAACAATCTCGAAGACGAACTCAAAGTTGCGTACGTGCAGGGAGAACACACCAAAAGCTGATGCCGAAAGGCCTGTTGAATGTCTCGACCTCTTGAGTTACGAATGTGTAGGGGTATTCATGCTTGGAGAACTTCGCAGCTGTTATACGGCTCAGTTCATGGCCGACTGTCTTGTGTTACCAAGGCTGAGATTGGCGATTCCTGGGAGAAGTAAGCAAGGACTCATCGCTAAGATACAATGAAGCTTACGTTAGTCAATGCTGTCTTCTGGGACACTTGTGGAGTCCATCCATGCTTCGACGTCGATGATGGCGAGGTAGCCCTCGATTTAGTCTTACATGATTCTACGGAAGTAGCATACCTTAAAAATGGCGGCCATCGTGCGAGCGGCAGCGGTAGTAAGGTTCTCTAAGCGAAGGGCAGTCGAGAATGCGGAAGGGTCGAGCACCTATGAGTATAGATTAAAGCTTTGATAGAGGTCGAGGGGATCGACGAGAGCGGTCTCCATGGTCTAATTTTGGGTGTTGAAATTGAGTCGTGCAATGCTCTCTACGTCGAGTTGATTGATTTTGTGCTCATATATAGCATTCCAAACGTTGTGAAGAAGTTCGATCATGGCCATGCGCTCTTCGGGGCTGGGCAAGTTGGTCATAGGGTTGCCGAGCTGACTTCTACGTCTAAGATTTGAGAGGCCTTTCACTGTAGGCCTTTGCTGTGAAGGTGGTCTGAGCTCGGATGAATGCAGGGCAAGCCAACTCACGAGCTCAACATTGTTCTGGGAGGGATTGATGGTGGAGATTGCTTTGAGAACTGGCCGATTGGCTCAGCAGCCCGAGGCAGCACAGCAGGAGGATCCGTGACAGAAAGCTGGTATGCTCTAGACAGAAGTTGAAATGTAGATGGTGGTGCAGGGAAGAGGTCGTGAAAGTCCTTCTTGGCCTCTCTGGGGGGCTTGATCAGCCTTCAGGGACGTGGCGATATTCTCGTCTCTTTGACTTCATAAATCAGTCCCGAAACGGTCTTGATCCGAAATTGGTCGGGAGCGGACGCCTTAACGCGAAGCAAGCGTCTCAGTGCCATGGTAGTATAGCACCAGAGCGCTTTCTCTTCTTTGTGCGCAGCCTCAATCCTATGGTTACCAGGTCTTCTTCGATCTCCTCACTATTTAGACCTCTCGGTACCATGGTAGTGGTTGTAGGTGGCGGGGTTGTGCGCGGTGCCGGAATCGAGGTTTGCTGTGGTTTTCAGAAATGTTATGGTTGATGTCGTGTTAGGAAGGAGTCACGGAAGCAACGCGACGAGATTTCGTGTCTGGAACTAGTCTTTGGGTTTTGAGATAGCTACTCGTTTGATCGTACAGCTCTCTTGTTCGTCTATTCCCAAGTTGATCGACGCTCTGATACTCTGGGAAGGTGACTGTGAGTGGAAACTTGAAAGTCAGGCCTTCTGTAGTCTTTGAGATCGTCTCAAAGGTGTTCTGGTAAGGAGATCGGTTCCAGGAGGCGTAGTTCGCATCCGACTGTATATAAAGTGTGGTACGGAAGTTGCGAAAGTATAGTGGCAGTGAATCCTGGAGTGTCCACCACAACCTGGCGGTTCTCAAACATGATTGATCCATATATACGTTGGAAAAGTCGCCAAAAGCATGACGGCTGGTGCGATCGTTTGGACGCAGTCTCGCGGAACACCCCAGCGCTTCGAACCATCTCACACTGCATATCATGCTGGCGCCCTGCTCAAGGCCGTGGGTCTTGATGACGACCTGCGCAGAATTGTCAAAATCATGAGGGGCTTGAGTTACTGAACCGTGTGCGCTTACCTGAGTGGAGGTAATGTAATCGTTGACCATGTTTGATGATGTGACGGTGGATTGAATTATTGAAGTTTGTGGTTGTTGGGAGAAAGAGAGAGAGGAAGGAAGGAGAGCAATTATTTAAAGTACACACCCGCCCTTTGAAAAAGCTTTGACGGGTACGGACAGGCATTTGGCAAAGGGTTTGACTACGAGTGGTAGAACTTCGTAGTCAAAGGAGCTCCAAGCATCAAAACCAGTGATAAGCAGAAGGCACGGCAGAAATAGCTTTTGTTTACACATTTTCTTCGTTGTGCCGAAGCTTTTCTCCACACTGATACGGGTCAGGCCGCATATGGCACGGAAGAGCTGTTTCGCTTCGACTCTGATGGTCTTGCATGTAGCGAGGATGCTTAGGTCGTTGCAGGCGTAGTTGTAAGTCCCCCGGTACTCGCTCGTGATTTTCCAGGTTGACGAGCCCTAGACACCTCCGTCAAACTCCTCGGTCTCGTCATTGGGGTCGCAAGTAACGGTGTCAGCCTCCCCAGCGGTCGAATTGGCGTACTCAGTGGAAAGTGCCCGTGGACATCCTGATTACGGTGTTCTCGTTGTGTGGGGCAAATGCACAACAGGAGAAAGGCATCGGCTATATATTGTCTCCGCACTTGCCAGGAACGCCTACTAACGCGCTGCACTTGATGTGTGCTCTCTGGCAATTTGTGCATGCCATGTTCTGTGAAAGCTGGCGGTGTGTCTTGATTGAACGAGGGACGCGCCTCTCAGCCTTCAAGTCCTTATCGGAGGGAGCTGTAAGAATCTTGGGAGTCTTGGTGCTTTCGAGAGACATGAGCTTCCTGGTTGCCTTTGCTCTTCGCTCCGGCTGGTCTCTGCCAGCTGCCCCACCACATTACTTGGCTGATTTTGTTTACTGTACTTTTGGATTGCCGAACACACTCACGAATCATGTACTTGTAAGAAACCTCCGACTTCAGGTGGGTAATCATTTCCGGAATCATAGGCTAAGAAGGGCAAGCAAGCTGAAAGGCATATGCGAGAGAAGATGTCGGGAGCTTGGACGGTTCTCTTCATAGCGGAGCTCATGCTGCCACTGCCTAAGCGAGTATGGCTGTGGGCCGTAGACAAGGCGCTGGACGATGCTCTTGCCGCCTGTCCCCTTGCAACCCCGTGAGTTGATGACTGTTGCGTCGAAAGGGACACCATTGGCCTCTCTGTCGAGGGCCTGGACGGGAACTGAGGCTCCGTTGGTGTGCTGCTGGTCGTTGTCATCGCTCTCGATGTCTGAGGCAGTGACACGCTCGGTGCTCTTCGACCTTGAAAGCACGAGGCCTGTTGAGGGTGGCCATGTTGGGGGTGGCCATGGGGGACCTGAGGGAGCTGAGGGGAAACGAAGGATCTGTTCGTTGCCACTTGCTGGTGGTCGTCGCTCTAAAGTCTGCGTCAGAGACGGTGTCCAACTATATAGAGTGCATAGTCAATCGAAGCTGGCCTTGTTACTTCTCTTAACAATGGGTGTTGATGCTATACGAACGCGATTCACAGGTAGGGCGAGGTTGTGAGCTAACCTTTAGGTCCTAAGAGGTTGCTCTGTCCCCTTCCTTCTTAACGCGGGGACGAGTGACATGAACTTCCGGCGCAGGAGGTTCCTCCATCCCTACCTTCTTTAGAAGGGTAAGGATACGTTAGCAGTCCGCAGCAGTCCTCTTAGTGCTTAAGCCTAGTGTCTGCGGCGAGCTTGCCGCCAGCTTAGGCTTCCGGGGATCCTTCTTCGAATTGGTTGCCATGGTTGGCGTATTTAGGGACTGTATGGGAGGCATCATTGTGGTGGTGAATAGACGATTCAGTGGACAAAGCGACAATGTGTGGTAGCGCTGCGCCTTGAATCGCGTAGGGTTTACTCCTTACACAGAGACACCACTAAGTCAAAGTCTTCGCCCTCGCTGGTGACTTTATAGGCGATCTGATCGTTGAGCTATATGCAAGGATCGCTATATAAGTAGCTTGATGCGTCTTTGGCGAGCATTAGAGCCTTGGCGCTGATAGTAGCCAGATAACTGCTCACTTGAGTCTGACATTTTCGATCATGGGCCATGGTCTTGATGAAAAATGGCTATAAATACTGATGGACAAAAGCGCTGAAGAGGGGTGGCGATGTCGTCTGTGTAGACACAAGGCGTGAAGTTTGGCGTCACACATTGTCGTATCTCTCAGATCGACCGTGGAGATTGGATCGTCATGGCATCTTGATTCTTGACACGGCATCAGGAGCAGGATATATAGTTTTGTGTGCGTAGTCACCGACGTTTGCACAGGAAAGGTATATATCTACTTTGTCCCAGTAGATGTGCTCAGGTAGACCCAGTAAGAGGTCAATGATCAGCTTGACCAAGCAGAGTCGCGGCATTGATGACTATCCTATTCGAGTGACTTCTGACCTCTGCTTCTACCATGAGTTGACCTGAGATCTGTCAAAACGCTGCTACAGATGTGTCGAGACAAGAGTATCTCGGAATCCACAGGCAGCAGTCCCGCGAGCGCTGGAAGATTCTGGGAACGGTGGCAATGACTCTCTCCACTTCCATCAGAGCGGTTGAGGGTGCCTTGATGGATAGCGGGAAAACTGAACTCGCAATGAAATCAGTGTCTATCTGCCGCTGCCGCGAATTTGCGTGTGCTGTCGGTGTCGGTGTCGATGTCGATGGACCTGATTGTGTGGTCCGCAGCTGGGCGAGAGGTGTTCGGGGTGATGTCCAAGCTTCGGGGTCAGAACTCATGGTGAGGTCGATGCGTCAACAACCATTCAACAACCATTTCAAGACGACTTCGGAACAGATATCAAACAAGCTGGCTAAGTCGTAGAAGCGAACTAGTCCGGCCATTTCGCGCTTAGACGATTTAGGTAGAGTCTTCTTGGGTGGAATCTTTAGCAATCGCTTGCTAGCAGGAACAGTCTTTCCTCTAGTAGATCCTTTGCTAGCAGGAACAGTTTTTCCTCTAGTAGATCTTTGGCCGCCTCCGCGTGCAGTATTCGGTCTCCATCTTCTGGTTATATAATCGACGGGTGTGTCAATGGTAATATAGCCATCTAGCCCAGCACAGTGACTTGTATCTCTTTTGACTAGTAATGTGTCACGGCGCAGATATCAGGCATGATGACGATGTCAGGGACGATCATCAGAGGTTATACAGTACGTGTGAGGAGTGTGCGGAAACGCGTTGTCTGCTATTTTATTCCAGGGGTTGTTCACCTTTGTCGCCTGTTATCTCTAACCTGCCGTGGATGGTCCCATACCAAAGTTTGCATATCGGCGTCGATGAGGGTGAACCTCTGTATTGAGTTTGTGTGGCAATGCTCTTGTTCACTAAGCGCTGTCGAGCGGGTGATTACCGGTGCATTGCAAGTGCACATGGCAGAGTGGAAGATGAGATTCCCGTCGCAGCAGTGTTGCTTGATCACATCCCAAGGTGCTCGGTAAAAACCCCTCCACTGAAGTACTCTTTAGGGGACAGTCGTCACTACATCCTGTGCATAGATGGTCTCCTTCTCTGTTATGCGGCCAACTGAACCCAAGAGTGGGTCGTGTTCTTATGCCTATTTGAGCGAGAGTTTCATCCACGTCGTTCAGCTTGGCCGCGTCGTTCATGTTAGAATTTCGCAGATTCATCGTAACGACCCCAATAGGGATGTGGAAGTTCTGGCCTATACGGCAGATATGGCGAGTTAAGAGCAATGTCTGCCAATATTCTCATGCTTGTGTTGAATTCGAACACTCTAGTGAGGCAAGGCTTTCTGACGAGGAAACTTGGCCTTAGCCTCCTTTGCTGCTTGAAAGCTGACAGGCACCCATGGGCGCCCTCGTACCAACCTGGGGTCATGAATGAGTGCGAACTATTATATATCTCATCCTCCTCTGCAAGGAAATTATACGTGTCGAGATTGTGAGTCAAGGCACGCTGCAAGAGTTGTAAACTGACTTTCGGCTTTGTTACGGACTTCATAGACGTCTGAAGCGCATCCACGGCACGGTAGTCATTGGTGCTATCCATGCTATTTCTTATTGCAGTCACGCCTTGCAATAAGTCTCACAGGCCAACAGTCGTCATCAGCGGAGGGGTTGAAGTGTCATGTTGTTGTTGGGCATAATTTGGATGCCCGGTCATTGTCGCCGCGGTCTTCAGAATGGGCAATCATCGCGCTTAGATGATGTCCGATGCTTAACGACCAATATGACGGGGATCAGAGGTCTAGTTACGAGTCTGTCTCACGGTTTCGATGAAGTCCCTGAGAGCAGCGGTGTGCTGCTTCAGGGCCTCAGTATAACGGTCAAGAGCTGCGATCAGTTCATCGGTGGGTGAGCGAAGAGATCAGGACACCTGACAGGCGCGCAGATCTTGGGGTACCTGACTTTGAGATCGGTTTCAACGAAGTCATGGTAATGGATATAGAAGGTTTGGTCGACCGGATGAAGCTTGGCGAAGTTCTTTCCGCATGTAAGCAATGGGCTTGTGATGAGAGCGGAGACCCCTCCGCGGCGAAAACGACCTTCGGTTTAGGTTCTCTCGAGTTGAGGCATGCCGCCGTGAATGTGGTTGATGCGGGTTGAATGGTCGGTGTCAAGTGACGAGATCCTCAAAGGGTAACAGAGAACGTTCCCCACGGCGGCGGCGAGAGGTCGAGCCACGACCGAAGTCAGGCTGACGTGGGCGAGAAGGGGTGAGCAACTGCTCGCGCACGCGGTGCATACGCTCGGCCGAAGCCACAAGTGCGCCGTTGAGCAGCGCGTCAGGGGAAGTGTGGACAGACACAGCGGCTTCATGGCGAGCACGGAACTGACTCGGTGACTCCAGCATATTTCGACATAATCCTGTTATAGATCGACGGCCTCTTCGCGAGTTTCCACAAAGATGAGCACCTTGCTTTCTCTTAGTTGCTCCGATCTCAAGCTTTTCCAGCTAAATTAGTTTCAGACCGCTGTGCACACGAGCGTTCAGGGGCATGTCCGCTATATATTCGGTATCCAATCGACTCAATCTAGGCATTTCTGCTATCCGGAAGAGAATATCATTAGAGCTGCAATGTGAGGTTCCATATCTTCTTGAGACGCAGGAAGAGTTCCTGGGCGAGGTAATAGTGCAGTTGCAACTATGAGATGTGTAAGTCAAGACATCATCCACCGACAGCAGATTATACTCACATTTCAAGACAGCTGGCTCCCTCGTCGGGTCAATGGATACACGGTCCACGAGGCGCTCGTAGACGCTGAAGTCCAGCGATCTCATGCTGGAGATGTGTCGCTATACATTCTTGAGCGCCGGTTCGAAAGCTGCTTTATGCGGCTTCTGTCCTTTGTTTGATGTCGGTAACATCTGTAAACTCCATTCGGTCGACGCGTCCAGTTAGAGAAGCTGTGCTGCCGCGGCGAGTACGGCTGCGGCTGCGATTACGGCTTAGGGTTAGGCTTGGACCACGTGGATATGTACGGGGTGCCTTGGCAGGTCGGCTCCCCAAACAACAAAGAAACCAAAGACGAGTCGACAGATCACATTCGGTGCCTTGCAAGATATCCTTTGTTCGAGCTTCTGGAACGGGATAGACAAGACACAGCCTGTAACATTGAAAGGACAGCTTGAGTCTTCTAAGTTGAGTTTTGAAGATCAGACCTCTCGTGGCCATGCTTTGCAAGTTTGCGGCACATCTTTTGGATGGGTACTTAAGTTGATGTACTTGTCGAGCAGGAATAGGCGGAGAGACGAAGCGATGGATAGATCGCTGAGTGTTCCATGAAGCAATGTGAATCTGGGTAGTGTGGTCATGGTCTCTGCTCCTTCGCACAACTCCGTCATGACAGTGCGACGAAGTGCAAGTCCGAATTGTTGACCAAGACTTCTGTTGGGGTTGTTAATTTGCTCGACTTCAATATAGGTGAATTGACCATTGGACACCATGCCAGCTCTGACCTCCGAAAACATTGATATGGTTTTCGTTGGTCTCTGTCGAGCAGCGCGGAACAGGTAGCGGGTATGTTGTGACCATCGCAATTCTTGCGATCGATCCCGTCAACCGTATATACGGAACAGCAGAGTAGGTTCGTGACAGTGAGGGAATATGACAAAATCAAGCGAGGGTCTTGAACGCCTCGAATCAAGCTCTGTGTGATGTTCTTCACCCGAACAACCATGAAGCCTTTGTCGTATCTGCCTTTGTTGCGAACGTCTCTTAGGATGGCGCCTCCTTACAGGATCGCACCTATCTGAAGGCAGATCTGCAGCAGAGCTGGCTTGACCATTTCGCTATAAATCAAACCACCAGGTCGACGTGGTCCATTCGTGTCGAACTGGAGGGCCGAATTATAGATCATGTCGCGGAGCTTCATGGGCAAGGCCTTGAGTCGGAAAGTGTGAGTCCTGTCTTTTCTCATCAGAGCTTTGACGTAATTCGCCTTGACGTACGGGCGAGGAATCTTGAAGAGGTCGTTAGTCCAGGCGAGATAGTGGTGACGTGTAAGGTTGTCTTTACGCAAAAGCTTGTACAGCTTCTTGCACGTAATGGTGCTTGTAGGGGCAGGTCGTAGGTGGTGGCTGATTGTTCGGTCTGTTCAGGTGCGGGAACAGACACTGGAATTACTCATATTAGTCCCCGGTGCTTGTTGGAGATCGCTAAATTTTCTGCAGTCCTGGTGTTGATCATCATTGATGCTCTGATGGCAACATATATATCGCGTGTAGGATAGATCGCAACGACGTTGAAGCTGTAGTGACCGGCAGCGAATGGTGCGAGAACGATCCAGGCTCAAAATTGGTGGGCTTGGATGGAGTACGGGACCTGTTCTTTGGGTTGACAATCTGGGTGGTACGGTTGCTGGGACGGTTGGTGTGGGTTGATGGGAGACTTGATGGAACGGTGGCACCAGCTTTGGCTTGGCGCTTCGCGATGTAGCGGGCCAAGGCAGGGTTGTTGTCGGGAGTAGGAGGGATTGGAGCCATGGTAGGAGTGGTCTTTGTGTTTATAAAGGACGAGGGAGCAGTCCGTTCCGGAAGCGGGAACGAAGAAGAACAAGAAGAAGGGTGAGAAGCCCGGGAGCCAAAACGTTCACGCGGTGACGGAGCTGTGGAAGTTGTTGTTGTATGAGAAAGGAAGAAACGTGGTTGGTTGTAAGGAGTGAGGAAGAGGTTGGTATTATTCCATATGCCCTTCAGTAGGCTAAGTAACGCCCCAAATCAGGTGTGGCCTTGTGTCGAGCCCTTTCCGTGAGATCAGACTAGGTTGCTGTTGCGGGGCTCCAACAGCATCGCTCATCTATCTTCTAGCCACGAGCAATCCCAGAAGACCTCAGTGAGGGCCAAGAAATACAGCAGAAGATCGAGTGGAAGCCATCTTCTTGAGGATACCATCCCTCGCATCGATATATACAATTCAGCCCTGTGCTGCTGATGGCTGGGGGCGTGAAACTGGCAGTGGTAGCTTCTAGTCCGGTCGTTAGTCTACGGTCGGCATGGCGGCAATGGATCATGTTGAGGATAGATAAAGACTGATTCTCATGGCGGTCTCTGTGTCTTGCATCTTCACGATGGTCTGATGCTGACGTAAGAGTTTCAGGACCCCGTGTTTCGTCTCCCTGCTCCTGAACGAGAAACTCCTCAAGCTGATACTTCACATCGACGTCGTATCTAGCAGAGTTTTCGTCCTCAAGTGCTTCAGGCATGTCGTTCGATGCAGCTCTACTGTGTGCCGAGGTGAAGCGCTGGTTCTCGCGGCCCTTGACGGGTTCTCTTCTGTCTCGTCGTCTAAGTTAACCTCCTCGTTCAGTTGGCAAGCTTAGAAGCCAACCTAGACAAAGGGCTTGAACAGTATCGTCGATGGTGACGTGTGGTCGGTCTTCTGCTGGGATACCCAAAGCACGTTGAGGGCGCCAACATTGGCCTATTCGAGAGCAGGGAAGAAGCTGTTGTGCAGCGTTCGTGTCTCATACCACAACTCAGAAGTAGCCAAAGCATATAATATAAATTCGAATAATGCCAGTGGCACTCAGCATGAGCTTTGGGGCAGGCCTTTCCAGAGTGCTAGTAGGTATCGACTTTCCAGCGGGTGATTTCTGTGTTTTCGCAACACAAGATCATCCGAGAAAAGTTGATTGGGCCAAAGGAACACTGCAAACCTTTGATTCGGTGTTCATGTGCGTCGCTATCGACAACGGCATGTGGTCGTTCTTCTTGAGACCTTCGGTTGTCAGAAGGTCCTCGAAACATGTGTAACAATACACATGTCCACACTCTGCCATACAATCAGTGTGTGAGGGTACGCGAGACGATTGGTGAGTATGTTTGCGATAAAGACTAGACCGTACTGTAGATGTCTGGTTGAGAAGGCAGCTCAAACATGGCGATGAGGTTGAGAGACTCATACAGGAACTCAGAAGCACTCAAAGTATATATATGCTAACACCAGGGTATTCCAGCATATGCTAACCATGACTAAATCCATGGGTGGTGGGGTTAGTGGCAGCATTCACCGCAGTGTTCCATGCTGGGCGTAGGCTGAGGCAGAGTTGGACTTGTGCGGAGGGGGACGCAGTTGTGGTCTGCTGGGGTAATCCTCGGAAACCGCACAGCTTGTGCTTTGTGCCCTGAGGCATAGCGATGTTGTCGCCCTCCACGAAACCAGATCGCAGTGCGACAGAGGAGTTGATGGAATCGACAGATGTGCTTGCTGACTACTTTCCGACCGCGAGTACTTCATCCCCGAGATTCCTCCCATTGAGTGAGCATCAACGAGCGGTTGAAGCGGTGCATCTTCCTGCACGAGGAGATGACCAGGAGTTCTTCAGCAGGCAAGGGGGGCAAAGCCTTGAGATAGCCAGGCTGCCAGCTTTGTTCCATGGTTGTGGCTTCCAGGTTGCCTGCGTGGCAACATCCTGGATGTGTTCTTCCGAAGACTGGGTTGAAGTTTTCTTGTTGGGCTCGCAGTTGTTTGGATTAGGTGTCTTGGGTGTCATGACTAACTTGGGTGTCTTTGTTGGCTTGGGCGTCTTGGGTGTCTTAGCTGACATGGATGCCTCAGCTTCTTTGCGTGACAGCGGTTGGCAAGGAAGGTAAAGCCTTAATATAGCAAGGCTGCCAGGATTGGTTGATAGTGGTAACATTGTCTATCTCGGTGAGGAAAGAGCCGTGGGCGCCTGGGTTGTCTGGTCAAAGTGCTCATGTACGGCTTCGAGGTCTTTGTATCCGCGGTTAGAAAGTAGGGAGCGTTCGGCCTCGGGAACGTGGTAGAAAGTGGGCGACTAGCTCGTTCCTCCCAATTGCGTGAGGAGCAACGAGCGGTCGAAGTGATGCATCCATTCGTAAGAGGGGACGACTTGCAACTCTTTGGCTGGCAAGCAAGGCAAAGCATTGATGTAGGCAGGCTACCATGCCTGGGCGATGCTTGTAACAGATTCGACATCACTTCTAGACGGCTCTGCCTGAGCAATCGCAACGATGGCCTTTCAAGCGTAATGTCACCATTTAGATTCCTCTTGACCATCTCAATGATGACCTCGCTGAGACCTCTTTAAAGCCGCGGCACGGCGGCTTTAGCAGCATCTTCGCTAGCGTCTATAGACTGGCTACCAGGCCTGGTCGATAGTTGTGACATCGTTCTCGACTTCAAAAAGTCCAAGAGCTTCCACCTTTTGGGTAACGTTTCGACGATGGGGTGCATGCGTTCTGGTTCTGGCGAACGGTGCTTGTCCCTTTGCGACCTCTGAAACAGGTATCATAGTCGGTGATGTGGAAGTTATAAACGTAGAGCCTGGTGGTGTGACCGATCTCAAATGTTCCAGGACGCTGCGGGCCGTGAGGGGCCATGTCATCAGATGTGATGCCAGGGTTGGGAGAGCTGGGCGGTTGTGCGAACCCACGCAGCTCCTCTGAAATAGGCTTCCTTCTCCTCAACATGTCATCTTTCGTTATGTAAAACTGGTACTCTGGGGCCGTCTCTTCGCCTAGTGCAAGAGGATATATAAGCTTTCTGATCTCTGTCATGTCCGCAAAACCTCTGCCGAGAAGTCCAGCAAAAGCTGTCTTGCTAGTATTTCTCGTCGTCATTGGATTGTGAAGTCACAGCTGTTAGATGTCTCCGAGGCCTTCAATTGCTGTCGGCTTCAGCAATCGTGTCCAGGGGTATTTGTGGTTCGGCCTAGCAATAAGCTGTTGACCTTTTTGCGGAGTAAAGAAGCTCTGTCGATGGTGTTGCCTGAGTTGAGTACCACACCGATTTGTGTCTTAATCGCGAACCTGCTGGCGAACAGCGTAGTGTAGCTTGTGAGTAGCAGCACCTTGGTGGGTAGATAGGAAATGACGACCAGATCGTCCAAAGACAGCTCTTTGCCGGTGCGATTTCCATAATCCTAGGCCAGGAATTGGCGGCAAAGGTATCATGCCAAGATTATGATGATGCTTGCGATGTTGGTTGAGAGAAGAAACAGAGATCTAAGAAGTGATCTGTTCGCATGGTTAATGTGGTCGTAGATGGAGGACATGAGTTCATAGTGGCTCTTGGCGGATTGAGAACGTGTCTCAGTGGTTCCATCGACATAACATGATGCCAGGACGCTCATCACTCGACGAAGCACCAAGTGATCCGGATGATAAAGATCATGAAGGTTTGATTGCTGAGGTCGCCGAAGTTGCCGGAGTTCAGGCAAAGTCTCATGCCAAGAGAAGACATGCTTTGCTGCAACAAAGTCTGGAGGGGAAGACATCCAGCCTTATAGAACAAGCTCTGGCTTACAAAACTGGCATTCTCTTGGCCAGCAGGCAGATGAAAAGTGATGTTACCTCTTGCCCACTCAATCTCGCGCTGCTCCTCGTCATGACACATCCGCACATGATGCGTGTCGAAGAACGGGGTGTAGAGTTGAAAGGTTTCGGTCACCGATGCTATGTAGAGGAAGAAGGGGGAAAAAAAGACGTTGCTAAACGTAGGAAACGAAAGGATGCGGGACGGAGAATGGGACTCGTAAAGCTGTCCGAACTTTAGCGTTGCTAACGCTCGCCGGACCCTCCGACGAGGCGGTATAGGTGTCCATTAATGACACATTCGAGCGGTGGGGGTGGTGGACGGCGAACTGATGCAGCGGACGAAACGGGCTCGCCATCGTCGTTGGTGCTGGCTTCTGAAACGGCAGGGGTAGGGGTGGTATCGGTGGTGCGCTTGCGCTTCTTCTTGTTGTGCTTAGGAGCAGGGGGCTTGATGTAGAAATCGCATTAACTCTGCTCGCCGTACCACTGGCAATTGGAGCAAGCTCCGTTGGCCACTCCGGCCAAACTTTTGGTCTCGGCGAATTTGAGAGGTTTGGAGTAGTTCGCGTGCTTGCCGGAGTGTGTGTTGGCGTGTATGAGTTGCTGCCGCACTCTGCCGTCACGGCCATGGGTTCGGCGCGTGTTACGAGCTGGTGCAAGGAGCTTCACAGATCTGTTAGAGCAGACTGTGTCACGAAGGGTACCTCTTGTTGCGATAAGGGCGGCGCATGAACCCTCTGAACGGAGCATGTGAATCTTGGTAAACCTAACGTCCTTGTAGACAGCTAGGTCGAATGCCCGAATGGAGGCGGGCTTGCGAGCAGCAGCGAGGGATGATTAGTTTGTTGCCTGTGCATGATATACGAGATGACCTTAGTCGATGGAACTTTGCCATGCTCAGCAAAGTTCTGAATGGCACGATCGAGAAGAGTCAGATATTAAGCGGTCGTCTTGGACTGGTCTCCACCGGCTCATTGTACCACGAACGCGAGGACAGACAACTGTATCAGAACCTCTTCGGGCAGCAGAACAGAGGTTGATGCTGATCACAGTCCGTTATTGATCAATGCGTTAGAAAAAAGGTTGAATGAAGAGCACATGTTTGCTGCATGAACCATCCGAGAGCCAAATTGAGGGGCAGGTGTGCCTAAAGTCGCAATAGGCACACCGATAGCATGTGAGGTAGTGGCAGCTCCAGCAGTAGTGGCAGAGCTCAAACCGAACAGCAGGAAAACGTCCCATCGGCAAGCGCTCAGCGGTTTCTCGAGCCTTGACAGATAAGACGGCAGCAGCTCTTGATCAAGGGAAATGGTTGTAAGGGCCCGGAAAGATTGTTGACATGGCGTTGCTCCCTCATGACGATTGCTTCTTATCTTTCACCTCAGCGGAAGTGTTGATGTCTTCCATGTGTCCAAGCAGTATCTGAGTTATAAGACGGTAGGCCGGGTCCATGTAGTCCATGTAGTCTGTCTCTTCTGTGCGATCAGAGCTTCCAAGCGCACCAGCCCACATCTCGTCATTGAAGAGGTCGTCGATCACTCAGGTGGAGTGGTAGAAGCATTGTCTACATGTCTGTTTCTTGAGCTGCACATCTACCATGTGCGAGCTCTGATATCGATGCCGTTAGTGATATGGAGGAAGACCGTTGGAGACAAAAGGTCCTGTTGGAACGCCCTCGCGCTCTCATGGCGGGTGTCTCTGATCTGTATCATGTGAAATTCCAGGAGCAAGGTATATATTAGCCTCGATCAAGGTCTTCCACGCCCATGGTAAGACAGCGTCAGGCAGAGACTCTGCGACCGCGAACATTTTGTCTGCAATCAGTCGGAGACATAGGACAGGAAAACATCTTGTCGGCGAAGCACTCGGCGAGATTTTGAGCTTCGAACATATATATATAAAGATCTTGGGCTTGTTGTATAGGGTTGTTTCCCTCGGTCTGGGTGAGGGGCCCAAGCAATGAGCTTTTCATCTTGTAATGGTCGTAGATTCTTGGTGGAGGAATGTGATAAGCTCGCCAATGGCATGGAAGGTGGAAGCGGTTGAGGCAGCACAAGAGTGGTGTGGTTCCTGAGGCTCACAGCCTTGCAGGCGGTCAAAATGCTTGTATCGTTGTAATCATTGTCAGAAATATTGATCAAGGTGAAAGGCGTTCGCAGACAGCTATATGAGGTGCCGCCAGTGTTTTAGACATCTGAGAGGGATACAGGCGGACACGCAATCTAGCCACTCATGATCTATTCGTTGGACTTTGTCGGGTGTCTTGGTGACGGAAGTCATATGAGGGTGATGGTGATCCAAACTTGTGGCGATCAAGCACAGTAACATCAAAAGGATCCACCTAGCGAACCCAGAGCCTTGAGCTTCAAACTCACTCTTGCCGTAGTTTGACTGCCATTGTGCTCTGTTGTTGGACTGCGCAAACTCACTATCAGGGGTACTTGGCGTTCAAATAGCGCCCGTAGAGCTTCAGGGATCTGAGCAAGGTCGGGTGTCGAGATCAATGTCACAAAGACATCATACAGCTCCTGGGTGACCGTGGCGAACTCTCCTCTTTCTGATGTTTATTGTTGGTGTTGATAGCTTTGTGGAATAAGGGCGGCGATGTCTGTCTGCGAGTACAGAGGGCTTGATCCAGAACTCGATACACTCTACAGAGCCGAAGTCAGGGACCGGTAAGATACAAAGCCAGAACGTTGAGCTTCAAGGTCCAGGCAAACGATGAGTATGTTGAGGCTGTCGCGCCAGATTTCTTTGAATCAATTTCCGCTCTCACAAAGAGTATGGGTTGGTAGCATCTGTCAGAGTGATCTTCTTCCTTCTGGTTATATAAGGTATTCGAAGCTGGTTTGAAGTTGTGCGCTTGGCGACGAATAGTTCTTGTATCTCTTGAGCCTCGCCAAGAATAGTTGTTGTAGATGATTTAATTAATAGTCCCAAGTAATTCCCAGGGTGGTTGGATGAGTGGTAGCGTGTTGTGAATTGACGGGAGTGCCGTTTGGGCTAAGCTTGCTCGTGAGCGCACACACTATGGTGTGCGGCGCGAGTGTAGCGGTACTTGAAGCTTGCACCGCAGCCCCCGTTGCAGAACCAGGGACGAGCATCAGGAGTATGATGCTAAAGATGACTTCTCATCTCCGCCCTGTCCCTGTGGGGGCCGACGGTGCAGCCGTTCCAGCGACACACCTTGACTCTTGGGCGAACCCGGACTGCACTAATGTGCTGTTAGTCGAGGTGGTCCTGTTAGTCATCATGCTTCTGCTTCTACTAGAGAGCGTGATCGACTTACGTATAGCTGATCTTGGTCAGCAAAGGCGGCACCTCGTCTCTGGTCACGCGGCAGATCTTGGCAACGCGAGGTCGCGTAAATCCAAAGTTGGTAAGCTTAAAGTCGGTTTGGTATGGACTGCGGCGCTTGGGGACCGTCTAGACCACAGTGACGCGAACCTTCTCGTCGAGGGTCTCAGTAGACAACGCATAATCTCAGACTCTCCTCGTTTTTCGAACCCATTTTGTGTTGCAGATCAGAGATATCCTGTAGACTCTAGTCTGATCTGGACTGAAAACATGAGATTCTTGTCCAGGGGTCGGCGCGAGCACTCATCTTGCCTGATAGGTCTTCTGGAAGCTGAATGTAGTGGTCTCTTTGCCAAGTTTCGAACGGGTTGTAGCCTTCGGAACCCAAAGGCAGTCATTGGGACTGGCAGCGACAGTTGGGACTTGAAGCGGATAGTGTTTCCTCTGTGCGTGCCTGGATGAGCTGATCGTCGCTGACGGAGACATGGCGGCGACCCTTCGGGGTATGGGTCTCGCTGATGATTACAACATCGTCGTCCTCGTCGTCTGAGACCACGATAGGTGCGTCTTGCTTTTTATCGTCGTCGATGATGTAAGACCACGGTGGATCATTAGCCACCTGGGGCTCCCGGACCTTGCGTTCGACCCTGCGTTCAATATCGGAGCTGCCACCAGCGATCCTAGCCATGGTTTTGCGCTCGACAGAAATGACGCTCCAAGAAGATTTAGTGCGCGCTGGACTCACGGACCACAGAGGCTCTCGTGGTAGGGTCATCAAGGTGCTGTGTG
The DNA here is from genome assembly GCF_000721785.1 of Aureobasidium pullulans EXF-150. Lineage (NCBI taxonomy): Eukaryota > Fungi > Ascomycota > Dothideomycetes > Dothideales > Saccotheciaceae > Aureobasidium > Aureobasidium pullulans. Next base: position 191,694 of record NW_021941045.1, on the reverse strand, counting down.
CAATCTCCTTTTGCATGTGCTTGTTGTAAGTCGCACAGGCGGTGTTCAATCAGGTCTGGATGAGCGAACTATGCGCTCCTTGAAGGCTTTACAGACAAGGCGGAAGGTAGGCAGATCATCAGGGTGGGCCAATCTGACAAGTAGTTCGGGCGGTAGATTGAACGTAATGGATAAGGGCTCTCCATATATATATCCGCGTCCAACACAACTTCATTGCGTTGCGAAGAGTAATGGTCGACTACGAGGTTTCCTTGGTGTCGTAGAGTTCGACGACTTTGTCCACAATCTCGTTAGTAGGGAAGGGGATGTCAAGCATGCAGACTTCGTCTCTGACGTCAATGGGGAGTTTTTCGGGTTCATTAGACAGTTTAGGTGTCGTGTCTGTTGGCGAGAAGAAAGACCTATAGGCCAAAGCTCAGGTCACCAGCTCAAGACACCTGCAGTTGTGTGAGGGTTGTTGTTTTGGGAGTTTTGGAGTGTCTTCTCCACTCGTATATAGTCTTTGAGGATTTTTCGCAGTTTGTGGCCCTTTTCAGAAGTCCGGTGAAGGAGCACGCGGGAAATCGAAAGGCAGATGAGGCGGCCTGATGTCTCTCCAGGTTATGGGAAGCCAACAACACCCGGCACAGTCGCAGGATGGACAGGAGGATGCAGACACTGGTCAAGTGAGGCCTTCAGTGTGGTGCTTTTTGGGGCTGTGTGCTTCGAAGTGACGATGATGTTGTTTGTCCAGCCAACAAGAAAGCACGGGCGACATGTTAAGTGCGCCCTGGAGTATATACAATAGCGCTCGACAGAACGTCGTCCGAGATATCTGAAGGAACGGCGCAGAGCCGTAATCGACTAGTGAATGCGAAGTCGGCTCCGAGAGGAAACCAACCTCGTAAATAGATGTTGTGAGGTATCCGAAGTCCAGTCTCATTGGAGATGATCATTTGAAAGTTGGACACTCAGATTGTTCAGAGGTACTAGCAGCAGTGACAATGGAGCCAGTAGGAATGCCGGTAGTGAAGAATAGGTCAATGGCCAGCTGGGCAAAGGGAATGCCTTGGGTGGGACGGTTTTGAGGACCAGTGGGTGAACTGGGAAGATGGGGGGCGGGGGAAGAGCCATCATTCTGAAGAAGAACACGGTGGACTCGACGTAGTTCATTTCAGCTCTGAACATTTGCTTGCATGTCAACCCAGTCGTGGCATTAGCACGTGAAAGCTGTAGAGATTCAAGGACAGTGAGATATAAGTGAGGCATAAGGGCGCCGACGGCGGTCTTGGTGGTTGACAAGATAAGTCCGTAATGACAGCAATATCGACTGCAATGGTAGAAAGCGGAACGGCTGTAGGTCGAAAACCGGCGCGCCAGGTACACGTGTCGGATCTGCAGTCATTACGGTGAGGACATGTTGGATTTGGTAGGGACTGAGGACATGATGTGTGCTCCGGTATTTTGAACTGAGTCCAGTCTTGTTGAGTTGATGAGATTCAACTGAGGTGTGGGTCAATGTCTGCAGTGAACAAATCATAGCTCTCTGAACATACACGCAAGGTCGTGCTACGTCGGAATGTCTTGGGTGATGGAAAATGGCGTCGAAGGTCGGGATGAGACAGGAGCTTTTGGATGTAGCGGCGGTGAGGGACATCTGTCAGTTCTTTTCGCATGGTTGAGAGGCGTGCGATGTCGACGTCGTCGAGCAAGTGCCTCGATGTGTTGTTGCGTCGGTTTAAATTTGTGCCTTTGCTGGATGCACGTCCGTACCGATGAGCTCCTCAAGCAGTGGCAGTGAATAAGCTCTGAGCTCGGTAACCGGAGCTTTGGGGCAGGCTTGGAGGCGCCACAGAGGGTAGGCTCTCGAGGTGTCACAAGCTTGTGAGATCCCATGAGCTTGTGAGCTGTGATGACAGTACGAGTGTCATTTATCTCGTCGAGCAAGGAGCAAAAGAATCCATCGGATCAACTCAGACAATAGCTTGGCGGCAAAAGCAATGATAGTGTGTTTGACCTCACGAATTCACCAGCCGCAAGTGGGACATGGTGCGATGACAGCAGCCATATCGGTGTCGTCCTGGTACAGCACGACGGGCATTGTGAATCTTCTCTGTCGGAAGTCGGCAGCTGTGGTTTCTCGGAGTTGCAGGAGCTTTTGCGGTGAGTGGCCTTTAGAGTCAGGAGCGGCCAGATCCAAGTGAAGAGCGATCATGGCCTGAGTATATGCGGGCAGATGAAGTTGGAGTCGATGGGGTCGCTGAGTGAACGGCCTCCGTCGGCAATGATTTGATGCCTAATATCAGGAAGATGAAACGCAGCTGGAAAGTGGTTAGTCAGATACAGTAAAAGTGAGATTCAAGAAACACCCTTACACTTGTCTGGCTGGTGCATCATGTTTGAAGAAGCAGGTAAAAAGACGTCATGCTGTTATATAGCGCATTCACGACCTCGGCGGAGATCAAGGTCGACCGGTTGGTTGGTGCATCCAGGACCCGGATATATAAGTAAAGAAGTGAAAGTAGTGAGCGATGATGCTCAGAACTTCCGGCGAGAAGATGGACGTTGATATACTTTCCCGCCCTTCAGTTCGGACGTGCCAGAAGCTTCAGTGTTTTCCAGCATGTGTTCCAGCAATCGCCAGAAACAGGAAAAGACCAACAAAGAACTTCATGATTGGGCCGAGCAAACAAGCTTACCCGAAGCTTGCATGAAAGAAATCTTGGCTTGCCACATCTGCGTGTCTAACAGCAGGCAAACAACAACTTCTCAACTGAAAGAGAGGCGCGAAAACACACCGACATTTGCGTGTCTGGAAGAAAGAAAGCGGTGAGATGGCACTTCGCGGAGCGGGTACAGAACGCTATCATTGAAATCCTGGTATCCTCATGCCATGACCCTAGACAAAGAGCGGTCGTGCATCGATTCAGTGTTTCTGGTGACCATAGGTGTGCAACTATCATGTTTTGTGAGGCTTTCGGGAATCCGGAATGTGAGACAAGGCTGTCAGTTTCGCTATCTCCATTCATAAAGGTATTCGACAAAGGAGTGATCACGCGTGGTTCCCTTCAGTTGAATCACCCTAGACTGGGAATAATTGTGTTTCGATTTGGACCTGAGGCTTCTGGACGTCCTAGGCATCAGGGATGTACTTTGACACGTACGGTCTCAAATTGGTGGGGATTCGGGAGACAGCAAGAAGAGATCGACGATTAGAAGGCCTTTTTCCTGCTCTCGGCGGGGAGTGTAGCTGTTCAGAAGATAAGCTTGCCTTTTGCCAGCTACATATCGGCGACAGTGGTTATACATGGGAGGGGTGCTGACGAAGACCCTAAGGAAACAACGATCGCTGCTTCTGCAGAGGATGAGGTAGATATGAAAACAATCTTGCATTTCAAATTCTACAAAATCAGCAGTGATGGCCAGTGGAGATACAGAAGAAAGGCTCAACACACCACGAATCTTACTCTTTTGCGTTTCTAAGGCACTTGGAGCAGTTCATAAACACTTCCACTGTCCTTGAGTGCTTGTTCCACTCGTTCCATAATGGCCAGGACCTTCTCCTCTTCCAGTCTTCTGCCGACAACTTGAACAGCCACAGGAAGGCCAGCCATCGCTTGTGCATCGTAATGCTTGTAGGCGCCTTGCGCAACGCCATTGTTGTTGATGACAAAGCCTGAAGGTAGGGCGTCCTTGGCAGCATCAACCTTGGTGACAGGAATGATGCCACAAGTATAGTCGAGAAGGTTGAATAGGAAAGTGTACCCGCAGGAAGAAACAGCATCCTTCATGCCGTCATGGGGAACAGCAGGTGTAGCGTTGGGAGGCGTGATCATCACATCCATTTCACACTTGCCATCAGTGTTGATACCATTCCACCAGTCGAACCAGATGTTCTTGAAGCTTTCTCGTTGATAGACAAGTTGCCAGTTCTCGTAAGCCGATTTCTCGTGGAGAGATTCGAGGAGACGGGCCCAGACGGCATCACGACGGATATAACGGACGTATTTAACATAGAGCCAGCGAAGCGGAGAGGGCAACTTCATCCAGAAAGTCAGTTGCGAGGCACCAGCGTCGTTCCATTCACCCGAGTTGAAGAAGCGCTTGTATGTTCTCGTACCCTCAGCATTGAGGAGTTGAGACGCGATAGCCAAAGCGTCCAGAGGAGCATGAGGCGCGGAAGGCAAAGTGAGATCGAAGACATCATGACCTTGTGCTTTGAGTGCCGAAGCAGTAGTTTCAAGTGCACGGGCACAAGCAGGTGCAGGATCAACCACACCATCAGTTCTCAGCACACCGATTCGAAGCCTTTTCTTCTCCTTGAACTCCTCGTAATCATCTTCACGCCATGCCAAAGGATGTACACTTTGATCGTACGTCCAAGGCTTGCATTGAATCAAGCTTCGAGTGAAGTAGACCAGATCCGAAAGCGTCCTTGTCATAGGTGAGAAGACACTAGGAATGCCTTCCTGGCCAGGCATGGAAGTGTCGACACCATATTTGGGCCACCTTCCAGTAGAGCAGCGAAGGGAAAAACAACCGGAGAAATGCGCAGGAGCGCGAACGGAACCGGCGACATCAGAACCAATGCCTATCCTCGAGCCACCGAAAGCGAGAAGAGCACCTTCGCCACCTGTACTGCCGCCAGGAGAATATTTTGCGTTATGAGGGTTCTTGCAACGACCCCAAACATCGTTTGTTGATTCGAAAGAGAGCAGGGTGATGGGTAGAGCAGTCTTGACGAATGGAATGGCACCAGCGTCTTTGAGTAGGCGCACCATAGCACCATCTACAGCATGAGGCTTGAAGCACTTGCCAGAGTATCCAACGGAGGCATCGTATCCACCAACGACAATAGAGTCCTTGAGCGAGACAGGGATACCAGCAAGAGGTCCTTTCAAGTTGATAGATCCGTCCTGAGTCCACTTCTCGGCCTCGGGGAACATGATCTCGGTCAAGCAGTTGGTAGCTTCATGTGCTTTGACAGCAGCCTTACCGTAAGCTCGAAGAACGTCCGCGGGTGACTTGATAGAGTTTTGTACATCTTGTACGAGTTGATCGATGGGTGCATCTAGTATAGATCTCTCGTCGGACGAGATAGAACCTTGATATGACTTTGGCAAGTTTGCAATTCGATCAGCACGCTCATCTTGCTTCCGTTGGCTGAAGGCGAGTCAGTGATGGAGCTTCTCACGAGCCATGGACTATGACATACCATATCTGTTTGTGAGATCCAAGGGGCCACATGATATTTCTGTGTTCCGTCGAGACCGTAATCGCAAAACATAGACTTTGTGTGAAGGAGAAGTAAACTGATCAAGGGCAAATTTGATCAAGTCAAAGAGGAAATATACAGAAGGGAAAGGGAGGACACGAGACTCTTATACTTCTTGCCCGAAGTGCCCGCAGGTTATCAGGAAGGCGGGGTTGCGGAGGTTGTCGCTGATACCGGCTAGAGCTGCCGGATTGGGTTTGGTGTCAGATAACGGCTGGAGCTTCCAAATTCAGCACAGCAGCATCATAGTGAAGAGCTCGAAAGGCAGAATGCCGAATAGCGGGATATAATATGTCCAATCATCAAGGTCAGTGTGAGCAAGTTTGAACATGATAAACCATTTCTACGTATCAATCGTGGTCTACTCGTGACATCCAAGGACGCCTGCTTGCAGTCCTTTCCTCCTAACTCGAGCCCTTCTCAACAAGACGTATACCCAGCAAACTCCTTGCCATACCGGAAACGAATGCAGTTTGAGACGCCGAACTCCAAGATAATCGTTTGCGCCTGGCGATCCATCATTCGAGCGGGAAATTCATGCTATCGGATCAGGTGGCGGCGAGCTTAGCGGACTTGATCTGAGATCAGAGGAACCGGGAAGGAATGCTGAGGGCGTGCGCGGTGAGACAAAATCCTCCTAGTTTATACCACCGGCCTCACCCTCACGCTTCATCTCTCCCTGGACATCCTCGGCATCTCGTTCTTGGCGGCCCTCTTCCTTAGCTTCAGCAGCACCATCTCCCATCTCGACATCTTCTGGTGCAGTTGTAGTTGTTTCCGCAACAGTCGGATCCGGGGGAGGTGTTGCAGTAGGTCCAGCACCAGCCTGTGTGTTGTTTGAGTTCGGTGCGTTTGCAGGCGGCTCAGCGACATCGTCCTCACCCATCTCGACGTCTTCTGGCTCGGCTGCGGGAGCTTGAGCGGTAGTCGAGGGGGCGTTTTGCGGCGATCGTGCTCGTTGTGTTCCGTTACTGGCGACTTCCTCACCCATGGCGGGTTGCACAGCGTGAGGATCTTCGGAAGCCTTGGCAGCCATGATAGCATCTCCAACAGCTGCATTCGCGGCTTGTGCTCTGTCAACAACCATCTGGTCTGCTTGAGCAGCAGCTGGCGGTAATGTAGTATCGAGGGGAGTGGTTGTACCAGATTCGGCGAGAGAGCCTTCGGCCATGTCGGCGTAGGGGTTCTTGTGATCCGTTATCCTTGGACGACGGGGCTCTGCTCCAGGCTGCTTCTTGACGCCAAGAAGAGCATCCATCTCCTCGTCATCCGAGTCCTCAAACTCATCATCGCGCTCGATACGAGCATCCCACTTGCGTTCAGTGTAGCGAGAGTCAGGGTTTTCATCGTCGTCCTTATCGTCGAGGCGCTGCTCACGCTCATCCAAATCTTCAGTGTCGCCTTCGTTGTCCGGGTCATTCTCGTTGGGTTGTACGACAAGCGGTGAACGTGGCACGTCGGTCATTTGCACACTGGGAGCGAACCTCGTACGTGACAGGTTCTCGAAGACTTGTAGCTTGATTTTCTCGAGGTATTCAGGACTGTTGGCGTTGTCCATGTTCGAAGGGCGGACATCCAGTTCGAAGTCGGGAGAGTAGTATTCATAGTAGTCGGTGTAGGGCAGCTCAGGGCCCATTTCTTGACCAACCAGTTGACCGGTCTCGTATGCCCATGTGCGAGCAACGTTTCGCATGGTGTAGCCACCGCCTCCAAGTACCAGAGTAGGAAGGTTGAAGCTCTTGACATACTTGACGCAGTTTGCGTGACCTCGCATGGACAAATTGAAGCATCCAAGACGATCACCACTCAGCGAGTCACCACCGCACTGCAGAACGACAGCATCAGGGCGGAAGAATTCCATGATCTTGGCGATGATAGGCTCGAAGACACTTTTGTATGCGACATCGTCCATGCCGTCGCGAAGAGGGAAGTTGACGGCGTAGTTCTTGCCATTTCCGACACCAATGTCGCGTAGCTCACCAGTACCGGGGAAGTACTCTCCGTACTTGTGGAAAGAGCAGGTCATGACGCGGTCTGTCGAGTAGAAGGCTTCCTCAACACCGTCACCGTGATGGACATCAATGTCGATGTAGAGAACGCGCGACTTGAAACGCAAAAGTTCGATGATTCCCAGGACAATGTCGTTGATGTAACAAAAGCCGGAAGCTTCACTCTTTTTGGCGTGATGCAAACCTCCAGCCCAGTTGACGGCGACGTCGCATTTTTGACGGTTCAGACGAGCAGCACCCTCCATACTGCCACCGGCGCTGATGCCACAGTACTCGAACAAGCCATCGAAGACAGGACAATCATCACCAACATTGTATTTTCCTTGCTCTTTCGCGTAGCTGTCCATGTTGTCGGGAGTGACTTTTGAGAGGAAGTCGACATATTCGTCGGTGTGGAATTGGGTCATTTCGTACTTGGAGGCAGGCTTGGCTCGCTGGGAGATGGTCAGTATGGTATACGAAGAATGCGACAGGTTGGGGGATGGCGCACGTAGATTTCCATCTTCTTGTACAAGCCGTAGTTCATGATTAGACTGTGGGCCATTCTGATGCGGTGAGGTTTCATGGGATGACCGGCATTGTAGGCGTAGTTTCCGACATCAGAATCGTAGAAGTAGGCGACTTTCTTGGGTCGGCCTCCGTTGGTAGCACGAGGAGGGTCCAGAGGAGGGCCATATTGCGCCGAGTTGGCCATGTCGGCGGCTTGACGAGAGGGCGAGGGCTTCTTTGCGGTCGCGTGTGTGTGTAGATATGCACTTCGGGTTATCGAGATGGGCAGAAGATATCGACAAGAAGAATGGCGAGATGGTTGACTTGATTGACTGGGTATGGACTTTTGGTGGATAAATGCAAGAGTGAATGGTACGCGATCTGCCACTTCCGAGCTTCGGGGAAGCATGCAAACCGAGCAAACTGCGAAGCTTCACAGGGAAAAGGTGCAAACAGAACAAACACAAGTCAAGGAAGGAGCGAGCGTCGGAGGTCGGAGCTTGTCCGTAGCTGGCCGCGCGCATCATCGTCCAGAGTCGCCGTCTGAAGCAGCTCCATCACTAACAATTCCATCTCCCTGTCGCTGTCCATCCATCACAACCTCGAGCTCCCATCTACTGCGTCACTTATCATCTGCGCATACTTAAAAAGAAGGAAGAATCACACACACATCACAACAACATCATGGACCGACTTTCACGAATGCTGGCCGCCGCCCAGGGCATGGGAGGCGGAGGTGCTATGCAGCAGGACGGCAACGTTGTCGACAACTCCGAGACTGTCTACATCTCGTCGCTCGCCCTCCTCAAGATGCTGCGTCACGGAAGAGCTGGTGTGCCTATGGAAGTCATGGGTCTGATGCTGGGCGAGTTTGTCGATGACTACACTGTCCGCGTCGTCGATGTCTTTGCCATGCCTCAAAGTGGTACCGGTGTTTCCGTCGAGGCTGTCGACCCTGTCTTCCAAACAAAGATGATGGACATGCTTCGCCAGACTGGGCGCCCGGAAACCGTCGTTGGCTGGTACCACTCACATCCTGGTTTCGGCTGTTGGTTGTCTAGCGTTGATATCAACACGCAACAATCTTTCGAACAGCTCACTCCCCGCGCCGTCGCCGTCGTCATCGATCCTATTCAATCCGTCAAGGGCAAGGTTGTCATCGACGCCTTCCGTCTTATCAACCCCCAAACTCTCATGCTTGGCCAAGAGCCTCGCCAGACAACCTCCAACGTTGGTCACCTCAACAAGCCATCTATTCAAGCCTTGATCCACGGCCTCAACCGCCACTACTACTCAATCGCCGTCGGATACCTCAAGGGTCGTGGCGGTCAAGGACACGGCACCTCGACAGCTGGCGAATCCTCGAATGGCCAAGTCGGTGGAGAGGAAGCCATGCTCATGAACTTGCACAAGAGCGTCTGGACAGAAGCCTTGACCATGCCCGACTTCAAGGCTGAGGGCGACCGCACTTTGGAGAAGCTCAACAAGCTCGTCAGCTTGGCAGAGGGCTACGAGAAGCGTGTCAAGGAGGAGACTGAGCTGTCCAAGGACCAACTACGCACAAGATATGTCGGCAAGGTCGACCCCAAGAAGCGTATGTCATGTCCACTTTCCGTCACACCTTCATCACTAACACAGTCGTAGACATCGAAACTCTCGGCCAAGATCTTCTCGAAGACAACATCGTCTCCGTATCACGCCAAATGATCGACAAGGAGGCTTCCGTACCATCCGCTTGCCGCATCGAAGCCGTGGATGACGAGGCTGATGGTATGGCTGTGGACCAAACTGCATAGACTGCGACATGTGCACACAGGCCAAGCGACGACGCTGTCCAAGACACTACCAGCAAAACCACCTCGAACAGCGAGACGACCTCGACTGCCTCATCTTTCGTGGAAATCGGCCACGAGGACGTGGAATGAGACAGCATGTCATCCATCAACCATGTATAATAGACATGCTTGCATGCATTCTCGGGGAACCCTGCATCGCGGGATTACGAAGGTCAAGACGCTGGAGGTCGGCAGGTAAACATTCTATATGCGCAACGACTGCAAGAATTATTCTCAGACTCAACTCTCCTTTTTACCCCCTTTGTCATGTGTCATGTCATTATGCAAAAGCTGGAATGCATAAAGCTTAGTTCACCTTCTTCAATCAAGAATTATCCTTCCGCTGCTGACAATCAGACCTCGACGTGTATCACCACAGCGTCTTCTCCCAAAGCTTTCAGTCCACCATGGTCGCCAACTCTCCATTTACGGTCCCGGTCTTCACGTATCACTGCATCCTACCACTCATGAAAGCAAGCCACCTCCTGTTGTTCCGCACTCCAGTGCTCTCTCAGGACTAAACGCTACTTCGAACCACATCCTGCGTCTCATCCTCCTGATGTCCTCTGTCATGTTTCCTGAATTCACCCACAATGTTCTGAACGTCATGTTTCGCCACTCTCAGCGGACATTCCGTTTATCTGGAAGCCCTTCTTGCATCGAGACGACTCGGCACCTCAGTCCCATGTTCAGATCAACGCCCTCGTTTCTCTGATGAATTTGGAAGATCTGTTTGGACAGATTAGGCTTTACAAAAGTGATCAAAGCTTATTCTCTTCGGACAATTACTCATCTGGAAATCATTCTGCGTTGCAGCAACATATTTTCCTTTCATTGAGGCAAGTAGATCATCTGTGATGTGTAGGTTTATTGGATTACTATGATCTTCGTGCCTCTCGCTCTCTGCAGACCTCGCCGTCGCGTGCATTGCAGCAATCATTTTCTTCTAGCTCATTGACATAAAAGCTCTGTAATATTATGGTTGAATGCCTGTGTATTGTACTCTTCTCTCTTTGGACCTCTCTACGTCTAGAAAAACATGCTGCATTGCAGCAACAGTTTCTCCCCTTGTGAAGAGAAGAGGGTGATACATGATATCTTGGTCAATCGACCTTTCTCTTTGGACGTTTCTTTATCTAGAAAATCATCCTGCATTGCTGCAAGGTTTTGCTCCTAGTACCTTCACTTCAATGTCTTGCCAAAATGGCTAACAAAGATTCATGTGTCCTCCTCTCTTCGGACATCTCGAGGTCTATAAAATCATCCTGCATTGCTGCAACTATTTTCCTCCAAGCACTGTGGTGGATGAGATCTCTACGATGTCTTAGTAAACTTGCTAATGAAGACCTCCATGTCTTTCTCTCTTCGGACATCTCGGAATCTAGGAAATTATTCTGCATTGCTGCAACTATTTTCCTCTAAGCACAGTGGTGGATGGGACCTTAAAAATACCTGTAATGACTACTACGCACATTTCTCCCCTTGCGAAGATCATAGGATAGTAGTATAAAGCCGTTCCTTTCCATGTAGATTCGTTAATCATTAACAGCATATCAATGGCAATATTCTTGCGATGACGACGCTCGTATACTGATTTCCATCTTCCACTTTTTACGGCTACGTCGTGTCTAGAAGAGCCGCCGAAGACGCGTCTCGGGTCGATGATACCGCGCCCCGGGTTAGCTCCTCGTCTTCTCGATAGTAGTCCTAATTTCTAGCATATGGATACAGCGGGAGTTATGTCGAGGGTAGGGTATCATCGACCCGCGACGTTTCGTCCGGTGTCCTAGCTCTCGCTCAAACGCACAAGAGGAGAAAGGATATATTTAGTCTGCGTCGGACATAAGTGGATAATAATGCTGCGGTTGCCTATAAGAGATAAAGAGAATGTGTTTCCTACCATCTTATATAAGTCAGCGACAGCGTTGAGCCAGGCGCAAGTAGTCTGTTTTCGTTTTTCCATCTACTTCATCGTAGAGTAAATTCTCTCTTCGCACTATGTGATGTTTCCTATAAAGTAGCTGCAGAATTTCCTAGCTCTCTACCCTATATCTCTCTTTTCACCGAACGATTTAAGCTATTCCGTGTTGTGGAACATTCGACTGGCTGATGTTGTGCCATCGCTAGAAGATATATGCTATGGTCGGTGGCCTGATTTCTATGATGGTTGCATGAAGAAGTTGGATCGGGGCAAGCAAGAAGGTTCTACGCCGGCCTTGACACGCACAGAGTTGGAAAGCATTTTTGACATTACATAAGCTGGCATTATAGTGGACAGAAGCGAGTAGGAGGGTATCAGGTCTGTGATCCCCAAAATCCTACAAGTCGTTCGGTAATGATTATCTTGCTATGAACATCAGTCTTGTAAGACTCGCGGAAATGGAGGCCAGGGGAGGTGGATTGATATCACTGACCTGCTCACTTCCGTGTCTTCTTTTGGAATTCATCTTCTTGCCAGCGATCGGATGTGAACCCATCCTCTTTTGTCATGTCAAGATGCGCGGCTGCTCTCAGATCGTATGGAGGACTTCCGAGTCTTTGATCAGAGAACACAGATCATGTCTAACATTATATACCACAGCACAGCACATTGTACAGGCAAGGGAAACTGACGTCCTTTACAGAGACAATGTTGAGAGCAGAAATCTCCATAGCCAAGAAGCAAGAAGGAAGAGCTGTAGCTTCCCAAAACCCTTTACTTGAGTAGCAGTCGTTCTCACACCCAATACTTCCTCACTATCTGACACATCTTCACCTGAACCGAAGGCTTGGAAAGTCAGATACAATGATACCGTGGAAAGAAAGCCTAACATTACGCCAATTTGACTACGTTGACGCGTTCATATAATTTCGGACGACCATTCGTCTCGTTTTCTTGTGTTCTCTCCTCATCGTCAGCTATTTTAATTTTTCGCAGAGATTCTTTAGTTTTTTCTGTCACCGAGGAGTGTGTCACCGCTGTGACGCATACTACAAGAGCCAGAACGCCTTGCAGGAGAGGATGTCGTGATTGCGGCCTTGATGGCATGTACATAGTTAGTAGGGCAGAGAGAGCGAATAGGAGCGAGCATCAGGTCTGTAACTCCTGCTGAAGAACGCGCATCCCCGGGTTCGTCGTAATCAGTGGTGCACATGACATGAGATCAACGGAGACAGACATATGCACATTAGTATCACTGACCTGCCTATCTCCCTCCTCTCGTCGTTGCATCGTCCTTCCTTGAAAATCTCGCAGTATCTAGCTTGTATGTACTAGATCTTTGCCTTCTTTTCTCTGCACGTTGATCTTTCTGCAACTGTCTGTTGCTCAAGTCTAGCTGCATGTTCATGCGATTTATACTTTTACGTGTCTTGCTTGCACTTTTCAACGCGAATTCTTAGAAGGAAGGTGAGATAGCTGGGTTGTGCTTTCTTTCCACCACAATCTTTTAGAGGTAGGCTACTATATCAAGGTGTTATGTAATTTAACAACGTGAATCCGCGTTCTATGTACGTACTTACGAAGGAGATGTATGCAGGGTTTAGCTTACTAACTTCTTCTCTAAGGGAGTCTCTCTACTATCAGATTTTTGCAGAACTAACAACCGCGGTTAGAAATAAGGTTAATATACATATGATGTGCTAAGATATGGAGAATCTAACAATCATTATATCTAAGGGTAAAAGAGATCCTTAATAGGTCTATAACTGCTCGCAAAGTTTGACGGCCCTATAGATAGGCTTGCGAGCTGAAAGATATATAGGACATGCAGATATATATGGATTCATGGTGTCATGGACCTGCCTGCTTTTCTTGGTGCCTGATCCTGTTCCATTGCTTATCTGCTCACTATCGAGGACGATTGTCCCCAAAGTCTTTCGTTTTCCTCCATCAATTTTCACTTTTCTTTGTCCCCTGCCCAAAACCGAGGAGGTAGGGACAACCGCGGCAAGGCACAAAGGACGACCCGCAGGTCCGTGATGCCGGAGTAAGGAGCACATCATCCCACACAAGATCAGGGGGTTCTTTCTAGAACAGTACAGTGATCGAGAACAGGAGAGGTACCAAAGATTCACTCACCCGAGTCGTTTCGTCCGCGGTCTCGATGTCAATTGCAGGCACGAAAGTTCTCTCCAAAGACATTCCCGACCATGCAGACGGGAATCAAGGTTCCTACAGACGGTCGGTTCCTGATGCGGGTCAATCAACTAACGAGGAAAGTGTCAAACTCGAGATATGTTTTTTTATAGTTCCAGCTGATGGCTTATCATAGGAGACAAGGATACTGTTATATGCATGGGTCAGTATCAAGCTAATGTGGGATGTTTTACGCTACTGTGATGCAAGATATTTTTGAAGCAGATTGTATGGCCAGTGAGATGCTGATGTCTTCCGACTCTCACTGGACACATGTTACACAGAAAATATACCGTGCATCATGTCCGGCTTTCAGTTCGTAAATAACAAAGTTTTGAAAAACAAAGACAGCTGCGGACTCCCATAGATTTACGCCGTTGTGATGCTGATTTATGCAATGACACAGCTATGGAGCGCGACTCATGGACTGGATTAGGGTGGTTGTAGAAAAGAAGCAATCAGAGTGAACCATTCCGACCTCTTTCCCTTGCCAGATAGCCAGCTCGCGCTGTGGGATGTCCTTTGGCAAAGAAGGGCAACAAACGAGAGGAATGGGATAGAAGAGAGAGTTGAAAGAGTTTACAAATTACTCTATGCAAAAAGAAATAGACAGATCGCGGCATCCCAATACCAGTGCGCCTGTGCTAGAGGAAAACAATTTGGTACAATTACCGCCCAAAGTCGCCAGTGTGTTCAGAAGAAAGTAGGCCGCACCGATGCATAGTTAAGGTACCATCTCATCCTTCTTTTTCTTTGTTTTTGGGATTCTCATGGGCTGCTTCGCTATCGCCGACTCATGCAGTACCGTATGTCTGGTGTCCATGTTCTCTTGTGGTATTGTCAATGTCGGCACCAGGCATCAAAGTCTCTCTAGCCTCCTCGGCCTCTTCTTCCAGATCATCTCTCTCAATGTGTCTCGATTGATACCATACGTATCCAACAAGCAAGACACCAACTACAAACGCCACAGACAACAAAATGATGTTTACGGGGATGGGGTTATTGTTGAAAGCGTGATGAGTCAGAGCGTCAAGACCTTGAGCAGAGAAGTTGAAGAGACCGGCAAGACAGATGATGAGACCGTAGACCTTACCGAAGGTAGCGAAACCGAAGACCTTGGCAGAATAATCGGAGACAGCGGTGTAGTATAGAGGACGGTAGATGACGAAGAGGATGATGTTGCCGTATGCAGAAGCAGTGTTGGGAATGACACCGAGAACACCGATAGCAGTCGCGATAGTGACAAGCAAGGCAAGAGTAAACACAGTGCTGGTGTGGTCGAGGACCAATCCTATAAATGGGACTGCGATAACACCGCCAAGTGGAAGTGCGATATCGAAGAAGGCGTTGATGTTCTCTGCTTGTCCAGGACCAACGAGGTACGAGTACTGGGTGCGGATAGTGGCGACAAAGTAGTTGATTCTTGTCATCTGGACGATGGTAAACAGAGCGATGAGGATGAACCAAGGTGTCAAGATTTGCTTGATTGCAGGCTTGCCGTGGAGAGCGCCCCAAACACCACTGGTAGCCTCAACTTGATGTTGCTGAGCCTGCTGTTCTTCGGCACCCTTGCTACCAAGGAGTTCAGTGATCTCGCTGACAACGGACTCACGACGTTCTTGGCGAAGGAGAGCGCGTTGTTCATCGCTGATGTCAAGATCTGAATCCGAGTCTGATGGGTCCTCGGCTTGCTGAACCAATTCTCCTACGGTCTTGTAGCTGTTCGATGGCATGAGGAATATCTGTGCGATGAGAATCAAAACAGGCACGGCGAGGTAGATCAGGAAGAAGCGCTTTGTGTCGAAGCTTCCGCCAGTGGATTGGAAGACAATTCGGTATACAAGGAAGACAGCGGAGCTGGTGTCGAACGCACCGGTCAAGAGTGCGAGAATCGTGCCGGAGTGCTTGGGGAAAGTATTTGACAGTTGGAAGCTGGAGATGAAGATGAAAGGTCCACCGAGGGCAAGGAAGAAGTAACCAGGAATCCAGAGGTCGAAGTTTTCGCGAGCATCCCATGCGAAAGCCAGAAGTGCGGATCCGATAGCGAGAAGGAAGCAACCGATGATGCCAGCAACTCTTGGACCATAGCGATCAAGGATCGTTCCAACAGGTAAAGCGCAAACATTTGTGCTTACAGCAGCGACGGTGAACATCAAGTTGAGCCTCAACTCTTGCTCATAACACACCCAAACGCCTTCTTCAATCTCCTTCGGCGTACACCTCTCAGCGTACACACCCTGCTCGATCAGAACAGGCTTGATAGCAGCATATCCAAATACTACACCAGCTGCGAACAGACAATAGACGCAAGCGACGGCGACCTGAGCTATTCTCTTGATTTTGCTGACCTCAAACGCAGCAACAGGCTCTTCATGCGCGACGTCCGGAGCCCAGCCGCCTACGGGATTGAAGCTTAGTTTGCGACGCTCGGAACCAGTAGGTGATGATGCTCTTGCGGACAAGTCGTTCGGTGAAGTTGTATTCCAGTGATCTCGTAACGTCTCCATACTGCTTCTTCGTTCGAATAGCGACATGATTAGGTCTTTGGTGTGACTTTGATTTTATATTCTCCAGTGGTATGCGCTGACGTAATTTCTCTCGCGATGTTCTTTCCCCGCAAAGGATGAGGCACGCGATCAAGTTGCCAATGTTGTGACGAGTCAGTTTAGGCACCTAGGATGAATGGATGACAAGAGGAGGGGAAGAGAAGTTGTTGCGCAAAGCTAACTGAGGCCACTACATTGTTTATGATATACGATAGCTGAGAGGAAGAAATTTTCCGGGAAGGAACTGGGCAATATTGTGCATGAATCCACAGGTGTGGTTCTCCCAATGGATAGGGCACGATAAGAGGCAGATGGGAATCTGCATGAGCGGAGTTGTCCAATCACGACGCTCGGATCACGCCGAAGCTTAAACTTTGACTCGATAGAAATTCGTGAGCTTTTGGCAATTCAACAATCAACAAGACAATTCGTGGTTTCTATTAGGAGTCGAGTTGAAGATGCGCCTATCTTTTGTATGTCCTCCGCATTAACCCGTCGCGATGCGAGAACGATTGAAACGACTGTGAAGTGAGGATCGCTCTATGCCGAAGGAAGGAACGAAGGAGAGAAAATGCAAACAAAGGAGAAAATAACACATCTCCGCGCGCAAAGCGCCCACCTCCGACACCACAATCCCTGCCATCGCACACATTTTTTTCGCACAGGGGCAGTATACGAGGGTCTAGCCCGTCGCTCAGCTCTTCTACCGGCAATTGTACCTCCGGAAGAGTCTTCGACATGCTCAAGCCGCTTCGATCTTCTTGGGCAGCAGACCAGCTCTCTTGCTCTTGAACCACAAAGTTGGCAGCAAAATGCATGAGCACGAGAACAATATACTAGAACATTTCTCGTCAGCAATCGCTCCGAAAAGGTATTATCTTCAAGACTCACCAAAGCGCAATGCATAAGCCCCAGATCGCCTTGGTCTCAAGGCAATTGATTCTGGTCGTGCCAGCCCAGACGTACAAGCCGATACTTCCACCTTGCTTGATGTTCTGTACCAAGCTTTGCAGCCAATACGCAACACCAGTCGCATCAATCTTGCCGTCCACTTCGGCGATGGCAAAGCAGTTCAGCAAGCTCAGCGGCTTACCCAGAGTAACAGAGACGACGATGAATGCCAACAATAAAAGAGAGTCGATGGCCGTCATGATAAACAAGCCCAGATTTGCTTGCGCCATGTAGAAAGGAATGCTAATCAAGGTGTACAAGGTAGCAATGCAGGTCTGTATCATGTCAGTGAGGGATTTTGACAGCAGCGATACCAACACATACGATACTTAGAGTACCAACAATCTCCTTGGGAGGCTCGATGCCACTACCGTTGATGACAGCCACGAAGTTCGCAGTCAGTCCGACAATGCCAATCATCGCGATCAGACTCAACCCTCTAACGCAGAGGAAGGTCTCGCTGAGAGGCAGAGCTCCATAGCTTGGGATAGGCATTATGTTGATTCTTGAGGAGATTTGAATGAGTGAGTGTTGGTTGAAAGGGTTGACGATGCAGAAGGACCAGCCTGAAATGCGAGAGATCAAGGTAGTGTATAGAGATGAAGAGAAGTTGTCGCAAGCGATACAAGACTCGAGAAGAAGCAGGAAAAGCAGAGCTGATATGTCAAAGAAGAAGAAAGCAATGAAATTGGGAAATGCTGTGTTGTCGAATTGTCTGAGACTACAACAAAAACCGCGAAGCCAAAGGTCTTAAGTACTGACAGCTGAAGGGCACAGCCTGTTCAACATTTGGGAAGCTCAGACTTTTCTCTTGTCTCTTGCTATTCTCGTTCATCTCGTCTGGCAAGGTGGAACACGCTGTCTCTCTTCACTTGACGCTGTCTCGTCCAATGGGAGGATGTCTTGGCACGGCGTGTATATGGAACGTTGATCTATTTGCTTGCGACGACTGGATTACAGGAGTCTGAACACTCTGAACATCTTGATGCATGATTGTTTGCATGTTGAAGAGGCTGAGTATCTTCGTGGCGGAAGCTTGTCGACGGGTGGATGTTTCGCACGCATGTTCCGGTCGAGGCGCTGGTCGGATCATCTCAAGCGATTGACGACCTACAACCACCCATTGATAGATTTGACGAATCACTCTAGACGGAACAGTGCCGTAATCTCAACAGTGCGCACACTTACCAGGTCGCAACTAGCACTCCACCAATGCTGGAGCGTGCAAGTAGTGATCGAGCGCTTGACATAATCACATCGTGAAAAGCCAGGGTGGCTCTCTCAGCGAGTCACACAATCTTGGAGCCACTCTCGACCCGAATCACACCTCTCTCTTCTTGCCGGCATGAGCATGAAATACCTAGATTGGAAACGTATCTATACTTCGAAAGGGTAGTATTGATCCAAGCAGCTCAAGCTGCAAATAAAAAGTTTCTGGTCGAGGTATCTTCCAATATCGGCAGCAAGACATCGTTGAATGCATACCTTCCTAGCGGCGACTCGAACAAGCTGTTACGGATTTACAGTGCTCTGCGACACCCCAATTTCGGGAATCGTCTCTACAATCGAGCGTAGGGCACGCGGAGAATTGACGTGGAGGATTCTGTCTCGTAATGCTGACACCTGCTTACCTCGGCTTTGTAAGCTCAACTACATATACTCTCACTTTCACGCAGCTTTATCACACCCTCCATGATTCGAAATCTACATGAAAACACAGATCTACATCATGTCGAAACCGTCGATTGTGCTTGTACCGGGCGCTTGGGTAGGACGAGACTGCAATGATATCGGGAACCAGTTCAAGAGCTAACTTTATAGCAGCACGTCCCTGCTCACTTCAGTCAGGTCATTGAAAAGCTCGAGGATCAAGGATACGTCTGCGTGGGCGTCAATCTACCCACCAATACCCGAAACCCTTTGGTGGATGGCCGTCTACTTGGCATCGAGGACGATGTAGCAGCCATACGAGCAGCGGTCATTAGCCAACTCGACGCCGGCAATGATGTAGTCGTAGTCACGCACTCCTACAGCTCCGTCCCCGGTACCGCAGCCCTCACCGGCCTCAACCTGCAAGCTCGCAAAATTGCGGGCAATACCAACAGGGTCGTCGGCGTAGTCATCATTTCCGGATTCATCCTTCCACCCGGATTCAACAATGCTCACCATCATGAACAACCAACTTCCCCCCCAATACCTCCTCGAAAACAACACAACCTTACCTTTCGCCGGTCCCGGTGCTATCAACATCCTCTACAACGATATAGACCATAATGAAGCGCTTAAAGCTGTGTGGAAGCTGGAACCACAATCTCATGGAGTCAATACGAGTATCATCCCTGATCAAGTCGGCGGGATTACTGGGATCCCTGTCAGTTATCTGCTTTGTGAGGATGACAGAGCTATACCTTGGGTTATGCAGAATGCTACTGTTGAGGCTTTGAGGGAGAAAAGTGTGCATGTGTATAAGGAAATTGCTAAGAGTGGGCATAGTCCTTTTTTGAAGCTGCCTGAGGAGACGGCGAGGTTTATTCGAAAGGCTGCTGGTGAGGATATCGAGACTGGGTTTTCTCAATTTGTTGGATAGGTATGAGGACTAGTTTATGAGTTTTCAGCAAGACATGCATTTTGTGGGATTGAAGTGCTAGGCGTCAATTTCTCTATAAAAACCAGGCCATCGTTAGCGAAAACCTAAATCATGAAAACAACGATCGAACCTCAGATGCTGGGTTGAGCAGATCTCGACAAGCCCATTCTGGTATAATGCAGCGTAGTGCGAATGCGAATGCGGAAGCAGAAGCAAAGAAAACAGCAAGGTCAGTGACCCTTCTGATGATCTCGAGGCTTTCTACTCAAGACAATTAGGGTCGGTAAGTCGACTGATCTCAGTCCATACTCGAAGTGGTAGATTTCCACGGACCTGGTGCCCCTTGTTTGCTTGTCTCCTTTGTCTCATGGGTCGTCGGATGAGTGGAGATGTCTTGTTTCAAGACCTGTTCGCTGTCCATAAGATCAAAGCCTTTGGCAGTAGCCATATGGTCGGACTGTTTGGCAGTCACACCACGTTTATATGTGCGGTCATGGTTGAGAATCGAATTTGCTACCAAGCCGTGATGTACAGGATGGTTTCAAGCTAGTATCGACGGCTGTAAAGATGGAGACAATGGGATCATTGGTTTTCGAATGGGATAGATGACTGTCCATTTGATGGATCAACGAAGCCTCCTCACTGCCCATCAGGCAAGCAAACGAACAGACTCTTCAACTTCTCATACACAACCTTCTGCTCCTCCATCGGCGCATCTCTCTTCGTGACCGCCCTGCCCAAACTAACACTGATCCAACACCCCTGCGTCTTGAGCACTTTCTCCTCCGTTACCAACCTCTGATCACCTCCACATACACTGATATCCTTCCCACTCAACCCCGGAAACGCAGGATACAGCCTCGTCATGACAAATCGGAAATTACTCTCTTGGTCACAAAGTCCAGGGTCTGCGGCAGCGAAGTTGACGTTCAGAAATGTCTTAGGGGGCAGGTAAGGTGGGCCGGAAGCGAGGAGAGTGTTTGTGAGGTTTGTGGCTAGGGCGGAGTAGAGGCGGGAGTGCAGGGGTGGAATGGCTTTCCAGGCGTGGCGGTGGTTGGTCTGGCCGGAGAAGACGATGGATGGGATACCGAGGATCGAAGCGTGGGTTGCGGCTCCGACGGTGCCGGAGAAGGGAACGGCGATGCCTGAGTTGTCTGTGTCTATTAGCATCTAACATAAACAAGTCCGAGGTAGGCATTGACATACTGCCATTGTTAATGCCAGAGATAGCCAGATCAGGCCTCTTTTCACCAAAGCGCTCGGGTCCAGAAATGTTGATTCCATAATCCATGGCTGAAGCAGGGAATGAATTTACATAGGTGATGTTGGGATCAGTTTGCCACATTCCCGTTGCAGGGCTGCCGAAGGGGCATGTATGGTACTGGCATTGGTGTTCCAGCGAAGCAGGAGGACTCATTGAAGACCCAGTGCCAGATTGATCAATAGCTGGAGCGGTGAGAAGAACAGCGTGGCCAGATGCCTTCAATGTTCTGTAGAGAACACGTATGTTGGAATCAGCCCAACCATCGTCGTTGGATAGGACGATATTGACGGCATTGACTGCGAGAGGAAGGATGAAGAGTCCGAGTGTGAGATACATCCTTGACTATGGTTGTTGAGATGAAGGAGAGAATGGTGAAGAGAAACAAAGTACCTGATGAGGAAACAGGCACTCGGTGGAACCATGGTATCACGCAATTGATTTGTGGTTGAGAAGCGCAAGTTTGAGCGTTCAGGATGTTTGCGGAACAGTCATCCGTTGATTCTCCGACCCACGTGGTATACACGATGAAAGGAGCGAGGCTGCCGCCACCTACTACATTGACATCCTTCACCAAAAACAACACATCGTTTTCTGAGCCTTCGGAAATTCCAACGATCACTATCTTGAGATACTGAGATACAGATTCAAGCAGGATCACTCCAATACTGCGCATCACTTCATCTCTGGAAAAAGGTTTGACTTCTATTTTTGAAGGCTGTCAGAAGAATTAGAAACAAGGAGGGACAAGACTATACGAAAGTTAAGACAAAACGACATCATGCGGCGAATACAGTCTGCAAGCAACAGAACAACATCGTCTACCCAAAGCGCCGGATACTGAACAAGAAAACCACCGTGCGTCCCAGTCCATCTGATCACACTTCACTAGGTCGATGGCGAAGGACTGGAAACAGCAGCTCCAGACAAACGAGATACTACTGCACCAACCGCTGACCCGACATTCGAAACAGCACCTCCAACTCCATTGAGGACATCAGACAGCCCTCCATCAACACCTGTACCGATCTCCGAGATCCCGGTAGCAGCGCCAGAGCTGATGTCAGAAACAGCGGAGGCAGCTCCAGAGCCAACATTCGAGACAGCGCCAGCTACACCGGAGCTAAGGTCAGAAACAGCTCCAGCAAGACCTGCTCCGACATCC
The DNA here is from genome assembly GCF_000721785.1 of Aureobasidium pullulans EXF-150. Taxonomy (NCBI): domain Eukaryota; kingdom Fungi; phylum Ascomycota; class Dothideomycetes; order Dothideales; family Saccotheciaceae; genus Aureobasidium; species Aureobasidium pullulans. The sequence continues at coordinate 169,480 of NW_021941045.1, read as the reverse complement.
GACACGGTACCAGCGACTCCAGAGATCACAGCACCACCCGCAGATGTAGCGGTTGCCTCGACATCAGTGACAACAGAGGCGACACCTGAGAGGATACCTCCAACGATTGATGTGGCGGTCGCTTCAACTCCAGAGATGACAGAGCTTGCGTCGCCTACAACGACGCCGCCGACCGAAGAAGCAGTGGATCCAACCCCAGAGACGATAGAGCTGACATCACCAGCGAGGGACGTGACAGCAGATCCGACTTCAGAAACAATAGAAGGAACGACTGAGACAACTACACTGCCAACAATCGACGTAGCAGTGGCTTGAACTCCGGACACGACAGAACCAACATCGCCAACAACGACAGATCCAAGAGAGACAGCTGGAGAGGCGATCTGACTGACGGCGGTGCCAGCAAGATCCAAGATCTCCGAGACGCCAGAGACGGCCGCACCGGCACCTTGCGCAACTCCTGACACCACGGGTACAACCACGCCAGTGGCGATAGCGGGAACCTCAGAGAGAACACCGCTGACGGCAGTTTCAACAGCACCACCGATGTTGCTAACAACACTTCCGACGGGAGTAAGGATGGGGAGAAGGGCGGAAACAATGGGAGAGATCAAAGGACCTGTGTTGACGCCGACTCCAACTCCAACACCTACACTCAGAGGGACTGCAGCGACGAGAGCGGGTGCGAAGAGACCGCAGAGGATGACCTGGTGAGTCATGATGATGACGAGGCTTGATGATGGAAGATGGAGTTGAGACGGGGAGTGGCTTCAGAAAGAGCAAACGAGAGTAAGAATGATGATTGTGGTAGTAGATGAGAGATGAGAAGGGAGGTTCAAGCTGCTTCTTATACTTGACAACGAGCGCGATATGCCACTTCAGCTTGGATGTTGCAATACCCGCAGAGTCACAGACACTCTCCCTTGCACCTAGTTCGAGACCTTTGCCAATACATCAATCTACGTACGTAGAAGAGCCTGGAAGTAGACCTCGATTGTGGAGCATCCTGTCCTTGTAGCTTACGGACGTATACCAAAATGGTCGACATTGCCAGACAAGGTCCGAAAATGGAAGAAGAGTCGTTCGAAAGCTCTCTAGATCAGTACCTGCACCTCGAACCTGTCCAGTCAAGGTGAACTTGCAGGACGAGCAACGGCTGTAGTGCAGCAAAGCATGTGGAGTCGGTCAATTGTGTCTTCTACTATCCATCCAGGTCTCAGAGCTGTCATACAACGGCGAAGTGACGATCTCAACAGATGGCACCATGATTGAGCACCTACGACAACAGCAAGTACGATGGCCGACACAGTCGGACAACCATCTTGATCGACTTCAACTCTGCTCTGACAGTATTTTTGGTTTTCAAAGAGCGTCGATGGTCACGATGCTATATCAAAACCCCTGCAGTCGAAGTCAAGAAGAATGATTAGATCCGGGAGCAACCGAACCCGTTGGCGCTTGACAACGGCTGGGGTTCTCGTATTCGTATGCAGCTATATGTACTATAGCTGCCGATGTTATTGCATTTAGAATCCAAAGGAGTAGACCATATAGTCAGAAGGATCTGACTCGGTCTTTTCTGCGGTCTCAGATACTGTGTTGTCTTGGTACTAGGTGGAGAAACGGAATGCCTAGACAGGACCTTGCTGATCGTCAGGACGAAAGATGGGAAAAAAGTCTCAACGACCTCGCCAACAATGCTTACTGAACGAGTCACATCTGGACGTCAATTGTCGCTCTGCTTGAGATATATCCGTAGGCCGGACTGAAGCAGAGAAGAATCTCCAACGAAATGACACAGGTCCCGAACGTTCAAAGTCTCCCTATCATCTTCTCGGCTTTGCAGCATCAACCCGCTGGTCGTCAATTGAGCCGAACTCACGAGAGTAGACGTTTATCCCTTGCATCCGAGACCTCTTTCACCACGCTACTGCGGATCCCTGTAGTCTAAAGTCGAAGTGACTACTTGAGCATGAGTTCGAAGTCCCCGCTCTCCTATCTCATTGGTTAGGAGCGTGAATGTCTGACACAGTACTTCTTGTTTTGTTGGGAGAGATGTTTATACAAACTTGACCCAAAAATCCCCTTACATTCTTGGTATTTTGGGCTGGCAGCAAGAAGTTCATATCTTTTGCGTAGTTTGAGCAGACTCATTGCATGGATAATGTTGCCCCCATCTCCGATTGTGGTAAGATAATGAGAAAAAGCAAGTCTCGGATCTTGATCCATGTTGTGTAGAGCCAAAAGAAAAACAAGGAGACAGACAAAAGCACATAGAAAAGATTTGGAATGCAACTAAGTGATCCGACGTGGAGTTAACAAAAATGATGATCTCCGAGATCCAATCGTCTGAATAGTGAGCTTTCCACCGGGCCCAGGAGAACTGTACCAACAGAGTCTAGAGATAAGTAGTAGAAATCGCCTGGGTGTCGGAACAATATGAGTATCGCGCAAGCCTGCCATCCTAGACGAGAGCTTAGACCAGCCAGTGCGACGCAATACTGTCGTGTCAGGTATAGNTAGACAAAGACTAAAGGAACAAGTCGGACAATTGGAAGGAGTCTGGGAGGTCAGTGACACAGGCCCACGACATCCTGTGCCACACCTGACCTGCTGCTCCCGCCGGTACGAACAGACATATCTCGGTATACTGACCTTGATTGAGACGAGTATCACAGACCTGGTCTACCCTTTCCGCCTCCCTCTCTCTCTTTACCTGGAAATCGCTATGACATTGCTTTGAGACAGAGACAGGTAATAGAAGACATGCCTGTGGTGTAGACATGCCAACTTGTTCGGATGTGGTGGCGGTGTGCTTGATGAAAATGAATCAAAGTTGTTGATAACCTAATTCACCAGAAGCACATGAGATTGGAGCAACTACGTCTTATCTCGAAACCCGCCGAGTTGCCTCGCAAAATCCCCATCACAGCAGAAGGTGCACGTAACATCACAAGTCGGTTTGTACATTCTACATTTTTTACGCTCTGTGTTCACCAGTTGTCGCATCCAATGTGATATTGCGCAAAATCAACCAAGAGTTCAAGTATCAAATGCTCACACAAAATGAGAAAACCAATGAGCAAAGTAGACAGCAGCAACCAACCCACCTTGTAGCAAAAAGCGCAAAACAAACACCCTCCTACTCAAGCTCAGTCGTATAGAGCTCTTTCAGAGGGTGGAAAGCAAACCCGAAGGTTTTCGTTTCCGAATAATTTGGAGTGTCAAGACTCTTGGTCAAATCGGCGATTTATGATGCCGTGGATCGAACCGATGACCTGTGGGCAATTTCTCAGGGGGTCGCCAAACACGAGTTGACGAGTGACCGCTGGGCCACCCCGCCTGGCGATAAAGCGGAGTGGTGTTGCTTGGAAGAGCGGCGATGGTTGAGTATATAAGGGTAGCGCGCATGTTACGCGTCTGATTGTAGGCGCAGAGATGGCGGGTGCTGTTCTTCACTTGCAGTCTGCGCATTTTCCTCTGCACTAGCATGGTGACTTAGCATGCGGGGTGACTAAGTTCGCTCGATCAATGGTCAAGGCGCTGTCATCTTTGCGCAGCAGCAAGCCACACACGACTCGCGAAGGACTACAGTGTGAACTGCCTGTAATTGGAGCCCATGGTCATCCCGTGATACCAAGCAGTGGACGCGGATAAACAAGACGACCAGGTTACCGAGACTCAATCACAGCATCACGCTCCTGAGCACAGCTTTTTACGCCTTGACGTATCATACTCACGTGTCGAGATACCATATTTTCTCAACGTCTCACATACCTCCCTGCCTCCATGCCTCCCATTCTACGGTTCTGCAACCGGGACTGGTGTAGAGATGCCCAAGATGCGGAGAATCTCAGGCAAATTAGAGAAGTGCTCGACAGGTAATTCTGAAGTTCGATGCAACAGCATCGAGAACATAGCTCGCCAGATCGAGACGCAACAAGCCGAGGGCGCCTGATGGCCAACCATGATGTGCAACGCGTTGACCAGTACATACATACCGCAGTCAATATCATTGTTCTGGCGTGGTTGCTGCGGAAAGTCAGCGAAATCGTTCGCGTGGTTACCATGATGAGTGCTGTGAGTACTTACTGTGGGGGGATAGATTGCAAGCCAGTCTTGATCCCATTCCGAACCAGTTGCACGAACAACTGCGATAGCAATTCACCATTCTCCTCCGATATCTTATTTTCGCGCTTGAACACGTATCAGCCCATGGACACAGCATAAGGTTGTTTGTAATCATTCATTGCAGGAAATAGCAGAAGTGGCGCAAGATCGTGACTTGATATAGAGCTCCCATGAAGCTCAAGCTCCTTCCATCTAGGAAACTGACTGGAAGATACCAGGCAAGTAGTATCTCACTCGGAATATAGCAGATAGAACAAGGCAACTCGGGACAAGAGCAAGCATTCGAGCCACTGAAAAGTATGGGATAAGAATCATCGGAACAGAACAATATGACAGGTCGAGAGGAGTACATCTGACCATGAAGAATGCAGACAAACTCCAAAGTAAGACTTTCCAACGATTTGCATCACAAAATAACTCATCATCATCAAGTCGCAACACTTACATCGCTCTTTGAGTCCGGTCAATATGTGGTCACTTGTGTAATATCGATTCAAGGTGAAGAAAACGAACAGGTCACCAATCCTTGCACTCGCCTCTCGATTTCTAGTCATGCTTTCGGCACCAGATCTTGATATCTTCGCTAGTCCTTGGTAGAAGTTCCGCACCGAAGTTTTACAGACCTTGTTGCCTCCTCGTGTCTTAGGGTCAGATCAACGTATCGTCTAGACTTGATGCGGCAAAGAGTTATCCTAGAATCCTCCTAGATAACATATGCTCTCCTCGCATTAAAGCATGTTCGAGTATCAATCGTAGCTCCTAACAATTAGAGATAGTATACACGAGATCTGCGTCGTCTAGACGACGACTAATGTCGAGTTCGTTGTTTAGAGAATGCAGTGTTTCAGAAGAGTGATTGAAATACTTACGGAGGCAGAGAGCAGAAGAACAGAAGAACGATGCGGATCTCAACGGGAGTACACACCACGGGTTCGTTACCGAGATTGTAGGATTGAAGAAGCTGTAACATAGCAGTATCGAGGTCTCGGACCAGCCCGGAAAATTCTAGAGACACCACATCATAGACAAAGCAAATGAGACTTACAGGTCACTGATTCCGATCTCTCCTACCACCATTTCTCCTTATGTACACTCTTAAGAGCACGTCTCGTACTCTTACTACTGCAGTCGATAATTTCGTTGCAAACACAGACCTGATTCCCTTCTTCCCACTGTGTACTTTCTTTGTCCTCAACCAATTGAAAGGATCGTCTACGGGTCGCAAGAGATGTAGGGGCTGGACTTTTGGTCTTTCTTCAATAAGGAATGTCTGCAGTCTTCCATTTATATTTCGAGAGAGAAACAGGCAGGCACCCGAGGAGCTTCTTCTCGCAACCAAGAATAAACTGTGGCAAGGGAGCTAACATAGTGAACATAGCCAAGTTGAGCAGTTACCGACAAGGCAATGGGTACGATCTATAGTGGCAAGGTAGTCCACAGATTCTATCACAGTGTGTGTCGGTAGAAGTGTATAAAAGCGTCATTCCAGCAAAGACTCAGACTTCTTGTTTACAGAGTTGTTACTGCATGGTGTATGAGTGGCAGCGTGGAAAAGGAATTGCATTGCGCAGCTTTCGCCTACCATCTCCTTCATCTATGACCTCTTTATCGCGGAAAGGACGGACAGAAGATAAGCAGGTTAAAGATGTCTTCGGCAACACTTTACTCTCTTGCACGGCTCTTTCGCCTTCGGTCGAAGTGTAAATTCCCATCAGCGCAGTTTCCAAGTCGTGCACCAGATTAGAGTATCACAGACCTCGCCTTCTTCTCTGCCTCCTGATTCTTCCTCTCCTCCTAGCCCATATCATGATTTTGATGTAATAGCAAAGCGATCAATTGCAGATACGAGAGATTCTGTCTTAGACATATGTCATAGAAGTCAAGGTATCTTATATTCCGTCGGTAAGGGACGAAGGTGGCACTAACAGCCCTACAGATTGCGGTGATGAGTAGTTCTATGATCAAGAAGACCACTCGAGTGAACCAGATGTTTAGAAGAGAGCGAAGAGAAGCATTGAACCTGGATAGCGTACCTGTGATCTGTCGGATTCGATAGCCCCACACATCTTGTCAAATCACTGGTACAAAACTAACACATTAACCAAGGACCAAGATCAAGAGAGTCCCTTATTAGCACGATTAATGTGGCCGATGATCGCAACTACCTAAGAGTTTCTAACTACCGTCTCTACACTACATCTCCAGGAGAGGCGACAAGAAAGCAAATCAGGTCAGTGATACACCCCTGCTTCTCATCTCTCGCCAGCACGAGGTCACATATTGCCGAGAGAGACATCGTTTTTTCTCCTACTCTAATGTCCGTAATCGTCTACTAAGGGTAAGAGAAAGGAAAGATTTCGAGCAGGTCAGTAATACTCACCGCTTGCCATCTCTCCCATGCTGCACCTTCATCTAATAGGTCATCCGAGCAGTGCTCCCTGTTCGTTGCAATCACCCATTCCTAAGAAGTATCACAGACCTGCTCACCTCTACCCCAGCTCCCGATCAATCAATACATCACTTGAACACAACGCATCAAGAGAACCACTGTGGTACGATACGTTAAGTCGTGGTATTCGGTTTGATGCAAGAAATCGGAAGGAGCAAACGACAACGTCGCTTTTACACCACAACGCCTCCAGCACACAGCACTAGATTACTATTAATCTATCACATGGTATCCATCAGCAATATCTGCCAAACAGACAAAGACCTTTGCAAGATATCACAAAGAGGATCATGATCTCTCCACACTCTTCATACCTCACACTTCTCGGATGACTACGGATGTAGGAGGAGAAAACGTATCATGTCGAATTCGCCACTTCCTGGCAGTACACATGGATCTTCCCAATCTTCTGGATATCAACATCGTAGGAACGAGACTCCAAGTACACAGAACCGGAAAGCAGAAAGTGATTTCCCAGCACATGACGGGCCACATGGCGACGTTTAAGCCAGAGTCTCAATTGTCCATGTCATGTGGAGATCCGCGTACAAAAGTGGTGTTTATACCCATAGCGTGGAGACGAATTCATAAGTACGATGGAAAGTACACCAGACCCAACGAGTTGTGGACGTCATAGTTTAGGACCTTCCATGTTTCCAGAAAAAATTGACATGTGCCACGTGAGATTGGAAGTAAAACAATCGTATCGTCGCCAGTGGATGAAGAATTATAAAAGAGAGTCAAAAGAGGAGTTGAAAGATAGAGCATTGCATTTCGATATTATCATAAACTGTTCGCAATGGAGTAGAAATAGCGAACGACAGCAAGACCCGCCCAACTGAGCAGAGAAAACACTCGACCATTGAACCTCCCTTTTCATTTGCGTAGCGCCGAAACAAACCATCAAGCGCCCATCATCACGACCGTATCAACAGACTTCCGCCAAACGAGCAAAAGCGCTCGTCTACTATCATTGTCAATACCCAGCGCTGCTACTAACAGGTCCATAGGTAGTCAGAGGCCACAGTCCCTCTCCAATCAGAGGTAGCGGTCCTCCACTGGCATCAACAGGCATGACACCAGCTGCATCGACACCAGGTGGTTTTTGACCAAGCGCAAGAAGAGCATTCGCGTTCTGAACGTCGAAGCCAGGGTAGCCGGTCCCCATGATGCCAAGCATGTCGTGGGTAAAGTGACGCCAGGCGACGGGGCCGGTCATCATCTGTTGGGGTTGTTGTTGAGGTGTGAGGGCAGCGGCGGTGGTGGCGGTTGTAGTGGGGGAAGTGTAGCTGTTGTTGGGTGAGGGAGAAGTGAAGGCTTGGAAGAGGTTTTGTGTTGTCTGGTCGTGCGGTGCCATCTGTTGGGGTACGTTCTGATTGTGTGCATGAGGGTTCTGATGAAGGGCATGACCAGCGTTGTGGGCGGCGAGTTGGGCGGTCAAGTCGGACTTGATGTCGTCACCATTTGTGTATGCGCTGCTGTCTACAAAGGCAGGGTAGGCAGGAGCCGATCCACCCGATGGGTCAGGGTAGGCGAAGCCATTAGTCTGGTAAGGCTGTTGGGCTTGCAGAGCATCATCAGGGCCGAGGTATGAAGCGCCAGCAGCTGTGTCGGAAGGAGGAGCGCCGTTGGGATCAGCAGGAACATACGCTGGTGCGTAACCTGCGGGTGCGTTGTAACCATTGACACCATCATGTTGGCCGTCGATAAGAGCAGGCGAAGAGCGAGCGATGTTGGCAGAAGCAACAGCAGCGCTTGCCGTCTTTGCTGCAAGATGGCGATGAATGTTGTCGATGGAAGCGTTAACGATGTGGCGAACGGCATTCTGAAGCTTGGCACCGCTGCCCATCAAGTGGCCGATATCACCAATGATGCTCAACCATTGCTCCATGGTATCCTTGAGAGCATTGAGGTCGACCGAGGTGATGTGGTCCTTGCGCTGGTTGTATGCGAAGAGAGTGACGAACATGGCAGAAAGCCAGACAGTAGCGTTCAGCCAGGTCGTGTCCAGGGCTTTCAAGGCGCGCATGCTCTGGGCAATGTGGAGCAATTTGGCACTGGCATCTAAACAGACATCCAAGTTCTTGTTGTTGACATCGGTGTTTTGAGTGCGACATACTGCAGGATGGTGGACGAGAAGGTTCAGCTCTTGAGCACCAAATTGCAGGTACAGCGAACAAGCTCGGTCATCTTGAGCAGTCTCGGGACCACCGGAAAGTTCAATAGGGATGCTCTTCAGGAAGTAGTCCAAATCACGCTCGAGCTTTTGAATGGTAAGCTCATACGAGTGAGGAGGAGCGCGAACCGAGTAGATGGAAGTCTGGACCTGGATGACAAGGAGGACTTGCTTGAAGTTGTGGCATGCGACACGGTACGAGCACTTGTGCCATTCGTCGATGCAAGAGGCTTCAGTACCCGTGTTGTCGTCGAGAGCCTTGGGGAACTCGACATCAAAGTCTTCGAGACGCATGGCCAGTGGACGACCAAGCTTGTTGCTGATGGACGTATGGATGACGAGAACACTCCAGAAGACACGCTTGCGCATCTCAATCTCGTGCTCGCTGACTTCAGGGTTGGTCTTTCCCCAAGCACTGACAGATCTGTGCAGACCCATCTCGGCGCAGAGGTTGAGTGTCAGAGTCGACATGAACCATGCAGCTCCAGGCTTAGTAAAGTTGCGAAGATGCAGGCAGATCAGAGCGATGGCCTGGATGTTGGGCAGGGTGCGCTTGGCCATCAGATCAGGGAGGAAGCTGGCAGCATAACGGTAGTGATCGGCCCATTGGGTGGGACGGCTGTTTCTAACAGATGACTGGAACAACATCATGGCGATGATCATGTGCAGCTGAACAGTCTCACTGATATCTGGCTGATAGACCTCGTCCGAGTTGAGGCGGTCGACCATTTCCAGGACGTCGGGCTTGTGGACGATTGGCGCATGGCAGTTGACCGAGACAAAGTACCACTCGCACAAGGCCTTGCACTCGCGGTATGAGGGGAACGATGGCGGAGGTGGACGGTCTTGCGACGACTTGAAGGCGATGCTGAGGAAGTTTTCGTACGACGTGGGCGAGAAGGCTTCATCGTTGTCGTTGGTGACAAAGTCGACGAGATCCAGCTCCATGCCAAACAGAGCAACCGATGTGCCCTTGATGGGCGACAGCCATTCGTTTGCGCCAGAGATGCCAAGGTAGTTGTCACCGAGAGAGTTGTTGCGATAGTCGGGCAGGGCGGCAGTACGAGCTCTTGCTTTGGACGGGTCGAGATGGGTGTCGGCGCCGAGGATGGACGACAGATCAAACATCTGGTGCGGCCAGGCATAGGCAGGCTGGCCTCCACTGCCGTTGAAACCCAAGGGCATGATGGGAGCAGGACGAGGGTCTTGACCGGCGTCTATCAACTGCTGGCGCAAGTCGTTGATGTGCTGCTTCAAGGCCATGTTCTCTCCCTCAATGTGTTCGGTATGGCCTCGAGAGGTGGCGCGTCCCGTGATACGGTCCGTCGTCTTGCATTCGAGGTTGTTGGCGATGCATGGTGAGCATCCACCTGGGCGAGCGTCACATCGTATCTTTCTGACCTGTGTTATACCGTCAGCGACATGGACTCGGGTGTGATACGGGGCGATGATGGCTGACCTTGCATCGGTCGCAGGCTTGACCGGTTCGCGACGTCGTCGTCAACTTCTTCCGGACTGAGCGTGAAAAGTCGCCATTCTCGGACTTTGTGAGCTTGCCTGGCGTGCCTTCTGGGCTGCCTTCAGACGGCCGCTTGCTGCTCATCTTCAACTGCTCCCAAGACGTGGACGGTATTCGCCGTGACCTCCAACTCGCGGTACAAGCCGTCTATGAAGAAAGCTGATTCTGGAGTCGCGACAAAACTTATGAACTCGAGCAATTCGACTCTTGCAACTGTCAGTCGAGTTTGTTGTTGCAATGCGGTGTGAGATGCTGTGACTGTATAACGATGATATCGCGCCTCAAAGATGACATGGAATTTTCTCTCTACCACTGAACAACTGAGAGGACGCGATTATGCCGATTGCCGCACGTGATGACGCTCGGACCACCTCCTCCATCACTGTTTCCTTCCCTCACTGACTCTACCAAATACCATCGCAATATTAGAAGCACCTTCTATTCCTATCAAAATGTCTACTCTCGAAGTCATCGCTCTACCTCATTTGCCGCAGTACCCTCTCTGCGTCGGTCTGTGGAAAAATGTGAAAAATGCTTCCTTCCTTCGCCAGCAGCTTTTGGCTGGCAACGCCGATTTTGAATATGCTTTCCTTGATGCCTCTGTTGTACGTCGCTCTTACCAATAATACGTGAAGTTTGTCTGATTTTGGCAGGTCCTTTCTCGCATGCAATTTCTCGCTGCATCTTTCCGCGGTATCAACGACTTTGCCAGCAACCGCATGAAGAGTCACAACGTCCATTCAGAAATTGTTTTTTCTTTTTCACCAAACAACAACGTGAGCTCCTGTCAGATGTAATAACCAAATTAAATGCTGAAATTCATTCAGATTGCCGAATCATTCCGCCGCTTTGGTATCTCAGACTCAACCCAACATGTTTTGGCCATCAAGGTCTGCTCTACCCCGGACATCACCGCAGAATCTGTCAGCCAGCATCTCCAGCAGAACATCGAGGGCGAGCAAGTCGAGGTTTCAGACGCCGCTTTGGCCGAAGTAGCTGATCAAGCAAGACTTCGCAAGATCTACAAGCTCAATGTTCAAGCAAAGAAGGGCGCCGCCAATGGAGCCGCTTCAACCACGTCTGAGATCAAGGAACTCGAGACTTCCATTCTTGGTGTTATGGCTCTCAAAGGATCATGAGCTCCATGTTGCATCTCTCACGCTTTACCGCTGTTAGCTCGCTCTCAGGAGACGAAAGTCCGCCGCTTCTTGTATACCGCAACCCCTTGCGGAATGATCCCACGCATCAATGATGTCCTGGTCGAGACTCCTTGCCAGAAGTCTTGTCGCGGGTCGGACCACACGAGACGTCGCCACCACCCATCAGACCAAAGCAATTCCACTCAGCATTGTGTTGCTATGGCATATGCTCGGGACATCCTTGGTCAGTCTCGGTATACAAGCGCACCACAACATCCGCGACAGGAGATCTGTGCCGGTTCGTCGGCCAGAAGACAGATCTCTCGAGCCAACTTATTAGGCAGTTTCGCGTTCATATGCACTTTCATGTTGGAGCATTTTGACTTGGCCAGAATTTGTTTTCCGCAATCATCAATCATGTTTCCTTGCAAATGTCTTCGGTCTGACCACGAACATTGACTGATCTCTTACCCACTTCTGTTGCGTTTCAAATTGATCTCTTTTCGATGTGCTCTTAGCGAAACCATCCATCGCCAATAAACATCCTGCCTTTCATTGAGAAGACTAACAAGTCATCACTACTTTAGCGTGAATCTACATGTCCGTTTACGTTTTTTTTTTATGTTCAAATCATCAGTCTTTGCTTCTAAATTTCTTTCCATAATGTTTATTTTTCCTTGCTTAATCTCTAGGCGTCCTTATCTTTGTTCTCGCTCCATCCACTTTTAATATGGTATGCTAGTCTATTATCGTCCATGTCTATCTCCATTTCCCTGCTTGCTCCTTCGTCTGCATGTATAAAGTTCGACTTCTTGCCTAGATTTCGATCCTATTCTTGCTCTAACAGCACAGTGAGAGAGACGACACTTTCCGACGTCTGCGGCTCTTCGATACGTTGCTTTTACGCTGCAAGATCGGGGACAGAGGGGAGGTAGAGAAGAAAGGGAGGTCTGTGATGCTCGTATCTTCCTGGGCTTGGTCGTGAGAGAAGATGAATCCTCACGTCTTCTAAGTAGCAGGGGCGATATCCGATTCATTGACCTGTCTTGCTTCATCTCGTGCTCTGCTTCCAGGTCAACACTTACCTTCCTTAACGGCGGAATTGACGAAGATAAATGGGTCGGCAGGAAAGTACTTTTCAACAGCCGTCTTGACTGGAAGCATATGTCACTTTTTTTTTTTTTACCAAACCTGGAGTAAGTAGCAGGTTATGTTATCAGTACTCAAAGATGGCGAAATAAGTGCATGACTCTTCGCCTACATACTGGGCTTTAAATCACACCTCTATCGCCGGTTCTTGGCTCATGTCTCGCGCGTCCGGGTAAAGCGGGAGTCCATACATATGTCACAACTTTTCTTTCTACCATACTATAAGTGCAACTCTACCCTCCCATCACAAGTAAGCTGTCCGGCAAAAAGCTGGCCTGGCGCCTCATTCTCCACCTTGACGAGATTCACGACATTACCGCCGAGAGCGAACGTGTTAGCATGGACGATATCGGCTTTCGCCAACACGAAGCAAGCGGGCAGGTCTGTGATACTTGTGAGTTGGAAGGTATCACGACTCTTGTCTTCACGAACAAAAAATTGCTGGAGACATCGCAGTATGTGAAGTGGAATGTAAGCTCACAGACATGTCTTGCTTCTTGCCTCCTCTGCGTCTTAACTCATGTCCTAGGTCGAGGATAGCTTCAACAATCGGATCTCAATCGGCTTCTATAACGGTCATCGTGGTCTTGTTAACGATCTTGTCTGGAGAACATCCAGCATGCTGTTCGAGAAACATGAACGAAGGATCGGCGAAAAGACACTTTTATACTGGAAGTTGTCTGGTTGACGGTCAAGAGTATGAATTTCGATGTATGCAGATACTGGTCTTTTGTTCCTAGCTCATTTCTAGCAGTTGCTATTCTTGTCTTCTTGATTGGCTTTTTTCTGTTTATGCCGATATGCCTTCAGCCAGAAGAACTTACTAGTCAGTTCTGTGCAGATATTCTGACACTGTTAAGTATCTGCTCTCTTATCAATTCGCTGTTCCTTCCACCCAAAAGGACCAGGAAAAAATCATGTGATTGTATCGGAATGCGGTCCAGAGCCATGATGCCGCACAACAAGAGCTGCAAGACCGAACTACGCCTATCAAGGTAGTCATGACCCACGCGTTTCCGGAAGACAACCTGGAGTTAATGCAAGCGCAAATCGCGTCCGGAGATTTGTCGAATCCTCACCAAAGCTATAGATCGTGTGCGTCCAGAATCCAAAGCAGATAATGTGGCAGCAGCCCAGAAGAAGGCCATCGAGGCATGAGGAAGCGAGTTTGTCACACTTGTGATCAGCCGAAAGTGGCCAGTCAAGCAGGGAAAATCTCCTTGGGACACCCACAGCATAGAGAGAGAGGTCAATGATCCTAAGACTTACGTTACCCCTCTTTCTCGTACATGAGAGATATGGAAATAGTCCTATGAATAGAAGCAATGAAACAATTTAGGAGTCCATGGACCTGTCTTTCTCCTTTCGTGTGCCTTAGCTACAGTTCGCAAATTTCCCATTCGGAGGCTTGTCGAGGTATGCAACGACTCCGGTCTAAGATGTTGGTGGTGAGTATGTCATCTTCGGTCAAGTTCGTCTCCGATGATAATAATTGATGGGCTGTGACGGAGTGGTTAAATCTTTGATGGAACATATAGAGCAAGAAGACAGGCGTATTTGTGCTATATAAACTCATAGTTTTCCATTATGACTACCTTTTCCTTCCTGTTCTTATGCAAATTTCTTTTTGATAGGCAGTATCGTTCTTTGCAACTTTCTCTCATCTTTATGTTTACTCGCTACACTGACAAGACTTGCTAATTTTGTAAGCTATCAAGTACAGTATTTCCTGAGAAAGTCATTACGAAGTCATACAAGACTTCAAACCGAGTACTACAAAAGCATCGGAGAGTACACCGGTACAGTTTGCAAGTTCCTGATCATACCTCTCCTTACATCGAGGATGATTTTTCCTAGAGAGAGGCTTTGCAAAGTTCGAATAGCTAACATAACTTACAAGGAAGCAGGTCTATGATGCACATTCCTTACTCTCTCTACTTCTTAATCTACAAAGAGTTTTCGCGCAGGTACCGTAAGATTAGTTCACTTCCCGAGATTTGTATCTACTATGATGTGTCACAGACCTGCCTTTCTTCTTTGCCTTCCGTACCTCCTAGATCTGTTCTATCATTCGAGGTTCTTAGGATACTTTGGGACGTCTAGTTGAATGTCGAATTGTAAGCCGAATATCTGGTCCGATGGAGAACTATAACAAGAAGCGGTCGAGATAGGAACAAGGCTTTATGTAGAATTGATTGTACGTAGACAAGTAATTTTCTCCGACCAATTTTAGTTCGCATCTCATTAGGCATTCTGAAGGTTGCCGAAGCACCCTCCAGAAATTGCGGTCCAAGACACTACCCTGGTTTGCAATCACGTTATTCAGTGCCCACCTCCAGCTACAAGTCGGGCTCATAGATAAGAGACCTACGCTACATGATGGCTTTCTCCTCAATCAATCACTGTATCAGCGTCTCAAGGTTCGGAGACAAAACGTTGCAGATATCTTATGCAGGTTGCCGCTGCAACCATTGCCAGCTGAGGGGATGCGTGAGGAAGGGGCCCAGGTCAGTGATACATTTGATCTACCATCGTGTAGACCCTTGAATTGGGCACTAGTGGTAGGTCTTTGTGTCAAACCGTAAACAAAGCACTAGGAGAAAGTGTTCACAAACCTGCCTTCTTTCTTAATGCTTTGTCACCTCCTCATCCGCGTCTCGACCATAATGTTGTGACAC
Source organism: Aureobasidium pullulans EXF-150 (assembly GCF_000721785.1). Classification (NCBI taxonomy): domain Eukaryota; kingdom Fungi; phylum Ascomycota; class Dothideomycetes; order Dothideales; family Saccotheciaceae; genus Aureobasidium; species Aureobasidium pullulans. The sequence goes on along the minus strand of NW_021941045.1, from coordinate 154,239 downwards.
GCTTGTATAGGCAGCTTCTGCGCTTACAAACTTATTCTCGCAAACAAGCCTGCGAAGGAAGGCTTTTACTAATATGAAGAGGGCTAGGATGCTCGAGAAATATATTTATATGTCAACAGTCAAGCTCGAATCTGTTTTAGAGATCTGGAGAAGTGCAAGAGTAGAGATTGGAACGAAAAGCATGAGAGTAGTGTGTCATTCAGCACTTCTAGGCAAAGCTGAAGGTTGTGACTGGGAAGCTAGCTTTGATGATGCAGAGGTATCAACTCCTGTGTTGTGTTTTTCTTGATATGTCTGCTATCTTCTTATTCGAGACCGCCGAAAACTGACGATCGATATGCCTCGTCCATCAGGGACACCTGCTTGGTGTGGACTACCAAAGGTGAATGATTTCTGGGAGTTGGAGCGAGGAGGGAGACATCAGGGCCGAGACACGCTTAGTTATGATTGCCGGACCCCTTCGCGGCATCACAGCATTGATTGACATGAGTTGCTCACCAGCACAGGGAAGAAACCGTTTCTTAACAGTATACATTTCCACAGAACCACCACTTTCTCACCCGGTGGTGGGGTGGTGTGAGGGAACGGCTGCTGTGTTCCGAAATGTGTTGCTCAGTCGCTACCAAGCACTACCCTACAGACGTTGGTTCGAATCCTACACCGGGGCAAATCTTTTTTCTTTTTGCACTTTTTGCCGCGCTCACTCTGATCGCCTCGCTCATTTGCGCCTTTGTGCCCATATTTGTTGCCATGCAATCACGAGATGGTGTGCGTAAACTGGTGCCACGATCGTATTTTCGTCCATCTTTCCATACCCTCTGCGTTTCGTCTCAATAGGCACGTCATCTTGATTTGAACCTGAAACTTCGAAAGCATGCACACACATTGGTGTCATGCTCTCAAAAGTCTGAAATTACGGAGCCTTGAGAAAGACTTAATCTTCGAGGAACATGTCGTCATTTATCAGTCACTCTGCGGGCGACGTTGCTCGCCATGACTTACGATGACATTGTGGTAATAGTCATCGGCTCTACGTATGAATTTGCCGTCCTGAAGGGTTGGCTGAGCGGACTCCATCTCAGTTATCAGTTGGCGTTTTTCTGCTAGGCCTGGCGCCCCGACCCCTATGGCGGTCGTAGCACGCGTGCTTTCCTATGGCACGATTGGAGTACATGAAAGTTAAGCACGGAGGTCTGTGATACTTAGCAACATATTCTTCATCCCTTTCCAAGCCCGCGAGGTCGGGTTTAGCGGTTAGATTGGGTTTTTAGCAGGAGGAAGTCAGAGTGAAAACGATTCATCAACCTGCCTTCCATCCTTCTACCCCAGCTTCCTCGGGTGGCTCTGCTTTTTCGACGAAGTTCGACATACTGCATTCACAGCACCACATGAAGAGGGGAGAAAAGGGACGTGGGTATGGGTGTACTGTGCCAATCGTGAGAATCCTACGAGACTTTATAGAGATGAAATGTCAAACGTTTCATCCACTTGAGATGTTCCGACATAATTCATCTCATAACTTGCTAGACATTTGCATGTCGGTTCGAAAAGCAAGTCTGCATTATAGTAAGATTTGCTCATACAGATCGTCCGTCCTTGTACCTTCTGTATTTCGTCCAAGAGTAGATGAGAAGAGGCTGGTCAGGTTCAAAGCGATACATAAGCTGCATCACTCGAGTTCGAACGCACTTACATTGGAGAGTGGCCCAAAAATGTCTCAGGGTGCCAACTGGGAAGTCCTTCATAATCTGCTTGCCTCTCAGCCCATGAGGCATACTCTGCTGAAGCCCTTGCTGCAGTACCTGGAAATGCAATGGCTACTATGCCGCTGCCAGTGAGTTTCGAGCTGTGGTGAACGTCAACAGAGGGGAGGAAGGAGGTAGGTCCATGATGCATCCCTTCCAGCCTCTCATTCCAATCTGGGTACTGCAAAAAACAAGCTCAGCATTGACTTCCAGAGAATCCTCTGCTCATGGACCTGGTGACTTGATCTGACACGTCGTCTGCACGTTCTGATTGCCCCGGTTCTCACTTCGCGTCAAGATCTACAATGATGTGGATCTCGGTTGGTTCGCTCAACACATAGTTGACACAGTCGATAACGATACACAGACCGATTGTGGCTTTCCGTGTCTTTTTCATACCCCTGCTTCTTCTTTCCTTGTGCAAACCTTTCGAGTTTGAAGACACGTCGAAACAGAAGCGTATACACGATCATCATGAGTGCGCTTCTGCAAAATACATGAGACTTAAAATACTACATGTAGTGTCTCACAATCTTGAGTCTTTGCGAACACATAGTGATCTACGGGTTATTCCACAGATCTTCCGCGAAGAACCCTCTACTCAGTCGCGACCGGCGGGCAGAAATTGGGATGATTTACTAACAGATGCGGTAGACTAGGGCGTGCAAAGAACGATAGCAGGTCAATAATGCCGGTCCCACTTTGTTGTTCTCCACTTCAACCTCCCTATCATTGTTACAATTTCTATCATGTTGCATGTCTCTTATTGCGAGATATGTCCCCAGGATCATTTAAATGATAGAGAGCGTTTGCAGCTCTGGCAATAAACAACGCTCCGGAGCAATATAGTATGTCATCTGCGCACAATCTCCCAATGCAAAGGGATTCTGATGCAGTGAAGTCGTCTTGTCACAGGGTTCTATTTGGCAGAAGACTCGAGCCTCTTTCGGGTACGGTGATCTATCAAAGCGATGTAAGAAATAAGAACATAGATACGATACCCATAAATGATTCTGTGTCGCTTTTGGATATCGAAATCAAGTGAAGCAAAGCGCATCAGGCTGACTAGAATGGAAGAAGTTATTCTCGATGCACAGGCACTTCGTGACAGTCACGGTCCACCACACCAAGTACCTGAAGAGAGTGAACTTCGCCATACAGACTGCTGTAGTCACTTGCTTTCTTAAAAATGAAATGAGATCTTTTGCAATCGATAGACAGGTAGATTGTTACTTCACGGGCAACACCTACACACAAAACAACCACTTTTTCGACTCGACTTTTCTTGAAAACAGAAATTCCTTTCTACCCAGCTCATTAGCTACTGTCTCGACTCTTACGAGACATAAAACACACGACTACAGCAAATTTGCTGCTATATACCTGTTCCACCCGACACACACTTTTTACCCGCCTATTCTACGTCGACAATCACCACCCCGACAACCATCATAATGTCTCAATACACTTACACTTCCACCTCCGTCACCTCAACCATACCTTCCGACGAACAATCCACCTCCGTCATCTCGACTATACCTTCCGACGAACAATCCACCCCCACACGTAAGTGGACAGGTCTGTGATACTGACACAGGCCCCCTCAAATCTTGTTCGTCGTCGCAAGCTGACTGAGATACTAGGTGCACTCAAAGTATCACTGACCTGATGCCCGCGTCTTGCTCCCTATTCTGCATCGTTTCTTGGACATGTATTTCTTGGTACGGTGGGGATCACCGCTTAGACCATACGGTAGGGAAGATGTCCATTCTCACATAGGCTTCTTTCGGGAGATCTATTATATACTGCTTTGTAAGAAGATCTGGAGTCTGGAATCTGGAATCTGGCAGTCGGCAGTTGGCAGAACTCTAGTCTGTTTTTGAGACTGAGGTCTGAAGCTTAATATCGCTTTTAGTCGTCGGCTGTCTGTTATGCAGGTCCCGGATCGTCTTCTGAATTCTCGCATAGTATCTTTCGAGTCGTACGTTCAGACACCAAGGCGAAATTACATGACCCTTTGTAGGTAGTGGAAGTGTGGCAGAACTTATCTGGAGATGGGAGCTCGAGTAATAGTATAAACATCTGGATCAGCAGCATACCGTATGAGAGATAGCGTCAGAGGCTGACGGACAATGGGTCGGTGAGAATGTGGTGGTGTAAGTTCGGTCGGGGGTACCATGGCGCCATCAAGGACGAACGTGCCTCAAGCAGGTCCATGACACGCAAGATGAACGCTTAGCTCCAGGATTGCTGCTTCTGCTGTCGACGTGGCTAGGCTACTGGGACTCTGGAGTGGGCGACAAGCGTCACTGACCTGATCGTCTCGTTCGAATCTGAGCGACAGCAAAGGAGAAGATCAATCAAATCATCCTCTTGCAGGGGAAGAGCTTTGATCGTGTCGCGTTCTGAGTGTATGTTCACATGTACAGCCAGAGCAGGTGCATAGTTCGTAACAAGTATTGATAGCAAGCTCAAAAGACCTTATCAAGGGTGACCGAGATGCTGAACCGACTGTGGGGTGGCGGGCGAAGCTACAAGTCCGACGGTGATTACACATGCGACTCCAAACTGCGAGATTTCTCTCCAAGTGAGATACTCACCCTCAAGCGTTTAGAAGTCGAAATGCGGAGCATACGAAGTTTATGGAGTCCACTGTGATAGCTACACTGTGGATTAAGCTTTCTGAGGATTCTCTGGTCCTCTGAGAACAGGTCTCCGCCAACTTGCAAATCCAGAAAGCAAAGTGGACACCAGATTCAGAGAAGAGCTAGGATGAATCCACGAGACACTTCTTCACCACTGTGTGCCAGTGAATCCGACTGTCCAAAGCGTGTTTATGGAGGTTGCTATCGGCAACACGCAGATTTCTTTGTTTTTGTTTCCATCACCTTGACTCTCTTTGTCACGATACCACCTCGCGCACAGCGCCTAGGTCGCAAGAGTCTTGCACTCGTCAAGTATCCTGATCTTACTTGTACTGTCGTCAAAGCAGAGGACGTCGTGTTTGTTGTTATGGGAATAAGCAGGTAAGGCCGTCGAAGGATCGTGCCCTCTTTGCCCTACGTAATTCAGGATTAGGCCAAGGGCGTCAAACAATCTTGGCGGCGTTGGCGTTCGTCAGATTTCGTTTGAGTGAAGTCGTTCTGTCGCTGTCGCATGTCAGAAAGAAGAGCGAGAATGTCAAGTTTCGGAGTTCGGTCTCCGTAACGCGCAGGAGAAGGCTGTTTCGTTTTGTTTGTCGGAATGAGACCAGGGTGTCTTCAGCTTGCGTGAAGCCGTACTAGCCGTGGTATGCACGTTGCACAATGGGTGTCAATAAGATTGGCCGAACACAGGCGCATTCCTCGGCACGGCGTCCTCGCCGCTGAAGGTTGTCGCGACCTCCGAAGACAGCGAGTTGCTGCTGCGTATCTCAGAAAGAACGTTGCACCTCTCCTTTGAAGCCACGCATGCCTCATTTCACGGGGATTTGCCAGTCAGGAGTGCGGATCAAACAGCTGCCGCTTCAGCTTTCGTTTCTTCGTGCAGTTTGAATCTGAATGACCACTGCCGTTCAGCTGAACCGGCAAGCCACGTTCAATAATGGCATTTCAAAGTGTTAAGTCCAGATGTCGGTCTCGCAAAGTATACCGCCACGATGCGTGCCGGAAACGGGAAATCGAGAGCCAAGGTGAGCCAAAGGCTTGTCCTGACTTGGCTACCTTGGCGGGCGTTTTCGAAACGTGGACAAGCCCATGATTTGTTAAGGTTCATTGGATTTCACGCAAGGGAGACAGGCAGTCTTGCACGCTCTGGGTAAGGATTGTGATATGATTTGCGAGATTGGGGATTCGCATATTCTGCATGCCTTCTTGACATGTTCTCCAGTGGTAGACTGGTAATTGTTGCTCCGAGTAGAAGGTTTTGTCGGTCGGCTACTGGAGAATGTTCGGAAGTCCGGCTGCGGCTGCCCCCCGAAACAGGCTCGTCGCACGCCGTTGGCCAGGTTTCCCGGCTGTCAGTCTCCGATGACGCTGATTGATGAGAAATTCGCTGCAAGACTACGCGGCCACACACAGGAACGGTTTCGAGGGGCTGGCCGCGACAGCGATTGATCCATTGATTTGACGGGAGGTGTTGTATTGACTTTTCACACCCTTTGCGCGACTTTTGCATTGCGTGGTGAGTCGCGGCTGCCCTCTCATTTTTATTTAGGCGCGCGATAAGCCCTCTGGTTTCTGCACTCGTAATCCAACCCTTGTCCCTCCAACAAACAACCAGGATCACTGGGAGGCCAAGAAGGATCCGTCGATCACCCACCTTCTTTGGCTATTTCTCACACGACACCAAGCAGGGCAGGACTCCACCAAACAAGATCAGGCACACGACCACTTTCCCAGCCTGGTGCTTTTCTTCTTATACTTCTCTCTGTCCCGTCTTCCGGTCTGCCCTTTTGTGCCCCATCTTTTTACGACTGCTGGAGCGTTTGCACATTCACTTCTCGACTAGCCATGCGTTTGATCAACATCTTGCTGGCCGCTGCGGCACTGGCCATTGGTTCTGATGCACGCCCTATGAAGGTCCCCACAGACAACATCCCCCGCAAGAGAGATGCCGACTTTGAGAGCGTACGGACTCGCCTTACCAAGGATCACAGTGGTAAAGGAGGTGATCCGAAAGACAAGTACTTCCACGAATCAACCTTCCACCCTCACATGGACGGCCGTTTTGGTGACAGAGTTTTGGGCTACGATGACCGCCGATCAAATCTCACTGCACTCATGCGAACATATCTTTCCACCATGAATGACATTGGCGCTGAAACTTGGATCATGCACGGAAGTCTGTTGGGTTGGTTCTGGAACAGGAAGATCATGCCCTGGGATTCGGATGTCGATGTTCAGATGACCGAAAAGTCAATGGAGCACTTGAGCGACTACTATAACATGACTGTTCACCACTACAAACTCCCTTCATTCCCGGAAGGTCGCGACTACATGCTGGAAATCAACCCTCATTGGAGAAATGCCAGTACTACCGACAAGCTCAACGTTATCGACGCTCGCTGGATTGACATGAGCAACGGCTTGTTCATCGACATCACCACACTCCACCGCAACACTACCGCCGAGGCTCTTGGTATTGAAGGCGCCATGATGTGCAAGGACAAGCACAAGTTCAACTTCACCGACATCTTCCCTCTGCGTGAAAGTGTGTTCGAGGATACTCCTGTCAAGGTTCCATACGCCTACACCGATCTTCTGGCCGAGGAGTACGGCACAAAGGCACTTGTCAAGACCACTTTCGAGAACCACCACTTCGACGAGGACAAGATGGAATGGATTCCTCTCACGTAAGTTCACATCCCAACTCTCTTTTGTTTTCCAAACCCCTATCGTATGCCAGGCAAGGCAGGGGCTTATAAACAAAACAGGCAACAACAACTTCAAGGCTCTTGAATTATTCCTAACATTTCTTTTGTGATAGCAACCAAGCTCTTCAAGGCGCAACGACTGGTGGTGGCAGGCCCAAACACAAGGTCGTCTACGCAAAGAATGGTGGCCATCTCACAGGTGCAACGAGACCAGTATCGGAAGCAAACAGAGTTCCTGCATCCGCAATCCAAGGAAGCCCTCGACTCAACAGACCGATAACTCATCCTTCCGATCTGGTTTCATGACGATAATTGTGCATTTTCACTTTCGCGCTGCACATACACACTCATCTTGAGTACTCACGAATTGCGCTTTTCAGCGATGGCGTTCTGGAATATCTTGTTTTACGCCGCAAAGCATTGCATCTGCTGCTTATTTTTTCTACACCACGATACCACATGACGCAAATGTCGATAGCATTATTGTATTTTGCATCGCGTCTTCCTCTGCTTTGCATAGAACTAGCACAGCATCATGAACATACAAAAGACTAAATTCCTCTACATCTCGCTTGTCTATTTCTTCCATATCGCAATGGTTTGACCAAACTCAAAGTTTCGATGGTGTAGCTCTCAAAGGGCAACCGACAGAAAAACGCCACCGGCATCTTCTACCCGCAAAAAGCCCTGTATACGTAGCTTTCGTAGGCCGCGCAATCGCCAGCGTGTGATTGTGTTTTGCTGTGTCTGCTGACAAGCGCCTTGACATGTCCGCTTGCATGCATGCATAATCTTTTCTTTGCCTCGCGCACGCCTTGCATGAAGACCGACGTGTCCCTCTTCCGAAAATCGATTTTGAAAATCGGTCTCTGTTTTTCGACGCCGGACCCCGTCGCCGGGGCTGTCGCGTGCCTGTTGGGTGAAAATCGGGGATGGCATGGGCGCGTCACGCGTGCACAAACAATTCACCCCAGATCGGCAGGCATTGTTGCTGCATCGTTCTTTCCATTTCTCCAAACCTCCACGACGAGAATTGCAAATTCCAAAAATATTGCAGTTCTGCTTGCGGACATGGCAAGAGGTCCAGATCCTCCATCTGTTTCAGCTCTTCCCCCGCGGAGTATACCTCGGAGTTGAGCACGGTAAAGGGCATCTATTGCCGGTTTTACGGTTTCCGGTTGAAAACGGGCTGAGCGCTGAGGAGAATGAGACAAGCAATTTGAGAGATGGACAAGCTTTTGGCAAGCCTTTGGTGAGTGATTTGATGTGGTGAATGGATAATGGTGGCTTGATGAAGGTGAGGGTATGGGGAGCCGGGAGGTGAGGTGAGACAAAGATATGGTGAGACTTATGCGTGGATGACTTGCGCCTTTGCCTGGAGAGGCATTGAAGCATTGTTTGATGCGAACAGTGGACTTTACATACGACAGAAAACTGCTGGAGAGACGATAGCCACTGTGTCATCCGACAGACTCGGATCTGGTCAAGCTCGGACATCGGACTATATCTTGGACTCGCATAGGAGCATCGCACCCCAACACTTGGATATACTGGACCATGTATGCTCTGCTCTGGGCTCCTCCATGTCACTGCATACTAGAAGGAAGGATCAACAATCAGCCAACAAAGGCGAGGACGAGGTCTATGATGCAAAACTGTGGTCCATAATCTCCACGGCCATCAATCCAAAGTCATGATTGGAAGCGCGACCGGAACTGCATTTGGTTCTTGGTGTATCATGGACCTGTCTCCTGCTCTGAAGTATTGCGTTCTGTCTATCTTGGCCAGGTCAATCCAACACTCGCATGGATCTTACTGGACAGTGGCCACCATTCTCGCGAGTTTATCAATGCCGTCAAATCGCGTTGCAATACAAGTGCTGTTTGTCTTTCGTGCGACTGTCTTATATTGGTGGCCCGCTAAAATTTACTCCCTGTCTGGCAGGCGACTCACATAGATTGCTCTTCAATCATCGCAGAAGAAGCCTCATTGCTTCCTTCTAAAGAGGCAACGAGATACAGCGGCATATCGTGTGCGCTTGCGCTAACTTTATGTATTACCAGCCAGTGGGGTAATGGTTCTTATTTGGGGCATACGCTCCAGCACGATGTTTTGCGGGCGGAAAACTGTCGGTTCCGCCTCAACAAAGCACATCCCCGACGGCAAAGTCTGAGTTGGAGTTTGCCGACATCAACCAAAATGTGGCAAGGAACAAGGACATATTCTTACTCTCGGCCTGTGCACTTTCACTGTGGATTCCTCAACTAGATCTCTTTGCCTATGGCTGCATCTGTGAAGCAGCCCACAGTTGTTGCGGGCCCAGTGCATACTTCACACGATGTCGAAGACGACGCTATCGAGCTGACCAGCTACTCGGCTCCAGTAGAGCGGATGTCTTTGCATCAAAATTCATTCTCGCTTCCACCTGCGGATGGAGGTAAAGATGCTTGGATGGTTCTTGTATCTTGCTTCTTCATTGAAGCTCTTACGTGGGGTGAGGAAGATCTTCCTGGATATATGTGTTTTTGCATCTTGCTGAAATCATAGGCTTCCCCTTCGCATATGGCGTCTTTCAAGACCACTATAGTCGCTTGCCCGAGTTTGAGGGAAACAGCTCGTTGCTTCCTGCTATTGGAACCACGACGACTGTGAGACCACGACCTCTTCTCATGTGTACAAGCACATGTTGATAATCTTTACAGGGCATCATGTACTTCGGAGCTCCAATCGTATACTCAATTTGCCGACGCTGGCCGCGCTTCCGCAAAATAAGCGTTATCGCAGGGTTTGTCGTGATCATCGCTTCCTTGATCGGTGCCTCCTTTGCCACTACACCATTCCAGCTTCTAGCTACCCAAGGCATCTTGTACGGTATAGGTGGTGCGGCACATTACTTCCCAGCCTTCCTCTACCTCGACGAATGGTTTTTCGCTCGCAGAGGTACTGCTTATGGAATCGTCTGGGCCGGAGGCGGTGCAGCCGGTCTCGCACTGCCTCTGACTATGCAATGGATTCTATCCGAATATGGCTTCCGCACAGCACTTCGCGTATGGGCAGTCACCAGCATCATTCTCGCCACGCCCGCAATGTTTTTCCTCAAAGGTCGACTACCCATCCATCACGCCTCCACCGGTCCTCAAAAAGTCGAGATCGGTTTTCTCAAAGACCCAGCTTTCTGGATATTCCTTTCTGGCAACATCATCCAAGGCTTAGGCTACTTCCTACCGACTTACTATATGCCTTCTTTCGCTCGCGCTGTAGGACTCAAACCTATCGCCGGCACCATCGCCGTTTCCCTGACAAATGTCTCTACTATGCTGGGCTCGGTCATTGCAGGATGGTTCGTCGACCGCTATCACGTCACCACAGGCGTAAACATCTGTATCCTCGGCACCTTAATCTCCATCTTCCTCTTTTGGGGTTTCGCAATCTACGCACCTATGTTATACATCTTTGCCATCTTATACGGCATTTTCGCCGGCGGGTTTGCATCCACATGGGCAGGCGTCATTGCCCCCTTGAAACACAAATGCCCAGGTGTAGAGACAGGAATGGTGGTTACGCTTTTTGCGGCTGGGAAAGGTTTGGGTTCTGTAATTTCTGGGCCGTTGAGCGGTGCGCTTGTTGATGCTGATGGCTGGAGTGGGGGTGGGGGGTTTGCTTGGGGTAGTGGGTATGGGTTGTTGATTTTGTTTACTGGGTGTACGGCTGCTGCGCAGATTGTGGGGTGGTTTGGCAAGCAAGCTGGGTTTGTGAAATGATGGATCCTTCGGACGGACTCATTTCGCGACAGCGGTGCGACCTTATCCACAGCAACTCTGTTCCATTTCCTGACCTCAAAGAGTCCTGTAGTATCATGTGCGTGCTGACCATCTTTGCTATACGTGGCATCGACGTGGTACACATGTGTTATAGGGTTTTCCAATAATCAGTGCTGTATAAGAAGTGACATTCGCGTGCTGCCCTGTTTGGGCTGCAGTCGATCACTGGAATTGCACAAAGGGTCCTGACACAGAAGAATTAGGAGTGGCAGTATCGCAATATACCTTCCGAGTGCCGCAAGGCAACATTAATGCTATGAAGAGGTCAGTGTCTCTTCACACCCCCTCCTGACCCTGCCATCACCCTAATTATCCCTAGCAATCCTATACCAAGATTTTCCAGGCCCAGTGACTGGGGAAACCAGGTCCCGCAAGAGGATCACTGACCTGATGGACTCCTTCCCCTCCTTCTTGCCTCCTCTCCATCTCTCCTTCCCGTAAGCGGATAATAAACTGGCTGATTTACACACGTTAGACTGCTCGGAGCCAAGAACAGATGCATTTCGAGAGGAACACTGCGGTGTGAACAATCTATACACACTCGAGGACAAGCTATATAGCGAATTCGTGAGCAAACAGATTTACGCAGAGGTAGAAGCAGAAGCTATCGTGACCCCGCTCAATTTTTTTGGTCATCTCAACTCTATACCCTTATCGAATTTTCCATTTAATAAAAGATTCGCACGAACATGGGAGGAAAAGAGTCAGGATTCATATCTGCCAAGTGTTTACTACGCGATGCTTATAGAGGAATATATTGTTGGAAAGTAAAACATCAGCGATAGACGATAAAAATGATAAATGTATAGGTATATATCAGGAGGAAGATGCACGAATTTTGAAAGGATAGCAAACGACACTATAGCTTTCTTCCAATACACGTATAAGAAGAAGCGTTGTCAACGGGGGCGTAATCGTTCTCAGATCAGCCCTTCCTCTGATTCCAGAAACCGTTCTTTTACAAAGAAGTGGAGCATCGATGTCTCCTTGGATGAGCAAGATACAAGGAAAGTACTTGTGATGATACAAGCAATGACGATCTAATAGTAAGTACTACCAGAAAAAGCGAGCATCATCCATATTCTTAGTGCAATGTAAAAGTTCGAAAAGACGACTGTAAAAGCAGAAGATATGTTTGTAGTTCGTGAGGACTTTCAAAGAAAGCGAGCTCCATTCGTATTTCTAGCGATCAATTATCCTCTTCAAAAAAAAAAGGCTTTGTGCTTTCTCGCAATTCCATCTTGCTACGTTGATGCAACATGAAATCGTTAGATATTCGTCACTCATCCGAACGATAAATTCCTCCTCCTCCTCCCCCCTCTCACCACTTCTTACCCCTTTCATATACTTCCCCTCCACATCATCCCAACGGACCCTGCCCTACCAACAAAGGAGCAAACACAGCCCCCATGACAGGCCTAGCAGCAAAATTGATACCTCCAGGATAATCTCCACTCTCAGTCTCATACAAATCCGTGAAAGGTCTGTTGGTCGTGGTCTTGCCAATCCAATCTGCAATCTTGGAGATGAAGAGGGATTTAGTGGAAGGAGAAGCGATGGACGCGACGAAAATTTCCCAGTCGAGTTTTGTGTAGGTGTGGCGGGTATCTAGCGGGACTAGGAAGGAGAGTTGTCAGTGAGAGGTTGAGAAGAAGAGGGAGCGATTATGATCATACCGCCGTATTGCATGGCTACTGTTGGGTAGAAAGATGATTGCATCTCATAGACGCTGCGAGGGACAATGTTCGTGCCAACCCAAGTATCGGCGTAGAGGTTATAAAGCAAGCCATGGGTCTCAGGCATACCATATGCCAATGTTGTGTGAGCCAGAGAGCCATTCGTAGCTGGAGCAATTCCCAATCCTTGCCACTTGGTGATATAGTCATGAGCAATGGAAGTAAAGTTCTCAGCGTCAGCGGTGTGGCCAGTGAGGTTTGCGATCACAGCCATGGCTTCGATACCTATAATGCCTTTGAGTGCGAGATTGGTTTGATTAGCCAATGAGCCTGCAAAGTCATCGGTGGAGATTTGGTTTGAGGGGATGAGTGAGTCGATTACGAGGTAGTCGTTCCATTGCTTGAGAATCTCGTAGTGTCGATTGAGGTACGCAGTGCCGCCGCTGACTTTTTGAGCGACTGCGAGAGCCATGACAATCATGTTGCCGCATTCCTCGAGAGGTTGATTTTCAGCGTTACCGTCATTGTGGCCGGTGGCATTGGGAAAGACACCCAAATCGTGAATCGCATATGCAGCTGGCCAGTTGCCAGCTTCTTGATTGATGAACAGTGGTTCAAGCAGCAGGCGACCCAAGTCCGGGTTGAAGTAGAGGAAGATGGGGAAGGCAGGGAAGATGACATCAACGGTTTGCATGTCACCATTACTGCTGATCTCTTTCATGAACAGATGATACGACTTCGTAGTACCGGCGAGCTGAGTAGTGGCGAACACTTGACGGACAGCAAGACTGGTGATGGTCAGGTAATCCTGTCCCGCATTTGCAAGAGAGTCCGTAGCGACCTTTGTGTCAATACTGGCAGCGCTCGTCTGAGCGTTGCTCCAGTCGTTGTAGAAGAATGAGACAAGGTCAAGCTCGCTGGTAAAATAGCTCGTCCAGAGCGGAGGCAGTTGCTGAACTTTGTTGGTATCATACTCGAATTGAATGGCTTCGTTCTGCGCCAGGGTCAAAGTGAACAAGGCTGACTGAGGAGTGCTCCCAACAGAGCCAAAGTCAAGAGCAAAGGCAAACACGGGCCACTGATTGCTGATCGCTCGGTAATTCGTGTTCAAGTCATTGTCAAGAACACCATTGTTGATGAAAGCTCCACGCACATCCGTGTCAACACCGCCGTTCGAGTAAGTCAAGCCTTCGTGGCTGCATGCATAGATCCAATTTCCCCAGCTTGCCTGATCCGAGTTCTCGACGAAGACTTGCTGTTCTTGACGATAGAAGCGATGGTAAGTAATGCTATTAGCTTGCGCAACTCCGGTAGCAGTGGCAGATGCCGAGACAGATGCTGCAGTCGTAGCCTCGATTTCAGAAGATATCTCCACAGTCGATGAGGCGTCGGATGAGGCCGCCGAGGAAGCAGGAACAGTGACTGTTTGCAATGTTGAATATCCACTTGCTGACTCAGCACGTTTCGAAGCAGCCGACTTGATGCTACCAAAGTCCCACTCTGCAACGGCGGACCTGTCTCCAGATGCCCATTCTGCAGACACATCCGAGTACAGTTGGACCTTATGGTCAGCGCCATCAATAGAGAAGACCTCAACATTCATGTAAGAGGCGGGTATCGATTGGCGTTTGAGGTCCGTAGGCTCGACAGGAGATAGAAAGGTCACATTCAACCCGACTTTGCCGTCGACCGACAGCGAAAAGACAGATTTTGTTGAAGTGTACTCGAAGCTGTTCTGAGTGGCCACAGCAGGACCGTTCGGAGCACCCATCCATGTGACTGCGGCACCTCCGTCTACCTTGATGAGACCTTAGACTTGTCAGTGTCTTACTACAAATGTAGTAACGGGCATCTTACCTGTCCAGCCAGTGACTTGGCCTCTGCATGGGGTCAGTGAATGGTCAAAGGGTTACATGATCATGAGACCTACGCCCAAAACCTTGGCCATTGACCGGCAAGCTGCTAAGTGTTAGTGCAAGTAGCTACGCTAGCCCATGCATTGCATACATATCCTCCATTGCCTCCATCGCTACCTGCTTGCTGCCATGTGTTGAGATATGGGTTGGAGACGGCAAGAGGAATTGCTGGTGGCCTTGTTGGTGAGAAGGATGACTGCGCTAAGACAGTAGACGCAAGCAGGGTCAGGGATGCCAGAGACAACATTTTGTCTCAATGTGATGATGATAACAATGCAAAGTGATGAGGATTGGTGTTAACAATGAGGGTAACCCCGTCTTTTTGAACCAATCTTCAATACCAACAAAGAATGGTATGAAGATGAGTGTAGAAGATCGGCATAGGGCATGATCAAGAGGGAGCATGCGGAATGTATTGTCCAATTAGTTTTTTTGCATATTCAACGGTCATACTTATGTGCTGTCATCCGGCGCTGTCGTGTTGTGTAGCTGCCAAGCTAGACCGCCTACCATGGAAAAGCAACGCCAGGAAATTGGCGACTGATTTGCTCATATGATGTCTTGAGTCTTGACTAAAGGTCTCAGCAGTCGAAGTACAGCAGCAGAGATTGTGATGCATCTTCTGATCCATTGCTTGAGAGAGGGCAAAGTCTCGGACGAATGCTTGTGGACCGGGGAAAAGAGCTTATCCCGAAGTAGCGGTCTCGAGTGCCAAGTGACGGCATCTTGTTAGGAATGAGGTGCCGTCTTCTCCTGAGGCACTTTAATTTCGCAGCGAATGACTTGAGTCAGGAGCTCATGTTATAGGCATATGAGAAGCATGGCTCAATGGCGACGAATCAGAGTTTTGGATGATCGACGACATGGCGGAGGTAGAGCGGAGTAACGAGCTTGCATAAGGCATGTGACCAGAAGAAAAACAACAACAGGCGATCGACGGTAGCGACTTGGATGGTGATTACTCTCCGATGTTGCACTGCAGTGCGCCAGTGAGATTGTATTGTGGAGTTGGAGATCAGAGACTGGTGTTGATGTAGGAGCAGACGTCTTGGATGTCTTGGAGTTGGAGGCTTTTGGGCGGACAGGGTCACAAGAAAGCTTGAAAAATGCTCGGGCCAAGACATTTGGCCAGCCGAGGCATCCACCACAAAGAGACGCGTCGATCTTACCAAGCTCTTTTTATCACCACACATTTCAACAACGCACATCATGGCAAGCCGCGGAGAGCTGCTCTATCCTGAGAGTGACCGGGTGTTCCTGGAACCTTATCTACCTCCACCTGACCGTCAAGTGAAAGATGCAGGTGTGCCTTTCGTCACACTCACTTTCGCGACATCGCTTGATTCGGCTTTGTCTCTGGCTCCTGGTGTGCAAACAGCTTTGTCGGGTCCACAATCGAAAGCCATGACACACTACCTTCGCTGCAGACATGATGCCATCATGGTCGGTGTTGGTACGGCAATCGCAGACAATCCCAGTTTGAATTGCAGGATTCAAGGTGTCGGTGGTTATGGAGGGGAAGGGTTGGTAGGACAGCCAAGACCTGTTGTTGTTGATCCTCTTGGAAGATGGCAACTGACTTCTGAGACCAAAATCCTGAAGCTTGCCAAAGAAGGACGAGGCAAAGCGCCATGGATCCTGACCACAAAGACACCAGATTCGGAAAATGCCAGGCTGTTGGAAGAGGTGGGTGGATGTTACATTGTTCTCGGGTCACGCACTGGAGCATCAGAAGAGAGGCCTTCAATGACTTGGCTCGATATGCTACGAGCAATCGGTACGAGAGGTATTGGAAGCATCATGGTTGAAGGCGGTGGCGTGATTATCAACTCTTTGCTATCGGCAGAGAACGCGGAACATATCAGCTCTGTGATTGTGACTATCGCGCCTACTTGGCTGGGCCAGGGCGGTGTTGTGGTGTCTCCACCTAGAACAGAAGGTAGCAGTCTTCCAGTTGCTCGGCTCAGGAAGACAAAGTGGCAGCAACTAGGTGATGACGTGGTTCTTTGTGGAAGTCTGGGCGCTTGAAAGACGCATTGCTCGTTGAAAAGGGAAGAAGCAATGGACAGACTATGGCTTTCGCTATTCCTGCATTGCGGCCAGTCGAAGCATTTTCTGTAGTGAAGGCGTCGGGGCGCGTCTGCCTTGGGCTCGTCTCTGCGAGTTTCGCTTGGTCGTGGCTTCCTGCAGCTTCGTCTTGTCGCCATCACTTGGCGCGCAGCACTTCTTCTCAATTTCTCAAGCATCTCTGCTGTTCTCAACAACACAAGACTTGCGACCCCGATCATCCTGAACAATCCAAAGATGCGCAGCACCAAGGAAGTTGAACAGATCGAGAAATGGGGCACAGGCCTTTTTGAGAACGCGGCCGACGAAGCCATCGTTCGAGAGCTTACCAGAGAGTCTGGTTTTGCAAAAGGTCCTGAGAACTTCCTCTTCCCTTCGAACGTTGAAAGCTATCGCGAGGAACTCGACCACGGAGCTCTGGACAGGATGCTCGAAGTTCGTCTGCCCATGGACCTTAGCACCGAGAATACAACTCAGGACAAAGACGAGATGTGGACCTGGCCTCCCAGCAGATGTGCCGGCTATCGTCTCTGCTTGCTCGGTGCAGTCATGATGCAGCTTGGCTGTAGAGTCCGTAGCGACCTGCGCCTGTCTATGGAAGAACTTCACACAATCGTCGGCTTCTCCCGAAATGCTCAAGTACAACTCCGCCACGCTCTCAACGTCTACGTTGATGGCACCCCCTACAATTTCCGCGCAAAGCCTCAACCCATCGGTACCAACTCAGACGACTGGGCCACAAACTCTGTATGGGGTGATATCGGCGAGTCCTTCATCATGACCGATGTTACGACGGATCCTATGCTCAAGATGATGATGAGACAAATTCTTGGTCCTATGCTAAAGTGTGTTGCCGCCGGCGACAACGACCATCCCCACGACGCTTGTGGTCGTTGTGGCAAGAAGAAAAGAGAAGATGGCTCGCCTTGTCAGCCCTGTTCGCAGTGCGGTCAGAGGCGTTATTGCAGTCGCAAATGGTATCTTTTGTGCATCCTGAAGAACGACATGACAAGATGCTGACCACACTTGAAGTGAACTTGCCCATCGCCCCCAGCACAGATTGGTTTGCGAAGATCCCTTCTACCGGTCCAGCGGCAATGTCTGGGCACAAGCCGTGAGGGAATCCAACAAGACCAAGGACAGCCCGGCCAACGACACAGGCCATGAGGACACCAATAGCACCGTACGCGACAGACTGTTGACCGCCTATACCTTGACCTCCCCCTTCGCCCAAAGCATACATGACGATCTTGATGGACTACCCATATGCGGGAACTGTGGTATTGAGGAGACCAAAGAGAGCTCCCTTTCTGTATGCAAGAAGTGTTCGAAGCAGCATTACTGCAGCAAGAAATGCCAAAAGGCCCACTGGTCGTCGCATAAGAAGCTATGTCAGACTTTCGCCACCACTTGAGACGGTCGGTTCATGAGAGACATCACTTCCTCGCTCGCGGCCCATTCCGTACTTTGTCTCTCCAGAAGCCCAAAGCCCGCTGACTCACCAAATTTGCTCAATCACGCATCGTTACCGCCACCAAACTCGCTGCTGCCTCTTTCCCCATCGTACCCTTTATATACGAAATACTTTAGGATCCTTTTAACAAGCAAAAAGCCGTGGTAGTGTAGTGGTTAACATACCCGTGGTCTTAACACGTGCGCAGTCATTCGTTGTTACTCAACGCCGTGTCAGTCTAGATCCGAGGAGGTCGGGGGTTCGATTCCTTCCCATGGTGCTTTTCTTTTTTGCTGATTGTGTCGCTCATACATGATATTCTTGTCTTGAGCATTGCGCCCGAGCGCTTTTCTCTTCTCCTTTTACTGTATACTATAATCAGAAAAATGAATCACAACGCTTTTTTCAGGTCACCTCTGCTTGTCGTCTTTCTGTACTTTGTAGGACGGTTGGTAATAATGATTCGCATCAGCATGTGTTGCTCGCTTTTATTCGACCCTCTCCACGGCTCGACGAGGTCTTTGTTTGTCGCAACGATGTTTTTTTTTTTTGCGAGCAACAAGAATGCCTTTCAACACATAATCCTAGAGTATCACAATTTCTTCAGATGTGAGTGCCGTTGGTTTTTGAAAGATTTGCACTCTTCTTTTTTTTTTCCCCCCGCTTCCTCTGTAAGGGAAAAGGTACAGTGGGAAGCCAGGTCTGTGATACTGAATTCTCTGCACGTCTTCTCACGTCCTGTTTATCTCGTCGTATCTTTTCCTAGTCTGACTGCTCTGTCGTGAGAGACGTGAAGATTGCGAGGTATCATTGACCTGTATGTCCTATTTTCAGAGCTCCTATTTTGGACATCAGATTTGTCTATTCTAGGAAATCAATTCGTTTGAGCGAGGTCCACTCATGAAGAGTGACCACTGTGCAGTGTTTGTAGATAGAGGCGGAGGATGGCATTTCTCCTATTTTTGTGTAAGGATAATTGATCTACTGTCAAGTCAAGTCGCTGTTGATATTTAGGTTTGACTATTCGATTACCAACTCATCCATCGTTTTGTTGGACACTGCTGATGATGGGGTTAGGAGTGTAATAAGGTAAGCTATAGTGCAGTTTGTAGGTATGTATACTCTAGTACCCTTCGGTTTTGCCAAAGAATCATCTCTCATTATCGTCTGTCCTATGTTGACTTGTCTACGCCTGAGCTCGCAAGTTAGAGTGGAAAGGTTCGAATTTCGTGTCGACTCGTAAGAAGTAAGAGGGGGTATCAGGTCCGTGATGCGATAGATTGACACCTCATTCCTAGCAGGTCTGCTGATGAGATTTTGTGTCTTGAGCTGCGAGTGCGGAGATGTACCAAGCATGTAGGTATCACTAACCTAAGTTCTGGTAATGCGCTGCGGCATAGTAGGACCAGTTGTAAAGTCTAGCGCGAAGCATTCAATATTGCTCTTTGTGTAAGTGAATGAAGCGTGTTTGATGGCGTAAGGTGACAGCAGATAATTTGATAGTCCTTTTATAAGATTGTGCACCGTGCAGTACATCTAATCGCTAGGAAAACCCAAAGTCCGACAAAATCTGATTGCACTAGGGAGGTCAGGCCATCTGAAAGGACTATTCTGAGCGAAGGGATATCCATTATCCTCTGAATTTCGATTACGTTGACTAACTCTAGTAAGCGCGACGTCGTGACTCTCGAGAGCGATGTAATTATAGGTAGCGTCGTTGATTTTGGCTTCGAGGCCTTTCCATTTGTGATCTCCATATATTACGAAGATTTGGACTAACGCAATGGGCGAAGGGCGGCGCATATGCTGAGAGATCATTCAGTGCGATAGCCTCTGTTGTTGCCAGTGGCTTGGACTGATAAGTCTTGACAATTACATAGTTTTGTAGTAGCCGTAAGGTAGCAAAGAAAGGTTTCACCACGTACGCAATAATTTTCCTTGCAGATTCTGTAAATTTGGAGTTCTTTCTGCACAGTCAATCTCATACAGAATGCAAAGATCAGATGATGGCATAATAGTTTCTTGTGGCCTTCATGCTGTTTTGATAGTTAAATGGTCCTGAAGGTTCTTACATGTTCAAGAACAAGTACAACCATCAGTCGTTACCACTTCATCTGACACCGGTGACTGCAAACACAGTGTATTGGGGAACGGAAGCTCAGATAATCACCAAGGTAGCTTGGGTGGTAGGACAAGTAATCGATCAGGTCAATGATACGCAGACTTCCAATCGTTTCCTGCATATCTTTCTTCTACGGTCCCTGCCGAACTTCTGTCCGTAGGGAGCATTCTTGTTGTCAGGGAGTCACTGACCTCCCCGTTTTCTTTTGCTGCTATCTCACTCTCTCCTGTACGGACCAAGTCCATATTGTACGTCTTTCTCTCTTACGTGGGTTGCTTTGATGAAAACCCATCATACGACCGGGGGTGTGTCTGTTGCGTTTCTTACTGGTAGTCTGTACAGAAGCGGCAATATACACTCCTCAGTTCTTGTGGGTGTCTCTCTCTGCTTTCGTAGGAGTTCTCGACTTCGGCTTCTCCTCTCAAGTCGCAGAGATCATACTTGAGTGGCTGTGCATCGGTCACGTATGAGTGTTCAATTGCGCATCAAACACTATATGTCCACAATGTCGCTAGAGACTCGAAGTCTGTATCAAGATCTTCTCCAACGTCATTAGAGTGTGGTCAAGAATGATTGGGCAACAAACTCTCGGCGAATCCTCATACATCTTGGGAGGCTAGAGATGAACATAATACGAGAAGAGGGTATCAGGTCGGTGATTGTGTGACAAAGTTTCTATCTCGCCTTCGGTGGACAGAAGTAGCTCACACAGTTCTTGGATACTATTTGCCTTCTCCTAGTAGGAGTTTTGTTGTTGCTTTATGGACCTGATCATCTTCCCTTGGTGTATACCTCCCCATGATGGTCTATCTGATTGTGAAGTGCATCCTAACAACTTTTGAGGCTTTTCGAGTACTTCCACCTATACATGACTCGAGATGAGATTTGTTTGACAGCCAAAATACAGTACGTTACTGTTTTATATAGTACCTATTGGCGAACTTCGGATCCGCTCCGCATAAGACAATATGCCGACATCTGCTGATTTTTGACCTACGAAGACCCCGAAGCTTCCATGTTATCTCAAGCTCTGACTTGGCCGTGGTTATACGATCGATTTCTATCAACACATACTGCTATCAACCCATACTGTTGTTTTTCCCGTTTCCAAATACAAGTTTTGTCTGGCTTATAAGCCATGAAATATGCTGCCATATTAATAAAAGAAGTATGGAAATGCATTGCTACTAGTAATAGGAACTGGCAATCATGTGAATTGCGTCTGCATCACAGCTCTTCGCGATAGAATAATACGAATATATGAATGCTAATGGAAGCAAAAGATAAGGACTAGGTCTGTGATGCCAACTTTCGCCTTCTAATCCTCCACTGAGCATCTATCTTAGAAGATGCATAACGCCGTAAATATGTCTTCTCTGAGAGGTAAACTCTTTAGAGTTGTTTCACGGACCTGCTTTGCTCCTGTTCTTCTCTATCCCCCTCTGCCTGTCTAGATACAGTCGAATACAGCATATCTAGTGAAGTGTCTCTGATGGAGTAGTGAGTCATTGACGCACTGATCATCCAGAGGTTCTGCTATCTTGTATACCCTAAGTGGGCTTACCCGTTTGTCGATGTGAGTGGTAGAAAGCAGGCATGAATGCCCCTTTCCTAAGATCACGAATATGGTGCAGTTTTCTGCCGTTGAATAATGCTCCCGCCATGCACACCGCAAAAGATCCGATTTTCCCACGTCTTGTTACACACGCTACTTCTGTCTTGGGTAGAAAGGACACCTGCATAAGAACAACAGTATCCGTGGTCGATTGGTTGACTATAAAGCCATTCCATCGCTATCGAATGTTACCAGAACCAGCGGATTGGAGAGAATGCGGCCAAGGAGATGTGCATGAGCACCAACAGACCCGAATCATGGTTTTGGCGAAGATCTGAGTGGTCATCAGTACACCTTCACGAGCCAGCAAGATGAGCCACCAAGTCACTGGATCCGAACGTAAGCTCTACTTGTCCAGAACATGTCACCGGATGATAGAAGCTGGCTGTGGGACGCAGTTTCACAGACCTGAGTAGTACCTTCACATACCCTCACACTTTCAGTTCGAGACGGACTCAACCTCATAGACAGAACTTCCACCAATGGGGGATTCGACATCTGTAGTCATTGGCGCGGGGAAAGTTGACAACGAGCAAATCTAATCTGGTCGTGGGTCTTGTAGTTGTATCTAATGTTCCCATCGCAGAGTCTAATACCAGTGTGGCGCGAGTGCTGTCAGTATCAAGCAAAGTCTTCATACAAAGTCTGACTACCTCACACTCACTATATGTATTCAAGACTCACTATATGTGTTGCAGGTCCTCCAAATTTGCAACCTTCGATCAAGATGACGCAGACTCCAATCTGTAGGAGCTACTCGTACCATCTAATCTCCTCCATCAAGTATAAAGCCATGGGCCATGATGAACGGTTTAAGAGTTCAAACGTTATCGAATTTAAAGTTGAATTTCGACGTGGAAACTTACCGAGGGAAAGACCCTTACTTCCGCGTCTGTCTCATGACCATTTAGAATCAGGGAAGTAGGCGATCAGGTCAGTGAATCAGAACATATGACCTGAAACCTGCTAGTGGTTTGATGCTCAGATGCTGAAGCTTGTAGTTCGAGATGGATGATGGTGCTGGGGTTGACGGACCCGATCGAGTATTCGACCTGCCGTCTCAATCGTGACGATAGACACAGGATGACTGGATCCGAGTCAGAAGCTTGGACTGCGTTGTGCTGAGTTTTGATGAAATCCAAGACAGCTGATGGTGAGACGTCTTTTATACGATGATTATGATGACGATGTGGTTTGGTTCTAGTGACATTGAACAGAGCGGTGATCAACGACAATGCTTGGTAGCTTGTCCCAGAGGCTGCGACAATGCTGGCAATGGCACGATCAGGATTCGGGCAGAGACCGACAGTAACCTTGTTCTCTTTTGTGCCGCGATCTAGTCAGCAAAATCAAACTAGAGATTGGCATCACATACGTACTCAATTCCATTCACTGTGACTTCACTACAAATGGTTGGCACCGATACGCGTGCTACAAATTCCTTGATCACAACAGACCTTTCGAACCACACCAAAGACGCATATCAAGGATTCGGCTCGCGAACAATTCAGGAGCGAGAAATATGATGTCTCAAAAAGGCATCACCACCCCTCGTCAGGGACCAGAAAGCAAGTCGTCATCAGGTCAGTGAAGCAGAATTGCCTTGACAATTGCTATTAGCTGCCTGGGATATAGCGGGAGCGAAGAGCTGGGAATGAGTGTTAGCGCTGCAGCTCATGGACCCGGTTGATTGACCTTCCGTGTCCATGTCAACTTCAGTTGGCCCGATGCTGATAACCCGTAGAACGGCCAAACGACAGACATTCGAAGTGGCGGTCACCAATGCGAGGAAATAACGAAGCATTGATTGGCACTCGGCTGATTCTCTTATACGACACTGACGACAGCACCAATGACGTCAAAGCTGGCCATTTGGCAGCAGTCAAAGTGAGCATCTCCTTCAGTTGGAGCATATAAGTATTGGAGAATGTGTCTGAAGAAGTGAATCAGGGGGTATATTACGGAAACTGCGATCTGGAAAATGCCAAGAAATAGAAAAATGCCAAAAAGTAAAAAGAAGAAGAAATGAGGGCAGTGGTCGGAAGAGCGCATCTTATGATGACTCGGAGGTCAGGAAGTTGCCCACGGCTTCGACAAAAGCTTCAGTCTCTTCCAGATGAGGGCAGTGACTGCTCTCAGGGAAGCGGACCCATTTGACCTTGCCAGGGATCTCACGGAAGAAAGGTTCCATGGTGATATCTTGAGCTTCATCGTAGTTTCCGTTGATCAATAGCGTAGGAACATTGATTTTGTGAAGTTCGGGTGTAATATCCCAGCCTTTGAGAGATCCGATGACATTGAACTCGGAAGGCCCGTTCCTGGATTTTATGTTAGTAAAGGCTGGATATTGTGCACGTTTGGAGCTTACATTGTCATGTAGACAGTATCATCGTCCTTGACTTGGTCCAGAGTTTGAACAAGTTCATCCGGGAATGGGACGACACGGCAGACATGCCTCTCGTAGAAAGACATCATAGCGGTCTCGTACTCCTCGGTGTCAGTCTTTCCCTCTTCCTCGCATCGTGTCAAGGTTTCCTGGATGTCCTTCGGCAGTTCCTTTCGTAGCTTGTCCGCTACTTCGACCCAGGTAGTCAAGCTTGCTGGAGAGTTTGCGATTATCAGACGGTACAATCCAGCCGGTCGTTTCGTCGCGTAGAGAGCTCCAAGCATACCACCCCAGCTCTGCCCAAAGAGGTCAAATTTCTTGATACCGAAGTATGATTGCAAATTCTCCAGCTCGGCAATGAAGAGATCAGAAGTCCAGAAGTCAGTGTCTCCCTTCTTCTTGCGGAGATGCGTTGAGTTTCCACAACCTATCTGATCATACAAGATGACTGGGCGAGAGAAAGGTGCCGATGAGAGATGAGCACAAGGAAGGATGTAGTTGTGAGCCATTCCAGGCCCGCCATGCAAACAGATGAGAGGAGTGACATGCTCAGAGAGCTCTCCATACAGGGCATACCATGTCTCAGCATCAATGTCGGTGCCTGGGACCTTGAAAGCGATTTTGCCAGTCCTTGAAGGTGACGGCAGAGTTTTAGGCAGTCGTGCCGCGGTACCGGCGGAGGGGTTCATGTTTTGAAAGTTTTCGAAACCTGATATTGAAAGTGGTATATCAGAAAACAGAGAGGTGCCAAGCTAGCTATATATTCACAAAGAAAGGACGAGTCAGGGCCGTCGAGATGTCATTAGTTTACCTTTGTGTTTGGCATTCTCTAGGGCAGCGATCAGCACTTGGACGGAAGTAGAAGGTAAAGAGCGGCAGCTGTCGTCAGCGAGCGAGCCGTTTTGCATGTTTGGTGAGGCAGAAGGAGAACATTATGGTTGTACAACTCCGATGCCGGAGATATGGCGATAGTGTAATAGGTGAGGTTGGGGACCATAGGTGCTTGTGATATGTATCTTTTGGTGTTGAGGGCAGTGACGAATGTGGTGAGTGGACGAATCCGGGTTGTGCAAGGTATGAGCTGCCTAATGGGGAAAGCGTTGTCTTGGCGGAGATGTCGCATTTCGTTTCGGAAGCGGCTTTCGTTGGCAGCTTCCGTCGACAGCTTCACTCCCACTTTCCTCCAATCCCATCACACCCAAGTGCGCATCTGCTACATCGCCATCACACAAGAGCCGCTTGCCTATCCCCGTTGATTGACCTTCACCTGGTAAGTTCCTGCAGCAAGCGCACCTTCCCCGTATACACCAATCACATGATGAGATTAAACTTATTGGAGCTGTCCTATCTCTTCGGAGACTGAGGAGTCAACTTTTACCTTATACGCAAACACCTGAAACAACCCCTCTTCCACCACACATCAGTCACGCGCCCTCACTATCAAATGCATCTGGACTGACGCGTAACAGCACTCTATTTAGTATTCGTTTCGTCTCTTTCACCTTCCTGAAGAGTTTGCAACCGCGTCTCAGCTAGAGCGGTCAGCCTGCGCGACGTCTACGCCTATCTCGACCTCCCTCCTCCTCCTTCCCCATCTGCATATCACATCATACAGCCATGTCTGCCGACCCTCGGAGAAGACCGGCCCCTGCTGCTCAGAGTGCTCCCCCGCCGCCTCCTCCACCTCCTCCACCAGCAGAGGCACAGCCAGACTCTTCGGTCCAAGCCTTGGATGGCGCAAATGACCAAGACACGGCTCAACAACCAAAGGGTGAAGAGAGCTTCAAGCTGCGCTTCTGTACCGTGTGCGCCAGTAACAACAACAGGTATGTTGACTGTAGTCATGTCGTGACCCGTGTCTCTCTTTTCTCGACCTCTGTGCCTGCCTTGTCAAGACGGGCCATGTCTTCTCTTGCTCTGCCTCTCCCTCTCTGCATAAACGTATATACTCGCCGAAATACAAAGCAAATGCCTTTCCATCACGTCTCCTGCCTTGTCACCGTCATGACACGTCTTCTCGCTCATTCGCCGTACTAATACGGTGACCAGATCGATGGAAGCGCATCTTCGCCTTGCTGGCAGCAACCAGAAATATCCCACAATCTCCTTCGGCACGGGCTCGCTAGTCCGTCTGCCCGGTCCAAGCATCACACAACCGAACATCTACAACTTCAACAACACTTCGTACGATAGCATGTACCGCGAGCTGGAAAGCAAAGATGCCCGCCTGTACCGCGCGAACGGTATCCTGCCCATGCTCGACCGTAACAGAAACATCAAGTGGGGTCCTGAGCGCTGGCAAGATTGGAGGATCGGATACCCTCGTGTTGGCAAGCGCTACGCCAACGCTCCCATCCCTGGCGATCCTGTCTACACGAATGATATGGGCGCTCAGGGTACCGAATCAGGCACAGTCGATATCGTCATAACCTGCGAAGACCGCTGCTGGGAAGCCGTTGTTGACGATTTGCTGTCAAGAGGAAGCCCGCTCAACAGACCTGTCCATGTCTTCAACGTTGATATTAAGGATAACCACGAAGAAGCCCTGGTGGGAGGAAGAGCCATCCTCGAGCTTGCTGATGAGCTGAATGCTGCTGCACAAGACGAGCGCCGCATCCACGCTGAGAAGACTGGAAGTACCGACAGCTTCGACTCTGCTACCGGAAGCTCAAGAGATGGCTTTGATGCAAGAGTGCCCATCATCCTCGGCGAGTGGCAGGAGAGATGGCCTCATCTTCCCGCTCTGTGGACATTGGCTTGGTTCTAGAGGGAGACTGGAGGACACGAAGAACATTGCATTGCATCAACATTTTGCGAGAAGAAGCTGATGCTTCCTGATGAGATAGCTTTATACCCTTATACATTACAATCAAACATCATCCAATACGCAAATTATCCATCTCTTAACAACACCCTCTACATCAAATCGGCTGTCAAAGCTCACAAGGGTACTGATGTCGGCTGGGAGAAGGAGAATGTTCTCTGTTATCTCACAGGACAAAATCTCATACCAGGACTATTTCATGCATTGCAGCGAGCCAGAATGAGGCATCTCTGCTAATTGGGACATGGCGGAGCTCAGATCATCTTGGTGAACATCCTGGTTGCTCCAAAAACATCTTGTATAACAGCAAGCGCATGTTGAGCCCGTGTTAGCCGGGAGATTGTATAGCATCTCACTGGCTAAATGCTTCTACCAGGAGTACTTCCTGTATTACTGCAAGCTCGCATCGACATTTCTGTCAGCCAGGGGATGGTGGATTTCAAAGTATCTCGGTGGATGTTCTGGTTGCTCGGAAAAACATCTTGCGTCACTGCAGTGTTCAACTACCATCTCTAGCACCTGTGAGATAGCATGTTTCAAGGCCTCTCACTGGACAAACTCTCAAATCAGAATTGACATTTTGTATTGCTACAGTCTCTTTTGGACACCTCTGTCGAGTAGGAGATGACACACTTCAAGGCTTCTCACTGGAAAGTTGCATTCTTCGAAAAACATCTTGCATCACATCATCTCCCTGATATACTCGTTGTCCGCTATGAGATCCTACAAAGCCACCATTGTCTTTCGACTCGAGTTGTCTTATCCGCACTTCAAAACCTCTCACTGGCCAATTGCACTATCCGAAAAACATCCTGCATCACATCAACATCCTGATATACCTTCTATACATGAATGTGGTATAAAACCATCCCACACCTAGTGTCGTTGTCTTTACATCTACCTCAATTTCCTTGCAATGTCGCTCACACGGTCCTCGGAACAGATATACCAGATTGCTCACTCCTCTATCTACACGACTTTCTAAACGTAGGAGAGCCCGGGCCCGAGCCCGAGCGGACGTCGCGAACTAGGTCGATGATGCCGAGTCTCTTGCCTATTCCCGCACCTCGCAGTCGTATGGTGAGATACAAAAACGAAAAAGGAGAGGCAGAAGCCGGCACAAGGAGATCTAAAGAAGCGTCATCGACCTCGTTTGCGACCTTCCGCTCGGCCCTCGAGGGCGGGACCACGAGAGATGATAGAATTGAAGATTAGCATGGGGTTTACAGCAGTTTGCAGATATTCTGCAAAGTAAACGCAGAAACGTAGAAAGGTGGTAAGGGAAGACAAAGAAGTGGTTTTAGAGATGTGTGAAGTAGGTTTTATAAACAGGGAGAAACATTACTCCGGACGTGTGTTTTTTTTTTTCTAAAATGAGTCTGCTGCAAGGCATGATGTTTTTCGAGAAGGCGACTTTCGTCCACAAAGAGAGAGCTGTTCTTGCTCTCTCATCGAACAGATTGCTAGTGCTGAAAAAACATCATGCAGTGCAACAGCTATATGATCTTATAGTAAGAGAGATAGAGAGGTCCAACTAACAGCAGGGCCTGGGATTACTTCTTCGATGTTGGCAGAGTGCAGGGAGGAGGTGGAAGCGAGATGGCGGGCGAATATGAATGCTGTGATGGCGAGGATGAGGTTGTGGGGGTGGGTAAGGAAAGCTGGATTAATGATAGGAGCGTCTGCGGTATCTAAGGAGGAGATGGTCACGTTGCCTCTACTGAAAGTGGCGAGGAGACCTATTGTCAGACTGGCGAAATTGTGGACGCCGTCGTTGGGGCCGATGGCGAAGGAAGCGCTGGGCAAGGATGTGTTAGTCTGTTTGGTGAGATAGATGTGTGGGGTGGATGTTCATCACTTACATTGGTCAGTCAAGCTATTATATCGGTGCAGAACTCCAAATCGTCCCTGGTCCAAAAATGAGAGAACTCATTGACGGCATGAAGTTCGAAGGAGCTCCTACGTTCGTCACACCATTAACCTATGTTGGACTTTGCGCAGTCAGCTTCTAGTGCGTTTGACCTGAAACATGTAAGTAGTAAGTTATGCATGTCTGTCTGCAAGCTTGCGAAGGAAAGCAACTGACAGCCGAAGACGACCCGTATACAGATTCATGCATAGTATCATGCATGGTAAAAAGCCACCACGGCAGGCGCTCAATCGCGATTCGCCAAATGCACAAGGGCGCAGGATCACCCATCAGAACTCAAGAATTTTAGCGAGGGCCACAATGCAAGATCTGTTCGATGTTCTTGACCCTACGATAATTTTCGTCTCGCCACTGATGGTCTCAAGGTGGAATCTAGACTGCAAAGCACGATAAGAATAATACAAATGTGTTTTTTTCTGCTGGTATGGAAGGTCGAAGATTGAAAAGAAAACGAACCCGAAGGGTATCTCACCAGCAAAACCATAAACGCCCAACATGTCATGCCCGTCGTCACTTCCTAAATCGAAGACGCCTTGTTTTTCCTGTATCTTATCTCAATTCTCCACGGATACCGGTGCCTCTTTCACGTCTGCGTCTTTCGCGTTCGCCTCTGCCACTTTCTGCAGCGCGGTCGGCTTCCATTTCGTCGTCTACTTGTCTTCTGGCGGCGTCCATCTGTGCTCTGCCTGGAAGACTTTCCATGACAACACTGGGTGCGTGTTTGATGTATCTCAACTCTTCGTGGCAGTGCTCGACTAACAGGTCCAATTCTTTCTGCGTGACATTGTTCTTGTGGAAGCCAGCGAGTTCGGGGTATAATCGGCCGTCACCATGCTCCTTGCCGATGAATGCTTGTGGGCGTGGTACGATGTGCATTGGCAATTCTTCATTGAGAGTCGCACCGACGGCAAGAGCAGTTTCGTGAGTCCATGCGCGAGCGACGTTGCGGGCGGTATAGCCACCTCCACCGAGAATGAGAAGAGGCACACCGGCCTTCTTGACGAACGCAAGACATTCACCGTGAGCGCGAATGTTGAGGTTGAACTGACCAAGACGGTCACCACCGAGTGAGTCAGCGCCACATTGAAGAACAATAGCTTGTGGGCGGAAGTGCTCTAGTGTGCGACCAGTGATAGATTTGAAGAGGTAGAGGAACTGATCGTCGTCGATACCCTTGGGAATGGGCACGTTGAGGGCAAAGTGATTGCCGATGCTCTTCTCGTTGCCATTGCTGTTCAGCGCTCCAGTGCCTGGGAAGAACAGATGTTTCTCTCTTGAGTCTTCGTCTATGATACCGTAGCGGTGAAAGGACAGTGTCATTACTCTGTCGCTGCTTGCAAATGCTTCCTCGACACCATCGCCATGATGAACGTCGATGTCGATGTACAAGACACGTTGATGACATTTGAGCAGTTCGAGAATGGCAAGAACAATGTCATTGATGTAGCAGAAACCTGAAGCTTCAGACTTGTGTGCGTGATGAAGACCGCCAGACCAGTTTATTGCGATGTCAGACTGATGATTCGTCAAGGCCGAGACAGCTTCCATGGTGGCACCAGTGTATAAGAAGAGGTATTCTTGCATGCCATCGAAGACGGGACAATCTGCACCTGGTGAAGGAGATAAATTGAAGGGACCGAGCTTAACAATCTCTCCAGGGTAACTTTGCGGGATGCGATCTTCGTATACTTTGCACAACTCATCGAAAGTCTGAGGCGACACTCTTGAGAGGAAATCGACATAGTCTTCATCGTGAAATGCAGCGACGGTCTCTTTGCTTGCAGGAAGAGCGTCATAGTTGTCCATGGCGAACTGAAGACCGTAACCCATGACGAGATGCTTGGTCAGAGTCAAACGCCATGGCTTCATGGGATGTGTGCGACCAAAGTGCATGTTCTCGACGCGACGGTTGTAATGGTATGACACAGTGTAGCCTTGAGGGCGCTCAATGCCGTTGTCTTCGACTTGTTGCATGATCTTCTCGCGCAACGTCCTTTGTCTTTCGGCATGTTCCTCCTCGCTGTCGTTCATGGGTGGTGTTGGCGGAGCTCCAGTGGTGTGACCTGGTCGTGATTGACCATTGGTGCGACGCGGTGGATCCCATTGCTGGACTATGGCATCGCGCATGTTCTGGCGAGGGACGCCATTACTTGGTCGTCCCGACATGGGCGCGACTGGGATCTGACCAAAGTAAGCTCCAAGCGATTGTCTCTTTGGATTGGCGGGCGCGCTTCTCAGCGGGATTCTGGTCGGGGCTGCGTTGCTGCTTCTATGCAAGACAGAGTCGATGCGTCCTTGGATGTCTCTTAGGTTGTAGGATCGACGAACATTTTCTGCGTAGTCTTGGTCACGTCGAGAGTCTCTGTAGCTCACCGGCTGGTCGACATGGTCATCTCCTTCGTAGGCAAAAGACGAGTCGTTTTCGCTAGAAAGAGCCTCTTGCTCGTCCTCGGCATCGTCTCGAGCTTCGAGAAGGTCGTCTCCACATTCGTCCGTCTCGCGCCGAGTCTGCTCCGTGATGCGCAATTGTGCTTGGCGCGCCGCTGCTCGCATCTTGTTGTGAACCGGTCAATCTGTGAATTATGCTGTTAAACAATACTCACCAAAAGATATATCGACAAATCTTCTGATTTAGGAGCTGTGTTGAGGGTTTGCCAACATACTTCTTTTCTTTTACTTTTAAGAAAGCGCTGTTTGTTACTTTGCTTCCATTCACTTTGTGACTCTGTTTGTGAAATCGCGACTCGCGACTTCTCCCACCTTCACTCGACCACCAACTCGTCAACCAGCGTCATCAAAGACCATCCACTCCAGCTCGCTTTCCATCAAAAAATGGCTGCCATTGGCACTGATGATGCCGCGACCGTCTTAGATCAATTCTGTCACGACGGTAATCCACCCTTATGCTTACCTCCAATGACTCAAATGCTGACTTTTCGCCCAGTCGCAAACTTGCCGGCAGAAATAGCTCATTTACTGGAAGAAATCCAAGCAAAAGATCAACACATCCAAGATTTGCGCGATGTCATCAATTCTCGCGACAAGTCAATACAAAATTTCGTCAGAGCTCAGGGCGGCCATGTCAAGAATCCCAAGGAAGATGGCCTCAGTAAAGTCATCATGGCGAATTTTGATCGCATCGAGATTCTGCAGGCTGAGAAACTGGGTCTAAGTGAGAAGGCCTTGAGATTGGTATGTTCTGAAATGTTCGACACCAAGAGTAAATGCTGATCCTTTCAGCTTGACCGAAATGTGAGAAGGTTTGACGTCAAGTTGCGCGATCTTGTAAACAGCGAACAAATGCCTCCGGACCCGACATTGCCGTCCTTGTTACAGCCTGAAGCAGGTAGCGTTGCCACGAGCAATGCCCCAACAGGTGCTATGGCTATCAATTCGGCCCAATCTGGTGGTGCGCCTAACATTGCGAATGCCGCCATGGCTCGCATGGCAGCTGTTAACGCACGAACATCATCGCCTCTGAACGCACAGAATGCCCTACTCAGCCAACCGCATCTCAACAGTCCATCAGCGAGGTCACAGCGAGAAAGCAGCGCCGATGCAAACAAAAGACGTCGTCTCAATAGTTCTATGACTGGTAATATCCCTACTACAGCTTCTTCACTCAGGCAATCGTCACTTGGCCCATCCACTGGAACTCCCAAGGCCGGTACACCCATCCCCAGTTCAAGTCGTGCTGGATCTGCCCAACCTAACAAGAAGGCACCACATAACAAGAAGATTGCGCCACATCAAGCATCGGCTCCTGGTTCGAATAGAAAACGCATCAGGTCCGGTAATGCAGCCTTGAAGAAGGGAGATCGCAAGCGTCATCTCACATCACCAACACCCTCCTCATCACGAGGCAGTGTCAGTCCGACACCATCAACGCTGCCAATAGGAATTGACGGCACTGTGGAATCTCGGTCAAGACTGCGCGGTACACGTGCGGCTTCTGCTGTCTCCGACGAAGAGGGTGAAGACGCTGAACCTGATGCTGAGGGAGAAGAAGACGACACTCAAGTCTATTGTGTCTGTCAGCGCGTGTCATTCGGTGACATGGTTGCCTGCGACAACGACGACTGTCCTCATCAATGGTTCCACTGGGGTTGTGTCGACCTCAAAGCGGAACCAAAGGGCGAATGGCTATGTCCGCATTGTCGTGAGCTTCCTCGCAGCAAGATTGTGAAGACTTCAGATAAATGATTGATAGTGGCAAAGGGAGGCCAATAGCGTAATACGTCCTACAGTAACGATCAGATGTTCTTCTCGAGCCCGCGTTTCCTTCTGCGGTCTTGTTATGTGATATCAGATCTACCAAGCATAACGTACATCCAGCTTATTAAATTCTCTCATGGATTAAATGCTGTCATACCGAGCTATTCCGAGCACGATCGCATTACTCACGTGGTTTTCAGTGACAGGGAACAACTTTGGGTCGCTCTTGACTCTTTGATGAGGCTGACTCGCAAATAGAGGATTCCTAACGCGGAGCTGACACGTTGTCAACAAAACGCCACGTGAACGATCTAGATCCCTGATTTGCATTGACAACAAACTCTACTCCTAAACTGCACCTCCAAGTACTTTTCGCCACTGCCTTCCTCGCAGGGATTTCTCGTGCTTATATCGAAGACAAGACATGAATTGACCTGGTACCAAAGCTGGTGGAGCTGTCTCTTCTGGATCATCACGCAAATCGTTTCCGTGGGCATGCGATTCCGATCCGGGCCCTACATTTAGATTAAGTGCCGAAGCCGAGAGCCTCGAAACTCACAACACCAACGAGGGCACGTTCATCGCTACTTCCCTGTTTGTGACGACAACAGGTCCAGGAACTTCTTCCAAATAGCTAGGCATCCCCATGTCTTTCTCATCCAAACCGCGAGACTCAAATCTTGCGAGTATGCATGCCGTAAGCCCTGCAAAGGAATTCCCTTCCTCACACATCACGAAGACTGCACGACAGGGAATATTGTTCGAATCGAATACTGGAGATTCACATCTGGATGAGCATTTGGGATACATTAGGAATGCAGATTGGGCCTCGACATCTCTTGGACCTTTAGAGTCATGGCCTCAGGATCTCATACAGCTTTGTCAGATTTCTCTACTCGACCCAAACCCGCGTTCCCTCATTCTCGGACCAGACCGTATACTGTTTTACAATGAGGCATATTCAGAGCTCTGCGGGGACAGGCATCCTCACGCCTTGGGACAAAACGTCATTGAGGCGTGGGGCGAGGTGGCTCAGGATCTCATCTCCGGGCCTTTGGAGACTGCGGAGCGCACAGGGCGACGAGTTCAGGTGGAAGACCAGCCACTGGTGTATCTACGTAATGGATTTCTCGAACGGGTCTATGTTCGTTGGACCATTGTCCCACTAGCTGGATACGCACAAGGCGTCTACGTGTCTTTAACGGATTCGACGGAGACAATGCTAGCAGAGAAGAGACGAGCTGCCATTCGAGCCCTCAATACTGCTTGGAACGGTGTCCAGGACCCTCTCACATTTTGGCAAAGCATTCCGCAAAGCTTAGCCTTGGATCCGTTTCTCTTTCCTTTTGCCTTTCTATACACTGCAAGCTCAGATCCAGACTCAGAGTATTGCATTGATACATCTCCGGAACCAACCCAAACGATGCGGTTCAAGCTAGAAGGAGCAGTCGGGAGTTCAGAGATCACCTCGCACTTACCCGGCGAGCTGGATCCTGGTCACTTCGAGCTTTTATCGGATCTTTCAGATCCGATACTTTTCCGATCTAACGAAACTCCCAAGCCCACATGGTCGCTGTCAGCGCAAGACTGTATACTGTGTCCAATAAGTTCAAACAGGTCACAAAAAGTCATCGCATACCTGTTCCTCGGAATCGATCCAAAACGGCCATATAACGACGCATATCGGGAATGGATGAATGAATTTACTCGATGTCTAAGCAACGCTGTGACCTCTGCTCTACAATCAGAGGAGCAAGCACGCAATCAACGTCGCCGGGCAGCTGCAGTCGCCTCAGAACAACACCTCCTTGTTACCGCACTCGCAGATCGCGACAAAGAAGTAGTGGCTGTGAATGAGGAACTTCAACGTACCCTTGAAGTCGTGGATATGGCCAATGTCGGAGTATTCAATTACGATCTTGAAGGCCGTCTGATATATGCCAATGACGCCTTTTGCAAGATGACAGCCTGTCCACCCGAAATGATGCATGGAAAGGAACTGGTTTTTCTGGATCTGACTTATCCCGAGGACACCGAGTATCTCATGCCGAAATGGAAATGTGCAACTAGCGGACGATCTTGCACTTTTGAAATGAGATACAGGGGTCCCAAAAATGAAGGCCTCTGGGTATTGGCTGCGGTGGTACCAGTACTTAAAGATGGTATTGTCACAAGCGTATCTGGATGTGTCACTAACATCCAAGACACCAAATTACGGGAAACAGAATCTGCACAGCGTTTGCAAGCCCTCGAAAGAGCCAAAGCGTGGGAGCAACGATTTGCGAATTTCGCAGAATTAGCGCCCGTCGCCATATTTTTTGGATCTCAGAGCCATCACCATCTTTCTTACTGCAACCGCGCATGGTTCGAAATAACCGGTCACCCGGTGGTAGCCTTTGAGCAGATCGATTGGTCGATGATAGTCTACGAAGAGGATCTTGAGCTCGTCCGAAGTATGTGGACAGAGGTCATTGCTGCTAACAAAGCAGTGAGTACTCAGTTCAGACTTCGACGCAGGTGGTCGGATGGAAATGGAGTGGTCATCGGCCCTGTGTGGGTGACTGCATCAGTGCTACCTGAATACAAAGAAGACGGGTCCATCAAAGGCATCATCGGCACTATGCTCGACATTTCAGCTTTGAAATTCGCAGAGACGGTGCAACACATGAAGGCGCAAGAAGCTTTGGAAGCCAAGCGTCAATCGTCAAACTTCATCGACATGGTATCGCACGAAATCCGCAACCCTCTCTCCGCAGTGTTTCACTGCGCGGACGCTGCTCAAGACACATTGGCCGATATGTTAGACCTCGCGAGTCGTCTAGCTTCTGCCCCAAAATCAGAATCTGGAAACCAGCTTCGAGAACTCATCGCTAACGCTGTCGATTCCATCAATACTATCATATCCTGCACTCAGCATCAAAAAGGGTACGCCTTTAAATCAAAGGTCTTAATCAATGACAAATGTGCTAACTCAATCCTTGCTAGAATTGTCGATGATATCTTGGTGCTGTCAAAGCTTGACTCAAATCTTCTTCAGATCACACCCTCTGCCGTCAAAGTAACGGCTCTGCTACGCGATGTTGAAAAGATGTTCGAAGCCGAGGCCCAAAGGAGCAATGTACAATTACAAACGCAAGCACACCCGTCTCTCGTGGAACTGAACGTCAGCTGGGCCATGCTAGATCCTGGTCGAGTTCAACAGGTCCTGATCAACCTTCTGACGAATGCAATCAAGTTTTGCAAGAAGAAACAACTCAGAAAGGTCACCATACGCGCTGGTGCATCCAGGATTCGCCCTTCGGAGAACGTGCTCCCAGATATTGACTTCGTGGTCGCACACTCATTGCACGACTCGGTCTACGACTCCGCCGAGTTTGAATCACATAGTTTCTATCTCTGGTTTACTGTCGAGGACACTGGACGCGGCATGAGCGCGGAGGAGAAAACACGTATCTTTGCTCGATTCTCGCAAGGCTCGGCTCGCACGGAAACTGAATATGGCGGCTCTGGTCTTGGTTTGTTCATCTCGCGCGAGCTCTCGGAGTTGCAAGGAGGCGAGATCGGAGTTGCTTCTACACTGGACGTTGGTAGTACGTTCGCCTTCTTTGTCAAAACACACCATACCGATGCACCCGCTTCCACCAAGGGTTTGCCCATCCAGCTCAAACAGAAAATCAAGAAATCATCTGCCGACATCAACATTCTCGTCGTCGAAGATAATGCGGTAAACCAAAAAGTGCTCCGCAAACAACTCACCAACCACGCTTACACCGTCGCCGTCGCCGACAACGGCGTCGATTGCCTCGACTACCTACGTACCACAAAACACTGGCGCGGCAACCCTTCCTCCGCCCCCGCCCTCTCCGTGATCCTCATGGATATCGAAATGCCGAAGATGAACGGACTAGAAGCGACGAAGATGATAAGACAATATGAGAAAGAGGGGAAACTGATGGGTCATATTCCTATCATTGCGGTGTCGGCGAACGCGAGACAGGAACAGACGAGTATGGCATTGGAGGCGGGGATGGACGATAGTATTGCGAAACCTTTTAGAATCCCGGACTTGGTGCCGAAAATTGAGAGGTTGGCTGGTTGGATGTGATTACAAGAGGGAGTGCGGCATGTCAGATGTAACTGTCACGGATGGGGATGGAGTTGGTAGAGGATAGAAGGGTTTCCGAATCTTTTGCATTAGTGGTTGGAGAGGACGGATTATGCTAGGGTGGCATTTTTGTTTCTTTTTTGCAATGTTCATAATTGTATACGGCGTTGATTTGCATGGTTGGTATGGGACAGGTGGTTGGGCACTTTTGTCATTTTGTATCTTTCTGTAGACGTTTAGATGCATCAATAGTGTATCAAACACGCGACATAAGAATAAGATCTTTCTTGTACCCCTCCCAAAGCACTTTCTCAAGAAGACCTATCACAGAGCATTCACTGATGCCATCATCTCCAAACCCCAAATCCCAGTCTTGTACCATCTGGCCAACCAATTTTCCAATCCAAGCACCATCACCCAAAACTCTAGGGTTGGGGGTGAAAGTCTAGAACTATTTGACATTCCTGTAAGACAATGTAGACTGGATACCGGATAGGCTCAAATGTCCGCGAGTCAGCGGATCCAATGCCGGAATTGTTGCAAACGGTGTGAGTCTAACATCCGGGTGACAACGGTGGATGGGGTTCTATTGGGTAATTTTTGTGCTTGGCGTGAGTGAGAAGTATGGAGGATAGGATGGATGGGAATGGGAGAGGGGAAAATTGCTTCAGTGAGATGTAGAGATGTTGGAGTGGTCATGGAAATTTGCTTATAGAGGGCAAGTGATGGTGGAGGATCTTGATTTTATGATTGTGAGATGCTTGTCTAGTGGCCATAGTTGATATTAGTAATTAGAGTCTCTTGATGGACCATGATTGTAACAAGGTGATAGTCTCGCAAAGTTGATGTCTCGTCGAGATTGACAGCATGATACATGGTCTGGGTGATGCAGGTATCGGATACAATGACCCCAATTGGAAGTGTTGAATTCAAGGCATGTCGAGGCTGCACTTGCTCTATCAACACTTGTCATTTCTGTCAATTCCATCACAAGGCTTGTGGTATACGCAACATAACCTTTTGACAGTGGTATGCAGGTTCGGGTACTCTTTTGCTTCCGTGAGCATTTGTCAGGTTTCTCAGAATAGAGTTTCAGGTCCGACAGCGATATGCTTTGAGAATCTCCAAGTTGCGGCTATGCTTACCTTGTTGTACGAGATGCTCCATGCATACGGACGTAGGTAACTGGTATACAGCTATTTGGGACCATAATCACGAGTCAGGAGGATGCTTAACTCAGCCCTCGGTCTTCACCGATCAGGGCCCATGGAGTCATTCGCTCGCACCGAGAACGGTGTACCTGAGATTACTCTGGCTATGTCAGAGGCACTTGTGGAAGGATCTCGGGAGTTGTGAGTAAGGGCAGGTGGTGGACGATGTGTACACTTGCCGGACGTTTGTGGTTGCAACGGGGCTGTTAGAGTATCCTCCGCGGCGGAGTCTTGGGCCTGCTGGTGATTAGTGAGGGTGGAGGATCTAGAGTTTCGATATGCGAGAAGTATATCGAGTTCAGCAATAGCTCAAGTCAGATATCAACATTCGTGGGGTTGTAGAGAACTACTATAAGAGACGAATTAATGGTCGATGAAAGACGAGTATTTCCTGGTGCCGGTAGTTGACAAGCCGAGAAACAATGTTGTAAGGGAGAAATGAGATGGTAAGGCAAGACAAAAAGACGATGGCATTTCGTAGGGAAAGACATCTGGCAGGGAAAGACATTCGCAGCCCTGATGATGGTGGAGTCGATGGAATATTTATGCCAACTGCTCTTTTGGCTTACTGATGCTGCGAGTCATCTGAGACATGAAGATTTCTCATGGCTTCATGACTTCAAGCCTTCATCGTCACCAACGCAATATTGCGCCTCTGCATCACTGTATACCAGTGTCTGTGATGTGATTCGATATATGTCGATGGAAGAAGATACGATCGTGCAAAAGGTGAGAAACAAGGAAAGAACCGTGCGGCGACGATCTCCCCAAGCAACAACGACCATCCATCAACACCACGGCTTCAACTTCCCTTCTCACAATAATCTACCATGGATCGTACAGAATCAAAGAAATCAATAGAACCCATTCCCACGTGGTAAGAGCGATCTAGTTCCTCAGCTGCGCCTTTCGCATGACTCCCAATTCGTGAGTTCCGGGGAGAAACGTTGAAGCCGAACAACGGATAGATAGAGTCGCTCACTTGTGTGCAACGGGTCTCTGATTCTACAAGCCCATTTCAATACCGATACTTCTTGGGGATCATGGCTGTTCATTGTTTTCTGGGTTGATATATACTGGGTGCCTCGTCTGGTATGTGGCAAGTTCATCTCGAAATCTTTTAACGACTTATCCCTTCAATAACATTATCGACCTTCAACAACATCTATCTTAGCTTCTAATCTGCCATCTTCTCTTCTTGGTCCTCTTTCTTTCTTCCAGACGACAAACATCATATCAGTCATGGCCGACCCGTCAACCGGCATGCAAATCCCAACAGTGGGAAGAGTGATCACGATCACACTCATGATGCTGACGACCATCGTCCTCGCTTTCTGCATCACCCGCCGCACAACCTCAATCAACAACTGGCGACGCATGCAAGTACCTCAATGGCTAGTCCTCGCCATCTACACCGACAGCTTGCTCTTCATCATCACCACGGCCATCCTCACAAAATCCTACAACATCAACGAGGACGTGCGAATCTGCGACGGTGCGATCCTACTGTGTAAGTAAACCTCCGCTTCTACAATTGTCAATGATTGGAATGCTGATTAGAAACAGGCATTCTCTGCTATATGAGCACAAAAGTCCTCCTCTACTATTTCTTAGTGGAGAAAGTATTCATCATCCGAAACCCATGGGAGTCTCGCCTCAAAGACAAGTTATACCTTTTCAACGTCTTCGGTGTGATATTGCCATATGTGGTTTTGGTAATCCTCTCATTCGTCTACCGTATCGCCTACATCGGTAAAGATGGCAAATGCGTCATTGGCATAAACAAGGATATCCTATTCCCTCTGACCAGTTTTGAGATCGTGTTGAATGTAAGTCATACACCCTTCCCATCCTCCTTCTTACCAAAGAGACAAACAGTATACTGATGAGTATCCAACAGATATACCTTACCTTCCTCTTCCTCGCACCACTCAAGAAATTGTACGGCGGCGAAAGCACGCAGAACAGCCAAAGCGAATCCAAAATCGCTCTCAAGACAATGGCCATGCGCACTTTCATCGGCAGCTGCTGCACTTTGATCTCCACGGCCGTAAACCTCGGCGTCCTCGCCGGCCTCGAAGGAGAAAAAGGTTGGATCTGTCTAATGCTATGCAATTTGGACATCCTGTTCGCCGTTTCCGTATTGCACTGGGCGACCTCTCTCGACAAGAGAATTTCAGATACGCCTACCGTGGCTACGAAAGACGGAACGGTGATGACAGAGGGAGAGAGGACGACTAGACAGGGAAGTTGTGTGAGTAACAAGGGGTTGAGGAGTTTGA
Source organism: Aureobasidium pullulans EXF-150 (assembly GCF_000721785.1). Taxonomy (NCBI): domain Eukaryota; kingdom Fungi; phylum Ascomycota; class Dothideomycetes; order Dothideales; family Saccotheciaceae; genus Aureobasidium; species Aureobasidium pullulans. The sequence continues at coordinate 113,518 of NW_021941045.1, read as the reverse complement.
CGGGGATGCAGAGAAAGGGCAGTGTTGCGTTGACTTGGGAGGATATGGAGTTGAACTCTTATGATTTCGCGGAGGACAAGTTGGGAGAGATTAGTGAGGAGACTACGGAGATTGCGCCCAAGGATGTCAAGGATGTGGTTTGAGAGAAAGATGATTGCGGCATGATCTGACGCCTGGAGCGCGACATGCTCGCTGGAGGATTTAATGTATAATCAGAAAAGCGTTTGTAGTGGAAAGGTGGCCTTGATCCCTGGTGGATCGGCCTCTTTGAAAATGTGTTTCTCATATTACATTTTGCCATCTTCCCTGGTCGTCTATTATGCGTTTGAGCCTGCGTTCTTGGTTACGCGCAGTCTACGCGGTATGGTCTTGGTTCCTGCATCGGCCGTCCAACGCGATGGGTTTGAACATTGACGATATTTCATGCAGGGCGCGGCGTGAAGGCCTTACGGACTGCCAGTGTCTCTGCTTCCTTATCGAGTCCAGAGTGTCCTCGGTAACGGTGTCTCCTCAGTGTTTTGACAAAAGGCCTTGGGTTTCTCTAAGTGTTCTTTGGCAGTATCTGCAATTGAGCTTCTCAAGTGACAGTCTTTTGAAGCAAAGAGTTTCCGTGCTGGCGAACGATGCCGTCAAGAGTGTTTCTGATTTGCTTGCAGCCGTCAACACCAACAACAATCATAGCTTCCAGACGAGCGAGCTGGACTCTAGTCTCCATCATCAAGACACTGATCTTGTCATCCGTGCCCAAGGTTGCAACAGTACAGAAAGGCAGCTCTTGCTCCTCCATGCCGTTCAGATCGAGTAGAGGGTCGGCCTGTTCGTCGTTGGAAGCGTATGAAGCGGTGCTGCCGGCCGTGCAAGCTGAGATGTAGTCGGTCATGGGGATACCGGCGTCGATGAGAGCGAGAGTGGAGGCGTTAATGCAAGCGGCCATTAGCGAACCATCCTGAGAGAGGATGTGGAGGTTGATGGTGATTGTGCTGTGCGGGTATAGTTGTGTTGACAGGGTGTCTGCGAAAGCTGAAGCGATGGTATGCTGCATCTCGCTTGTTCGTCTGTGTATTGCATCAGTACCTTGTCGCATTGTGGATACAGTCGTAACTCACTTGTCGCCCTTTCCACGTCTCTTGCGCTCGACACCGCTGAAGCCAGCCAGACCAATCTCAACTTCAATCTTTGCTTCGGCACCGCCGAGACCTCCTGCACGCCTTGATTCCGTCGGGCCAGTGACTGTACAAATGACCTTCGTGTTGCCCATTTCAAGGTAGCTCGATCCATCGGCCGCCGCTTGTGTCGACATTTGTCCGTGGCATCGTCGCAGCTCGTTCCATCTTCTTCCGTCCAGTCGCAGATGCGCGAGCGTGTATGATGATGTGTCTAAAGGCATTGTTGTGTGTGTGTGATGTGTTGGTAATGCGACAGCTCTATGAGAATAATTAATCTTCAATTTTTGTCGTCATTGCCATTTACAGCTTCGGCTGAATCCCGGCTTGTCGCGTCTTCCGCGCTTCTTTGGTGTTTCCCTCGAGTGTTGCCTTGGTCTTTGTCCAACTCGTTCTTTCCAACACTTTCGTGATTCGACGAGATATGTTGACATGATGTTGACGCGACTTTGCTGCATGTCAATCTCACTCAGATACCATATTCCACCCTGAACAGTCGACTTTCCTTGCTTCATACACCAATATGCCTCCCTACCTGAGCGCCACTCGCTCTCACCTGCGTGATCATAAACTTGATCGCCAAATCGAAGTCATGGACGAAGGAGATGCCAGTGATCTCGACGACCTCGATATTGTCAAGCACACTTCCAAACAAGTGAATTTGCTTGACACCTTTAACAACTCAGACAATACCGACAGTGATCTCCTCAATTCGGATGACTCTAAGAAAGCTGGTCGGAAACGCCCGAGAGATGATGATGGCGACCGAATTGTCTTCGACGAAGATGGAGAGGATGACGCTTTCGAAAAGTTCAAATCTCGCAAGTCTGATCAAAGAAAGGTCACTGCTGCTCGTAACAAAAAAGCAAAGGCCAAAGCAAGTGCCATGGTTGGCAAGAAGAAGCAAGCTCTTCTCGAATCAAAAAAGCCCAATCAGCGCAAGTTCAAGGCCAATGACATCTACGCCACTGACTCTGAAGATGAGCTACCGGAGAGCACCTTGCCTCAGTTCCTGCAAACTCGAAAGTCGAAATGGAACAGAGACCGTGCCGAGATAGGCGAGGATGTCTTCTCCAGACCTCCCAATTACGATGCTGTCTACTTTACCGATGACGAGAGATTGGAAGAGTTGCAGGAGCGACCCATGCTTCGGAATGTTGAGCCGTCACAAGAGTACAAAGATATTGAGTTGAAGGACTCACACGGTGTCATTCCAGCGCCAATTGCGCAATGGCTGCGAGACTATCAGGTAGATGGTGCCAAATTTCTGCACGAGCTCTTCGTCTTCCAAGAAGGTGGCATTCTAGGTGATGACATGGGCTTGGGCAAGACTATCCAGGTCATTGCGTTCCTGACGGCTGCGTTTGGCAAGACTGGAGACGAGCGCGATGTCAAGCGAATGCGAAAGATGCGACGTGAAGGTCGTTGGTATCCAAGAGTTCTTCTGGTCTGTCCCGGATCTTTAATGGACAATTGGAAATCAGAGCTTGATCGTTGGGGGTTCTGGCATCACGACACCTACCACGGAGCCAATGCGAGTCGCTCTGCTGTCTTGTCTGCTGCGAGGATGGGCAGACTTGAGATCATGATCACGACTTACACAACCTATCGTAATCACCGCGGCGAAATCAACATGATCGAATGGGATTGTGTTATTGCTGATGAATGTCACACTATCAAGGAGCGAAGCTCAGAGATCAGCAAGGCCATGAACGAAGTCAACGCTTTGTGCAGAATCGGTCTCACTGGTACTGCTGTTCAGAACAAGTACGATGAATTTTGGACTCTTCTCAACTGGACCAACCCCGGCAAATTTGGCACCATGGCCGAATGGAGACAAAGTATCAGTGGTCCACTCAAACTTGGACAATCTCATGATACCACTAACGCTCAGCTGGCCATCTGCAGAAGAGTCGCTGAGAAATTGGTCAAGAATTTGCTACCACCATACTTCAGACGTCGAATGAAGTCTCTGATTGCACATCAGCTGCCGAAAAAGACCGATCGAGTGGTCTTCTGTCCTCTCTCGGACGCACAATCTGAAGCTTACATGAATCTTGTTGACAGTGACAAGATTGACTACATCCGACGTTCGTCTGATCCTTGTGACTGCTCGTCTGGCAAGAAAAGAGGATGGTGTTGTTACCAGGAGATCCCTGATCGCGGCAAATGGCAGCATCACGTCTTTCCCATGCTCATGACTCTACAAAAGCTGGCCAACCACCTCGCTCTTCTCTGCCCTCAAAGCAAAGACTCAAAGGAAATGCAAGACAAGGAGTTGGAGAACCTTCAGTTGGCACTCCCCGACAATTGGCTCGATATGTACACCAACCGTGATCAGATTACCAACTACGCCAAGTCCGACTTTTGTGGGAAGTGGAAAGTGCTGCGCAAGCTTCTCAAGTTCTGGCACTCAAATGGCGACAAAGTGCTCGTTTTTAGCCACTCAGTCCGTCTTCTCAAAATGCTTCAGATGCTCTTCAAATCAACTACAAGCTACAACGTCTCCTACCTTGATGGTAGCATGAAGTATGAAGATCGCACGACAGCCGTCGACGACTTTAATGCCAACGAGACACAATTTGTCTTCCTCATCAGTACGAAAGCTGGTGGTGTAGGTCTGAACATCACCTCGGCCAACAAAGTCGTCATATTTGACCCGAACTGGAATCCGAGCTGGGATTTGCAAGCTCAGGACCGTGCCTACCGTATGGGACAACTCCGAGATGTTGAAGTGTTCCGTTTGATCTCCGCCGGTACTGTTGAAGAGATTGTCTATGCCCGTCAAATCTACAAGCAGCAACAAGCCAACATCGCTTACAACGCATCCACAGAACGTCGCTACTTCCGTGGTGTACAGGACACGGCCGATAAGAAGGGTGAGATTTTCGGTCTCTTGAACCTTTTCAGCTACGAAGGCGAGAACCTTGTCCTTCGTGACATTGTGAACAAGACCAACATCGCCGAATCCAAGGCCGGCGTCAGTGTAGTTGGGCTCGACACATCCCAAGACGCCGACGATGATGAAAATGACGATACTAACAAGGGTGATGATGATGCAATGTTCCAGCTCGCCGCCGAAATCACTGGCGAAGGCATCAAGAAGAAGAAAAAGCATGAGGATGAATTAGACACGGAAACCAAACGACAAGCTCGCGCTGTACAAGCAATTCTCAACATGGCTGGTGTAGAGTACACACACGACAACAACGATGTCATCGGCTCATCCAAGATGGAAGCACAACTGTCCAAACGTGCCATGGCTGCTGGTACGGACTTCGATCTATCCAACGAGTACGCATTTGAGAAGTCGCAGGATGTCAGAAACGATCTTGAGGATGAGAAGAAGTTGCCTTACAAGTACAAGCCTCCCGAGTTCGTCAGGAAGAGATTGTTCTGCTCGATGGCGGAGTTCTACGGTTTTGCCGATGCGACGGAGTTTGCACTTGTGCTTGAGGGGTGGAGCGAGCAGAGGAAGACTGATTGTCTGAACAAATTCTACAGACACAGGAGAGAGGTTCTAGAGAAGGAAGATGAAGATGAAGGTGATGAAGGCGAGAAGTCTGCTTACTTTGCCTAAACCGCTTTTCTTCCTTTGGCGTTATGCGTATCGGCGGAGGGGGTCTTTTACAATATGCGAGAGCCACGGGCATTGCAAGAATAGACGAGTCTAACAAAGCCGAGATATCATAAATGACAACATCATATTCTCCAAGCCATCTGCTATCATACTGCTAGTCAAACGCTCTACAGCGTACCGGATACTTGTAAAAGAATCAATTGAGTGATATCCAACCATTGTAGCGCTCTTGGCAATAATTCCAAACAAATTTATGCCAACTGAAAACAGAAAGGTCGATTCCTACCTGAGCGGGAAGGAGCGATCAACTCATCGCTCGACCGCTCTTTCCCCCCGTGAACTGCGAAGTAAATCGTTCCTTCTGCTCTAGGAATAAATGCTTGGTCGATCCTTCTGTTTTCATCTCTCTGTTTCCCCTTCCTTGTTCAGGAAGATAGTGAATTACTACTCCATAGACTGACATGTGAGATGCTTGAGTTGAGTCATTTTGAGTTCTCATCCCTCGATCCAAAACAAAGAACATCCTTTTGTGCGATTAAACACACACATGGATCACCTAAAGCAATATACCAACAATATAACCCTGATCTTCAAGCCTTATCCAGCGGGAAAAACAAGCAGAGAATGAAGAAACGATACCTAACGAACCAAACAACGTTGAAGAAGTGAAAGTGAGAAAGAAGTAATTGATGATATAGTAAAAAAAAAGAATTAGAAATGAAAAGTAATTCAAAGACCAAAAATTAGCAAAGGTTTATGTTAATGTTGAAGGAAAAGAAGAAGAAGAAGAAGAAGAAGAAGGAGCAGTGAGCAAAAGAAGAGGATAGTAAAGTATTGGTTTGCTCGAAAGAAAAAAAAAAGAAGAAGGACCGATTGGACGACAAGAAAAAGGAAGAAAGGACAGAGTGATGGCAAGACCGGAGATGAAGAAAGGAAGCAGCGACTTGATCACTGAAAAGGAAAGGGATTGTTGGCTATTTGCTCCTTCCTGCTTTCCAGTCTAGAAGGTCATTCTCCTGGATTGTACGGAAGAGCTGATCTACGTGCAAGTTTACCTCAAGCTGGAGCTGGAATGCTGCTGATTGGTGTGAGAAGGTTACAGAAGCAAGAGAAAGAGATGTTCAGACGAGCGGATAGATTTCTCAAAAGCTTGTGATGATGGGAGAAACAAGACTCATATGCATGGGAGAGTTTGGAAAACGAGACAAGGGGTATACTCCTCGAGCGATGAAGCAAGCGAAAAGGGAGAAACAAGAAAATCAAAACAGGCAACGCTAACAAAGCCAATCAACCAACCACTCCAGCTGCAATGCATACTGACTACCGTACACTCTTTTCCCGTACCGGCATATCCTTTTGCTGACCTCCTCCACCACCACCACCACCACCACCACCACTTCGTTCCGAGGCAATCGCGGCGGCTTTGACATTTGTATCTCTTTCTTGACTTTCCGCGTGTACCTCTTCGGCTAGCTCTTCCTCGAAACTGCCTTCACCTTCCTCTTCGACACCTTCGAGATGGTCGCCCCAGCCCTCGATCTCGGATAGCAGGCGCACGTATTCCTCTGGCACGAGACCTTGTTCTCCTGATTCAAGATCCATGGCTACTAACCAGCCTTGTCCATGTCGGTAGCCCACTTGGATGATTTGACCTTCGCGGAGGGCGAGCTCGTTGCTGTTTTCCGGTACGAAGTTGTAAAGTGCCAAGGAGGGGCCGGCAAAGGATTCATCCAGAGAAGTTGAGGTAGGGCGGTGCGCGTGGCCGTCATGGAGGTGATGCAGAGGGCCGCCTGGCGCATCTGCTGGATCACTGCTGTCGGAGAAAGGTGGTTCGAGGGCTGACAGACGGGCGTGGTGGCGGGAGGAAAGGCCTTCGGGAGAATGTGTGTAGCGGTGTGCCGGCAACGTACCTCCTGTGCTCTTGTTGTGACTGCTGCTCTCGTCTTCCGTCTCTTCCTCTTCCTCATCGTCGTCTGGGCCGGCAGCGAAGAAGCCTTGACTATCAAGACCTGGTACCTGGTTGCGCGGCCCGCGTTTTGTGGTGCTTCTGCCCCTGGACTCATGCGCCGACTTGCTCTTTCTATGATTCTTGGCCAGCTTGCCGGTACTTGTAACATCATCGTCACTAGCGTCGTCGTCGAAACTCGTAGATGGCAATTGATCGCCTGCGCCAAACTGAGCACCACCATCACCACCCCAAGGACCTGCGCCCCAACCACGAGTATCCCAGCTTCCGATTGGAGGATCGCTAAGACGTCTGCTGGATGAGAAGGCGGACGTGTCGTCGGAGCCGCGGCTAGCGGGCTCTGGCGAGGGACCAAAGTGTAGAGGGTGGTACTGGGGGTAGGCGAAGTCACGGACTAGAGCGTAGGACAGCGAGGACGGGAAGATGGGAAAGACGGAAGATGTGGGTCTCGAGCGCTGAGAGTTGTGACTGCGCGTCGACATGAGACTGCGACGAATGCTGGCGCGGTGGTTGTTTTGAGAAGAGTTGTTGGAAGTACTGGTCGGGGTCGGATTGGCCGTAGGTTGTGTCGGGGGAGAAGTCATGTCGGGTTGTAGCAGGCCCGGCTGTTGTGGTTGCTGCTGCGCCTGCGCTTGTGCACTCTTGGTCGTGTCGCTAGTCGACGACATGACCTTGGCCGTCATTGTGTGCTGTAGTCAAAGCCCCTGTCTTCCTGCTCTTGCGCTTATTCCCCGAAGGCTTCAGGATCGGGTCAATTGGCTGGTGATGTCTTTGCACAAAGCTCTGCTCTGTTTTGGTTGGACGCCGTGCGGCAAGAAAGAAGGCTGATTCCGACACAGACGTGTATAGTGCGTGCGTCTCGTGGTATTGTGTCGACGTGAGAGCCGCGTGTCCAGCAGTCGGGTCTTCTCTGATCAACTGTCCCGAGTACCTGACCCTTGTGAACCTTCAAAAAGCCCCCCACGATGCAGGAGCGGAGAGAGAAGGGGGGATATATGCAAAAAGGCCGAACAACAGAAGGATGCTAGATGCAACGAGAAAGAGAAAAGAGGGAAATGACTAGCGACGTGATGCGCAAAGTTTGGCGTGTCAAGAGGCTCAAACGAGGAAGGAGCAAAGGCACTCGTGGTCGTTGGTTGAAGACAGAGCAGCACTTGAACAGCAAGCCGTGAACCACCAAGCGCCAAATCTGAAAATAGCCCACCAAGCCCTGTCACCACGCAATAACTCCACATAACAACAACTTCTCCTTTGACCATGACTCTGCTTTTCTACCATCAATCACTTCCATCCATCTCTCGCTCTGTATCACCCAAAACTGCTTCATCTGTCCACTCTGGCTAGGCCTGACTGCTCCTGCCTCGTACCCTCGCCAAGAGGGACCCTTTTGTTTCACTTCCATGCCACAAATCCCCGTATCCGGGTCACAAAGGAAAAGCATATCATCCATCCTTCTGAAACATTCTTCTACCTGTCATTATGATAACCTCGCACGTGTTCTCTTCTCTTCAACCGCTCTTCATGACTACTACTTCACATGTGTTCGTCACTCGGTTGGACTGAAAGCTGAAAGATGACTATCGGTACGAGCACACGCGTTTCAGACTTTGACCATATATATATATTGCATCCGATTTGTACTTCCGAACGAGTGCATGCAAGACAGGGCAAGAGGCCAGTCTCATTCACCGCTTCTTGTCGTCTGATATTGTCCTCTTGTGACTGGCCTCATGCAATACCTACATAAGCGTGCGTCAAGTTTCATCTGGATGCCGCATCCAGACCTGCAATCGTTGGTCGAGATGCTGCAAGTACATGTCCGTGAGATAGACTGCACCCGAAGCGGTCTTGATTGTTGATGTGGTCGGCATGTTCAAGGCTGGTTGGTGCACGTCTTCTTCACAATATCAGATGTCTACCGGTCAGCAAGGCGAGACGATGATCCATGTACGAGATCCAGTGGGAAGGTGGAAATGGAAAGAGATGTCAAGTGTTTTTTTGGTGAAAGTTTCTTTGCTTTTCTCATGAAACCCATGCTTCCACTCTTTTGGTTTTCAAGAGCAGAATGGGTGATTGTTCAGAAAGACATGTGCACTGCCTGAAAGTTCGCCGTGCCCTGACATGTTGCTTTCTTCTTTTGATTCGACACAGCCCCCCTGCGCTTCTTTCCTTTGACCGTGCAAGTAACATCAACGCCCAGAAAAAGTTGTGCAAAAGTCGTTCATCGAAGTCAGTCCCCAACCGTAACAATTGTCTAGTAGAACCCTCTTTTTATTTGTAGGAGAATTTACATGACAACACCGGAGTTGGAGGCGATACGCTGCAGTATGTGTTAGTCTTGAGTGTTCCTTTGTCGTCCAGGGTGGGATATCTCTTACAGGCCAGAGCTCAGCGGCCTCCTTTCCGACGGGGCCAGTGATGGCGGAACCCTTCATCTCACCCTTGGGGTTGACGATGACACCGGCGTTGTCCTCGAAGTAGAGGAACATACCGTCGGCGCGTCTCCAGGGCTTTGACTGTCTGACGATAACGGCGGGCATGACCTTCTTGCGGAGCTCAGGCTTTCCCTTCTTGACGGTGGCCATGACCATGTCACCAACACCACCAGCGGGGAGACGGTTGAGGCGAGCACCAATACCCTTGACGGAGATGATGTAGAGGTTACGGGCGCCAGAGTTGTCGGCGCAGTTCATGACGGCACCGCTGTGTAGAAATTCGTGTTAGCCGCATGTTTCTTCTTTTCCTTCTTTTCTGTTGTGCATGTTCGGATATGTCGTGTGTTTGTATTTTGAGGAGTTCAAGGAGTGTTCGGAGGACGATTGCGAGAGCGTTCGGAGGGTATAGCGATGCGCTGATGAAGGAGCAGGTGAAGAGAAATATTTTCGACGTACACAGGCAGACCCAAGGTCATTCTCAGCTTGTTACCGGAGGTGGAACCACGGCTGTAAAGGTCATTCTCGTCAGCATTTTCTCACTCATTCCGCAGTCGCCGTAGCTCGGTGTACACATACCCGCGACCCATTTTGGCTGTTTATTAGTATGAACGGTGGGAAGTTGAAGGAGAGGGTGTCGCTTCGTTGCTGCTGGTTGAGTCTGCGCCAAAGTCGAGAAATCGCCAGCCCGCCAACCGCCAAATTCTGTGCGCGGCACTTGCCGCGACTGTTCCGACCCACCAATCCCGATTAGGCAATTGAAGCTTTCGGCTTTCTCGACTAGGTCCCTTCCACAAGAACATCACTTCTTCCATGCATCAAGTCACTAACAAGTTCTTTCGAAAATACTTCAATTCATTTTCTGAAAAAGTCGCAGTCTGCTGCAGTCTCTTTTCTTCTCGCTCTCCCCGGCTACAATGCATTGCAATCATCCATCTACCCACTTTCCTATCCAAGCAAATCATCCATAGCTCCGCCAGTCTTCTGTCCACCGTTTTGAGGAGCAGCCGGACTGGCAGGAGTTGACGAAGTGGTCGTTCCCCAAATGCCAGCGCTAGCCTTTTGCTTGGCCATGTCTGCCATGGTAGGTCCCTTGTTGCTAGGTGTACCAGACTTCTTGATGTTAGACCCAGACAAGAGTGCAGCGAATGCATCTCCACTGGCCTTAGGCTTAGGAGCACCTCCGATTGGTGACTTGACACCAGGAGATGCCACTGTCGATGCTGGCTGTGATTGAGCAGCATTGACAGATGTGAAGTAGTTGGGTTGTGCGGCTGAGAATCCGCCTGCTCGTGGTTGACCTGCCGACATGGGTGAGGCAATGTTCTGTGGTGGTGGTGCTGCGGCACCGGTAACGGGAGATGTGGTTGAGAAAAGATTGCTGAAGGCAGCGTTGTTGGTGCCTTGTCTTGGCTGAGGCTGTGCGAATTGAGTGTTGGGTGTTGCTGTGGACACTGGAGGTGCGATGGCTGTGTAGTTAGGAGTGTAGTTGGGCTTGGGAACTGCTGCGAGTGCAGGGGCTGGGGCTGCTGCTGGAGCGGCAGATTGGAAGTCGTCGAAATCGTCATCATCAGCACCACCAGACTGAAGAGCACCGAAACCATCATCGGCAGGCTGTTTGCCGTTGGAAGACATGGCAGGCATTGAAGGTGCTGCAAGGGTGGTCGGTTCATCGCCAAAGTCGAAGAGATCGACCTCGGGCTCCTTGGGTTTAGGAGGCTCGGGCTTCTTTGCTGCCGCGGTTGATGTTTTGGTTCCAGTTCTTGATGGCTCTGCCTTCCTTCGGGGTGGTGCAGCAGCACCTCCCTCATCGTACTCGTCGTATTCGTCAAATCGGTCTTGACCTCTGCTGCGACTCTGGCTTCGCTCTTCCCAGTCGTCTTGAACTGTTTCACCTCCAAAGCCACCACCATCGCCGTAAACCTGTCTAGTAGCTCCACCATATCCTCCAGGGGCGGACTCGCTACCGAAGCCACCGTACCTGCTGCTGGAGGTGGACATTGAGCCTCCAAGACCAGCACCACCCTCAACACCACTATATTTGTTTTTGTTCTGTCTGGCCTTCTTACGCTCAGATCGAATTCTGTCGACGTCGCTAAGAAGCTCGGTAAGCTCCTTTGATCGGTTGCGGACGTTGATGCCCTGGTCTTTGCCGTTCTGGTCAATGTAGTGGAATTGACGCAACATCTTGATGAGGGAGAGGTGGGATCGGACATCGTCGATAACTCTTTCGGAGCCGTTCTTGATCAGGAACTCGAGCAGTTGGAGGGCCTGTTACTGTTAGAGATGATCCGGAGGTTGCGACCGGCAAGTGTACCTTGTAGATCTGTCGCCATTCCTCGGCAGTCTTCTCGGTGAAGCGTTTGTAGATCATGGGCATGATCTCGTTGAGAATTTGACTGTAGCCTAGTCAGAAATTGAGGAAGCTGTATGTGGGCGCATGTTGGATCGTACTAGTTGAAAGTTCCGCTGGCAATGTCGTTCATCATGGTCGTGGATGCTCCCCAGGGCTCGTTGTTGGTGGCTTCTCGGACCTAAAGACTGGTTAGTGATCTAACCCGTGTATTGAAGTGCATCCCGAGCTGACCTTGGACTCCATCTCGGTGTAGTTCATGACAGCTGAATCGACATTAGTGCCCAGCCTCCTATTCGGGCTCTATACCACAAACATACCATTCTGCACTTTACGAACACCTGCCTTCAGGTCGTAAAGTGTCAGATTGCTGACCTGATTCTTCAAACTATCGAAATCCATCTTGCGCCGGGGTTTGGTGTGATACTGCGCTTTCCGTTATAGAGATGACACGCTGTTGGTCGCGCTCAGGTTATATTGACGTCGCGGCGCCCCCGGATTCGACGGAGATGCCAAGTGTTGACAACGCTCTACTCTTGGTTTTCAACTTGTTGTAAACAACCAAGAGGCTTTGGCACCCGCGAAGACAATACCGAGTTCACTTATCAAGGAGCACTAGGTATTTTACATGCTTGGTCTTCGTCAAGAAATCAGTTATTCACAGCACTGACATACCACAATATTCAAATCTATGTGGTGTTCAACATGTCCTCTGGATCATGAGCTGCAAAAACGCGAGCACCAGTCAAATACATTGATGGGCTTCATATTGCTGTTCTTCCGTAGGATCAACAGATACCTAATTAGTACAGCACGAGCAGACCTTAAGCCTTCGAATTAAATTGTATGGAACTATCATAGCTCTGCACTGCCAGAGGGCTTGATTGTGGTTGTATGGGCTCCAAAAACCATGTCACCAGCATGACCCTGTTCCAGCAACCGCCCCAACATTTCCATGACGAAAACACGAATGCAGAACACGACCTAATCATATCAAGCTCGAAGACTCGTCTGCGTACGTGATATCACTCGTTCGAGAATATCGGATTGGGCATGAGCTTCAATTCTATGTTTGATTGTTTATCCGTGCATGGTGGCTTAGCCCCTCCTCTCTGTTATGAGCTACCTTAGGTAAGCTTCGAAGCTGCGTGGAAGAGCTGGCGTTTCGAACTGGTGAATGAGAAGCTCAACAAGAGCCACGCCTTTGGTCAATGGATTCGAGCAAAGTGAAGATGTAGTAACTGCATTAACATGCCACCGTCAGGAGATTAGAGAGCTTGCCTGACCTCGCTGAAACCCCGCAGAAGTGATGAGAAGTGGTGAGAAGATCTTCAACAACAGTGATGTAGTAGGCAAGCGGTAATTCCCGAAGCAGCCCCTCCTTCAGATTTCACTTGTTGCCCCGCCGCTTCTAGCTCTTCTTCCGCATCATCTTCCACATGTTCTCTCTCCGAAAGACCCCAACCACTTTCATCAACAACTCCTTCAAACAACAAAGCCGACTTTTCTCAGCTTCATCCGCAAACATGGTTCAAAAGGTTTACTTCGACTGCACCTGGACCGGTCCTCAGGTCAACGTCGACCAGAACGGCAAGCCCACCAACACCGACCGTGAGGTTAAGCGTAAGTTGAGAGCATAATCCATCATCAATTCACTGCAGAAAGGCTGACCCAACCCACAGAGCGCTCCGGCCGCATCAACTTCGAGCTCTTCGACGACGTTGTCCCCAAGACCGTCGAGAACTTCCGTGCTCTCTGCACTGGCGAGAAGGGCTTCGGCTACTCTGGCTCCAAGTTCCACCGTGTCATCCCTGACTTCATGCTCCAGGGTGGTGACTTCACCCGTGGCAACGTGAGCGTTTCCGAGTCCATCGACCATTCCACTCCATCTCTAACAATCCATCACAGGGCACTGGTGGCAAGTCCATCTACGGTGAGAAGTTCGCCGACGAGAACTTCAAGCTCACCCACAACAAGCCTTTCATGCTCTCCATGGCCAACGCCGGCCCCAACACGTATGTTTACATCTATCTGAAGCATCAATCAGGCCTCCCAGCTAACATATCCCCTCCAGCAACGGCTCTCAGTTCTTCATCACCACCGTCGTTACTAGCTGGCTCGACGGCCGTCACGTCGTCTTCGGCCAGGTCCCCTCCGGTGATGTCGCCTCCATGTCCGTCATCAAGTCCATCGAGGCTTGCGGTTCCTCCTCCGGTGCCATCCGTGGTGGCGGTTCCCCTCCCCAGATCACCGCCGCTGGCGAGCTCTAAGCGTGTCGTCCATTAATCATGGCAAAATAGAATACGAGACATGAACTTGCACAGAGAGAGGAAGGAAGAACAAAGAGTCAACTCTTTTAAGCACCATGATGTAGTTTTTTGACATTTAAAACGAAAGCAAAAAGTGCATTTTTCTCCTTGCTTGATACTTCCCACCATGCCGCCGTGACGAACCACTTGCGACAAAATATTGCTACAATCGACCTTTTCTACTGTTCTTGATGTCTATTTACAACCAGCACGAACGAGAATCAGACCCGCCGATCACTGTCACTCTATTATCGTCGACACACTTCTCAACCTCAACCCCGCACAGCTGGTACTGTATACCAATAATCAATAATGACGTGCGAGGGTGCTTCGGTCGACTCAACACAACAAACCAAACGGTCAACCATTTCTCACAAGACAAAATCCATAGATCCGTCCCTCACCTCCCATCGCAACGATCAACAAAGACAACCCCTTCCACAAGTTACCTCGCCTTGTTTCTACACGGAGCGAAAACGACTTGATCACTTTCAACCCGAACGGCCAGATATCTTAACTGTAAGTGGTTGTGTGATTCTTAGATGATGCTTCCTTGATTCTGTAACAATAAATGTCGAACTTGAAGAAGGCATCTATCCTAGATCCCGAAGGTAGACGAACATAAAAGTACCCCAAAGCGCGAAAGTTTGCCGGAAAGGAAATATATGGGACTGTGAATGTGCATTTCTTGCTTTCCTTTCCGCAGGGTTTGACTGGGATGATGGATATTGAATTTTTTAGTGTTGGAGGGGGAGCGGTGAAGGGCTAGCGATCTCAAGAGTTTCACGTAGGTGCGTGGCTTGAATGTTGAAACTCAAGGAGCGGATGAGGTATTGGATTTGGGGAAGCACATAAAGACCCAGTGTGGTTAGAGGGTGGGACAAGAACGAAGATGGAGAAACAGGATCGGAGGTAGGGTAAATAAAAAAGAGAGGTATGAGAAAAGGTTATTGCTATTTCAAAAGAATGATCATGGGGGTAAGTAAAACCCTTTCGCTCGCTCTTGTTTCATCTGTTGAAGGAAGAACTTCTGGGTACTATAACTATGTTAAAAAATGGGAAAACTGAGGAAAAGAGGACAAATAAAGTAGAGTAATCATAGGGGAAATCACTGCCATTGCCCCTTTTGTTGTGGCCATCCTTGCCAACGTGATCTCATCCCACTCGCAAACGCCTTTCCACGCGTGTCGTTTATGAGTCGGCGTCGTGGAACTCCTCGTCGAAACCTTCGACACTATCTTGACGGTGAATGACGGGTTGCAAAGGCTCCTTGAGATCGCTCATGGTGTTCAAGGGGGATGCCTTCTGTTGTACGGGCTGCTGAGGTGCGGCACCACCAGCGTGGCCGAAATCAGCGAGGTTGCTGGGTCCTTGTGAGACAGACTGGAATTGTTGTGGTGCTGGCGCTTGTTGCTGGGGAGGCTGTACCTGCTGTGGTAAAACAGCTGCGGGAGCTGGGGCGGAAGCTGCTACGGGAGCTTCGGATCTAGGTTGTGCTTCGGCTTGAGGGGGAGCTTGAGCTTTCTGGCCTGGTAGGATGGGTGCAATAGCAAGGACTTGCTTGACAATCTCATCAGGGGTCTTGCCGTCACTGTGATGCATGTGTTAGTGATTTGACGTGGACGTGGATGTTGGAGGAAGACAGGACTAACATGGCGGCATCAATGACCCAGTCCAGGTTCTCTTCTCCGTCCAAATCTCCTGGACCATTGCTGGCGCCAGCTCTCGTCTTACGGAAGAGCTTAGGGTGCCACTCTCCATGTTCTCCACGCTCTGCTGCCTCTGCGCGCTGGCGATCCTCGATAAATGACTTCTCGTCGGTAGCGGTTCTTTGGTCGGCAACCTTGATGGCCTTAGTAACCTTGTCCCACAATCTTTGCGATTCGCGATCGGATTGCTCCTCGAGAGGGCGGGCCTTGGGGTATGAGGGTTTTGCGTGAGATGCGTCGAAAATGAGCTCTTTCTTGCCCGTCTGCTGCGTGTCAGAACGTATTTACCTCTGTCGGGGGTTGTCCACAACATACCGTCAGGTTCTTGATGTACATCTCCTTGTCCCAGTAACCACTGAACTCGAACAGATTCTTTCCACTCTTGGTGTCCTTGATATGGCCGCCAATAGCATTGTATGTTCCAGTCATCCACCCCTTGACCTTGAAGTCAATCTCGGCTTCCAGACCCAACTCCGGGCAGCGAACGTAGGCGTGGTCACCGAGCTCGTATTTCATCTTACCGAAAAGGATTCCTCTGGCGTACATGTTTGGCTGGGTAATGAAGTATCGCTCGTTGCGGTTCAACAGACGCATGACTGCAATGCCTTCCATGAAACTGCCGACAGAGTTGCCCAAGAATCTGCTTCGGGGTTTGAGGGTGCCATCAACGCGGATGTGGTGCTCGGGGGCCATGAAGAAGTAGCTCGACTTGGGAGGGTGGTGAGATGTTTGTTCCGAGATGTAATAGCCACGAGTGTTGTCGGGGTAGTCCCAGTATCCGGTAAAGGTTTCGCCGAGAACGGGGTTCAAAGGCTTCTTGACACCACTGTGTGTTTGTTAGCTGCTGACCGCTGCCTAGAGCTGGAACAAACTCACGGAGGCTTGATGTGCCATCCACTGAGGTAGAACTTGGTCACGGCGACAAAGCGCTCGACTGGGTCATCGATGCCGGGTAGAGTGAGCAGGATTTCGGGGTGTGCCATGAAGTTTGTGATTCTCTCGAGCATAGATCGTGGCTCGAGGATGAAGGTGGGCAACGTCACTCTGCTGAGGTCGGCGCCCGGTCGCAGCTGGCTGATGATGTGTGACAGGACTGTTTTCTTCCATTTAGCTATTTGTCTCGTTCGGGGTGGTTTAGGCAGCGCATACCATTGCCCTGGTCCTGGTCGACGACAGTCTCATCGTCGGCGGTAGTGTCCGGGCGGTCACCCTCGACGGACGATCTGTTGCCTGCGGTGTTCCTTCTCAGTCCGAGAGTCATTTTGTGAGGATGAAAAACTGGTACGAACTAGCAGCCGAATGGCGTCTATGCGAATGTCCAAGAACCATGGTCGTATTTTATTAATGTCCCCTTGTCACGCTTGTTGCGAAGGAAGGATCTGTGCACGCCGCCGTCGGGGCTTTGTTACCAATGGTGGATTTATTGTTGATCAAGGTACTTTTGTCTTGGTCTGTCACTCGTTTGAACTCGCTGTTTTTGCAGATAGAGCAATGCGTTCTGTCGTCGTCACTTAAAACGTTGGCCCTGTTACGTAGGTATTTACAGCCTTCCAGCTCCCTTGACCATCCGCTTGTTTGTTCCTGCCGCTCCGAGGGTTTGACTTCTGCCTACGTCACGGAGCCTTGGCAATAGCTGCCTTTTTTTGTGCTATTCCTCAAGCTTCAATATCATCGAGAGAGCAACATGGCGTAGAATGAGGCTGCATATCCCTCGACTACAGCGTACTCTGCAGCGATGCCCGATGGCCCATCATACTGGAATACGTATCAGATCCTAGATGCACCTGACAGCAGCTCCTCAAACTTGGCACAGGCAAGAGCTCTCGGATTGACCCCTCATTCGCCGTATCCCGTATTCGTCGTCGCCTCCAATCCAGACTCGCAATAATTTCCTCTCTTATGGCAATCTTGTGTGTTCACGCACGCTGTTGATTGCAACTCCGCTGTCCGAACTGTCGTGCTGTCCTTCGGGTAAAACATGTCCGCATACCGAATAGTCTCGTCGGCAGTTCGGATGCGCAGGCTGCCGGCGGTGAGAAGGCAGCTCGACTCGTGCCCCTCTTGTCACATGTGATTTGCTCGAAGCCTTGAATTTGCGAGCATATGATTGGAATACGTCTTTTCATGGGCATCCTTCTTGTACTGGTATTGATGTTGTTCATTACTTCATAAGCTTCATACTCTATGCTGCATCAAAGCATCATTCCTTTATGCCTTTGAAGGATCGCTAGAGACGGTCTTCTCGACCAGCTTTGCATCAAACTTCTTGCGCTGCTCTTGGAGTTTGCCCATGAACCCATCATCAGCAGTCTTGTTGCCTTCGTGGTCCCACTCTTCAATGTGTTCCTCAATCAAGCCCTGGCTGTTGAGCTTGAAAGTCAACTTGCTGTTGACAGTCTTCTCGGTACCCTCCTTTTTGAATGGAATAGGTGACTTGAAGACGTAGTGCTGTGTCAAGTTCAACTCGAGCTGAGAAGGTGTTGATGATGCAAGAACTGCGACCTCTGTACGCATATTAGTATCGATCAGGAACTGAGAAGAAAGGTGGCCACGAACCCTTTGTCTCGCTACGCGCAAAGATCTTGGGCATGCCGTTGAACTGCGACATGATGCTCTCCTTGCCCTTTGCAATGCTGACAGGGTCGTGGAAGACGGCAGTCTCGGCATAGTGGGTGTAGCTCTGCTCATTGGGCTCCGCCTGGTAGAGCTTGAGGATATCGGTGATGAACTTTTGCTCCTCAGAAGTGGCCTCTCTGGTGGCGTGAGTGCCTTGCGAAGATTGAGTGAAAGCCATGTTTGCGTGAACGTGTATTTGATTGCTGATATTGTTTGTGAATTGGAAGAAGTTTATTGAAGAGCCTCTTTGAGCACTTAAGAATGGTCTATGTTTTGATGACGGGCACCATGATGGCGAGCAAACGTCATGATTTGGGAGATCGACCAAAATGGCATGGACAAAGAAGCCTCCAGCCTTCTAGACGTCAGCGGACTCCTCCTGCAGTGTTGGATTTGCTGGACCCTCTATCGGTTCATACCACCCTGCAGGTTTGTCCAAACAACATTCAAAGTTGTGAGATGCTGTGCTCTTGTATCAAGCAAAAGAACAGCTATGTTGTAGTCAACAAGCAAAAGGTATGGACGACTAGGGGATCGAACCCTAGACCTTCAGCATGCAAAGCAGACGCGCTACCACTGCGCCAGACGCCCATTCATGAAGAAATATGTTGATTGAGAAACAATAATAAAACGTGGCTGCTCGTGATGAGCATGAGCTTCATGCTATCACCAGTCCGAGCTTCTTCACCTTCTCAGATCGTCTCCGTCACCACCGTACCCGCTGGAAGGATGAGGCTCAAGGACACGCCGCTTCTGACACTGAAGCTGCCAACTTGAATACATACTACAATCACGCCTTCAAGCACCTTTCCATATCACGACTGTAACGAACATCATGACTCCAAGCATCAAAGCGGCCCTCATAATCGTTGACCTTCAGGAAGACTTCTGCCCACCGGTTAGTCTCCACCAATCTTTGAGCTCAGACCCGCGGCGTTACCCAGGCGCACACCTACTCCTTGAGTCGAAATCAACTAGCAAAATCTTCTGCTTGTGCAAAGACATCGCGGTCGTCGCGTACTGTGACCTGAATTCTCTGACATGTTGCGCAGAAAGGCAGTCTTGCCGTGACTGATGGCCGGTCCATTGCTCCCGTGATCAATGACCTCCTCAAACTACCATGGACTCTCCGTGTAGCGACAAAGGACATGCACCCTAAAGACCACATCTCTTTCGCATCACAACATCCTCCGCCGAACAACAAACCCTTTGAGTCGTCCATCACTATCGCCAACCCTCACAATCCTGAAGAGACCCAGACAACAAATCTATGGCCAGATCACTGTGTCGCTGGCTCACCAGGTAGCGAGTTGATCCCAGAGCTTGATGTCAGCAGATTAGACGAGGTTGTGGAAAAGGGTCAAGACAAGAGAGTGGAGATGTATTCGGCCTTCTGCACACCTTTCCTGAATCCAAAGATCGTCGAGACTGGTTTGGCAAAGACGTTGAAAGAGAAGGGCGTCACACATGTCTTCTGTGTTGGCCTAGCAGCAGATTTCTGCGTCAAAGCTACTGCTATCGATGCGGCCAAGGAGGGCTTCGAAACCGTCGTCATCCGCGAAGGCACAAAAGGCGTCGAACAAGGCGACGAGGCAGACAAGAAGCTTGCACAAGAGTTGAAAGAGAACAACGTCAAGATGGTCAGCGTCGACGGACCCGAGGTCGCTAAGGTCAGAGACCTGCAGTAGACTTGCAGGGTCCAAATCATCAAAACTAGGTATGTGACCGCTTTCTCTCCACCCCTCACTCCCTCCCCTACTAGCATGATGTTTTACACAAAACGAAAATCAAAATCCCTGAGGGCTGTTATGATTATTACTCTGGCGGCCCGAGGATTACAACCTTTTACTCTGATACACTATCAACCATATTCCTCTCTCTCTCTTCTTTCCCCTGGAAATGGATCAAGAGCTAACTCGCTCACAGTCAGATCAAAATTCCACGCCTAGCTCCTACAATGTCTGTGTATATCCGGACCCAACAGCTATAGCCCATCCTTCGTAGGTAAGGCTCAAATTCGTGTACAATGAGGTAGGTCGCTTGCAGCATCGATAAAGACATGAGGCCCTGCGCTGCGTGGCAAGACTCATACGTTCAGTAGCTACCTCACGTGCTCGTGGAAAGTGTCCCAGGAACTCCATAGTCAGTCGTGCTCGAGCCTAAGCTCTGTATGAGCAGTTTCACGTAAAAAGATACTGGGACGACTACTCAAATTACAATTTCTTCATCTCTTCAAAAAGTCTTTTGCGGTGACTCGTGACTCTTTTCGTCAAACACAATGTCTCGCAACAACATCACATCGCCTGGCCTTCTGCTGTTGGCCGAGTCGGCGCCTCCTGAGATTTCGATGCCCATGTCAACCACAGGTGGAGTGTGATGGGCTGGTTTAGAAGGGTATGGCGAAAAAGAGTACGCGTGAGTTGTGGAGGAGGTATAATCTTTGATTGTGGTTGGAGGAGGGGGTGGAGAGTGCAGTATGGGAATGTCATGATATCCTTTCATACCTTCTTCTACATAGTCTGCTACATAGCTAAAAAATTCTCACGCATCATCACTCTATATCAACCATCTCTTGATCTACACTTCCCATCCCCCTGATAACCTCCTCTTGCAATACTCTCACAGCCATAGCAGCACCCCTAACCTCAGCCTCCTCCCTACTAACACATTCTTCCACTTCAACAACTTCTCTCCCTCCGACCAACACCTTACACCCCCACCCTCCTTCTCCATCCCCCTCAGCCACATACTCTACACCATTCATATTCGCCAACATACCCAATCTCTCCCTCGGAAACCCAACAGCCACACCCTCTTCCAAAAACCTATCCATCAAGTCCAGCAATCCTAGTTTCTCCACAAAGGCTTTGCAGGCGGCGAGACTGCCTTGTGAGTCCATGTAGATTGCACCGAGCAGTGATTCGAGAGTATCAGACATCCATTTTGGGGATTTCAGGCGTAGCAGGTCGGGCCATGGGTATTCGTGTCCTTTGTGCAGTTGTTGCAGGATCTGTTCGCGCAAGGGTGTATACCTGTGCAAAGCGGTTTGACGTTGTATATGCACGCTACTGCCACAGCGTAAGAAATCATAGAGGTGATATTCATGTCCTACGTCCTCCAATTTCACCTCTTCGGCTGCAGAAGAAGTAGACATGGCTTCCAGGCGAGGAACACAGAGGGAAAGTTCCAGACCGCATATCCCCAAGATATGAGCATTTGCCAGTGCTTGTCTCATTCTGTGCATTTCGTGATTCTTTAATGCTGGTTTTGCGGCGAAGATTGAGGGGACGAGGATTTGGTCTAGTACTGCGTCGCCTAAGAATTCGAGGCGTTCGTAGGATAGAGCTTCGGTAGAGGAGAAGGAGGAGTGGGTTAGTGCTTCGAGGAGTAGGGAGGGATTGACGAATTTGTAGCCGATGAGTTGTTCGACTGTGCTGAGGAATGGCGGAACGGTAGGAAGAGAAGGCGTGTTGCTGAGCAGGATAGACAGACATGATGAGTGAGGGAGCCATTGTTCGTTGGGTAGGAAGATTCGGATGCATGCGAGTGCGCCTTCGAGACCTTTGTCGATGTAGGAGGCGCCAATTAATGCTTCCACAACATCTGCCAATGTCTTTGTGCTCCTGTCCACTTTCTTCTCTTCCTTTTCTGCGCCATCGGCGGGCAATAGTGGTGGCTTCCAATGATTTCCAGTGAACTTCGTTGTGGAGATATATCTATCTACCCCACTGCTTAAGCAAGCACGGGAGAGCGATGCATTGCCATTCGTCCTTCCTTTCTCTGCGGTAAGGTAGCTTTCTGGCCATTCGGGATGCTGAGCCGACAGCTGTATGTGCGTGCAATATTTCAACACTGCATCACCAAGGTACTCAAGCCTTTCGTAGCTGGCAGTGAAATCGGCATTACCTGAGGTGGTGGCTTCGATGATGAGTTGGAGATTGGTAAAACCAATTGGTGCCAGGAGCGTGGTTTGAAGACGAGCGGCGAGAATGGCGGCTTCAATTTTGTGGAGAATGGAAGGAATACACGCCGCGAAGAAAGAATACATGACTGGCAGGACATCGATTGTGCATTGGGAAGTCGCAAGCTGCTCGCGGGTCAGTTTGTTCTTCTTTGATTCCTCGGTAACTTGGGTCAGGAAGTCGCGTTTCTTGGGGAATTTGGTGACTTCCAAAATCTGTTGAGATTGACCTTGTATACTCTCAAAAACAAATGTTCGGCCAATTTGACCATTGAGGCGAACGAGGCCAACATCTGCAGCCGATCGAGCAGTAGAGAGCACTTGACTCGCTGGCAGGCTTTTTCTGCTAAGCTGGGCTCGATCTTGATTATCCAATGGTTCGAACATTGCGGCGTAGTTTCCTTTTGCATCTGCGATATCAACAGGCGACAACACTGAGAGCAGAATAGTTTCGGTATCTCTTCGTTTCTGAGCGATTTCATCAACGCTTAATGTGCATGGTTGGCCAGGCCCAATCTTCGCAACACCGCTGACAGACATGCTCAAATGCAATTGAATAGCGTCAATCTTCGGACATTCAATAGGTAAGAACATCGCCATCGAGATGCTAGGCTGACCCTCAATCTCAAGCTCGACTGTATGTCTAAACCAAGAGTTTGCTTCACCTAGTGACCAAGGATCAACTCTCTTCGCGACTGGAATCAGACCAGGTCGATTTTGACGTGCCTGGTCAGGAGTCTGGATATGAGGTGGTAGCAAATGATCATTCAGTAGGCCAGCTTGATGCAATACTACACAAGCTTGGAAAGCCGCATCCTTCATGGCTGCTCTTTCGGTACGCCAGCCATGTGCACTGACAGCTTTTCGATACTTCTTGTTCACACATGATGGTAAGAGGACATTCGCAGTGACAAGAGCTTCTGCATCTGTTCGACAGTCAAATACTGGTCGATGGTCGACATAGCTGGTGGTTTGAAGCGTAGCGCAGAAATGGTATAGATGCGACTTTGCATTGTCGAGAGTGAGGAGAGCGCCTGTGCTGGGTACTTCATATTTTCTGCCATCCGCTTCGTGAACTTGCTCGAGTTGTGCTGCCAACTGAGCATTTCTGTATTCGTCTTCATACGCTGCTTTCATGCGATCTTCGAGCTGATTCCATTTGGTAGGTTCACCCTTGATGTCATCGTCCGCCAGCAGGATGATGTATTTTGAGTCCTTCTTTCTTGCTCTACCACGTCTTTGAACAAATGACACGAGGTTGAGAGGAGCGTCAAAGCATATGACTGTTTGGCAAGAAGATATGTCAATACCTTCTTCAAGCACACTTGTCGCAATGATCAGATTCTTCTTCCCTATCCGGAAGTCGTCCAGAGTCTGTTGCTGTGCTTTCAAGTCGTTGATGTCACCAATGGTCGACTTTTTCTTGGATGAGTTCGAGCCTCCAACAAACGTGCCGATATTAAATAGTTGTGACATCTCTGGTATGGAGGCCAGATATTCTGCCAAAGCTGCAACAACAGCCCTTTGCTCAACAAAGATAATTCCAGTAAATGAAGGACCAGATTCTTTTCTCAGTATTTCCAGAAGCACCTGAAGTTTTGGACTTGCAGTCGAGTCCGAGATGGCAGAGTCCACACGTAGACCACTGACAATCTGTGCAAGATGGCCTTTTTCCTTGTCCGAAAGTTCCGGCATCCACGAAGCATTGTTTTGTTGGATACCTGCGAGGAACTTGTCACGGCAAGCTTGGATGTATGTCTCCGATGCTGATAGGCTGATGTCTCTGGCGATGACTTCTGCACGCGTTCTCAGCGCTCTAAGCTGATCTGTGCAATAAGTCTTGCGCGACATAAGTATCTCGTTGACACTAGTTTTCATGTCCGGACCTCCAGTTTCGATGAGCTCGACAAGGTATGGATCTTCGCGTATCTTGTATTGATGGATGATTGTAGTCAGAGTTTCTCGCAAAGAGTTGGGAACGTCGGGTGCCTCCTGACTTTGGAAAGACATCTTCATGAGCTCTGGGATATGTACGTATTGCATCAATTCTGATCTGTGCAGTCTTGGTGTGATGGCGTGACTGTCCATGTTCGTCTCAAGTACTTCTAAACCTCCAGCTTTAGCGTTCATCACCGGACTAGCACTGAGACCTAGGATTCTTGGTACAGATTGCCCGGCATCTTTGGCAGGCCGATAGAACTGCTGCATGATCATGTTAGAAGCATGCTTCTTAGTGCAATGATGTGCTTCGTCGAAGACACACAGCGAAAGTCTCTTCATGGCAACGAATCCGTGGCAGAGAGCATCGTAGAGGACACCGTAAGTGCTGATGATGATTTTCATATCCTTGAGAACGCCATCCCATACTGTTTGATCGGTCCATATGTCGACGCCATCCTCGCTTGTGAGGAGTCTTGTTTGATATGCCGGCAAGTTTGTTTTGACTGACTTGTAATGTTGATGACAAAGGGCGACTGTGGGGGCCAGAAACCACACAAGTTTGTCTGGCTCGTCCAGTTCCAGTTCTGCTCTTGTCCTAGCAAGGGCTCTATGGCACGCGGTGGCTTTCGTCAAACCTTCTCGATAGTGTCTTCGTTGTTCTTGTAAACGATGACTTACATGTGTGTTTTACCAGCTCCAGTGTTTAGCACAACGATGGTGTTCCTCTTCAGACTCTCTGCGAGCATCTCGTCTTGGTATGCACGAAGCTTGAAGATTTCATTATCGTCGTCGTCGAAAGATCTGACATTGATGGTATCTTTCTCAGCTTCCGGTACATCGCTTAAACCATCGTCTTCGATTGTTGGCTTGAAGAAAGCATCGTCCTCAATACGCTTTGTATCGCTAACGTCCTCTGCGAGAGAGGACGTTGGCGAAAATGGTTCTGACATTGCTTCACCGTCTTGACTGACCCCTAGCTGTTGAAAGCTAGCGGTGAGTGCTTGATAAGCATACATATTCGCGAAGACACGTCACAGACCAGCTATTTACGTGCCGCAAGTCTGCAAGGTGCTGTCGCGGCAATATGAGAAAGATGAGCTTTGACCTGCGCGGAGAGAATCTGCACAACACTGTGAAATCGTGCATAATTATGCACTCTTTGTGCCTGCCATGGAAATCGTATAACCAGCTTGAAGATAAGCGGACGCTTGTGTGTAGCAGCTAATGGTGGGTATATGCAATAGATTCAATTCGTAAATTTGGTATATACAACAAAAAAAAAAGACATCATAATATCAAGACAAGTCATCAACAACTTCACGTTTTTCACCAGTCACCAGCAAAGGTAACGGTCTTGAGCTTCAAGAACTCGTTGAGACCGTACTCGTGGTTGAAGCGACCCCAACCAGACTTCTTGACACCACCGTGGGGCAGACCAGCTTCGTCGTGTACAGACATCTGGTTGATGTGCACAGCACCACTGTCGATTTGTCTGGCCAGTCTAATACCTCTTTGCAGGTCCTTGGTGAAGATGGCACCGGATAGACCGTACTCGGTGTCATTGGCGTAGTTTACAGCTTCCTCATCCGAGTCGACGGTAAGAAGTGATACTGAAGGACCGAAAGACTCGGTGTAGTAGAGGTCCATCTCCTTGGTCACATCCTGAACAACGAAGGGACGAAGACGATGTGCGTTTGTCTCCTTTGAGTTGATGTCGCCGTAGAGGAGCTTAGCGCCCTTCTCAACAGCATCCTTGACAAGCTTTTGGTTCTTCTCGACAGCAGGTTTGGCAACCAGAATGGGAGCCTCTCCAGAGTCGGGGTAGATCTTTGCGATAGCGCCCTTGAGAGCTTCTGAGAAAGGCTCAAGGATGGATCTGTGGACAATGATGCGTTCGGTAGACATGCAAATTTGACCGGCGTGGACAAAGGCACCCAGAGCGCACTGGAAAGCGGCGTTCTCAATCTCTGCATCATCAAGGACAAGAGCGGAAGCCTTGCCACCCAGTTCCATCAGACAGGGCTTCAGGTTCTGACCAGCTTTGGCGGCAATGATGGCACCAACGGCAGTGCTGCCAGTGAAGTTGACTTTCTTGATTTCGGGAGCCTCGATGAGGTGGTTGGTGACAGCGGCGGCGTCGGTGGTGCGGTGGTAGAGAACGTTGAGGCAACCAGCGGGAAGACCGGCCTCGTGGAAGACACTTCCAATGGCCCAGAATGAGCGAGGCGAGAGCTCGCTTCCCTTGAGAATGCAGGTGTTGCCAGTAGCCAGGGCGTAGATGACGGCTCTCAGACCCAGGATGTAGGGAGCATTCCAAGGAGCAATGCCCAGAATGACACCGTAGGGCTCTTTGAAGACCAGAGCTCCACCATCTTGAGTCTGAGGAATCATACCAACGATGCCACCGATGCGGCCAGCGACATCTCTGAACATCTCGACTGTTGTGGGCAGATTGAATTGCTTTACAATGAAATCAGGGGCACCCGTCTCTTCCATTTGGTATCCGGCCAGCTCGTCCAAGCGGCTCTCCATGATGTCTGCAGCCTTCAAGAGGATCTTGCGGATCTCTGTGGTCTTCAACTTCTTCCATGACTTCCAGGCGCGTTGGCATGAGTCTACGGCTTTTTGGGCGTCTTCGACCGAGGCAGAAGAGCAGCTCCAGAGCTTCTTCTCAGTCTTGGGTGAGTTGACATCGAAGGTGGTTTCGGTGACGACTTCCTTGCCGTCGAGCCAGAGGGGACTGTGGAGAGCGTATTAGTCACTTTCGTCTTCCTTCTCCCGCGTCTGATGGCTTAGCACTTACACTGTGTAGTCTGCCATTGTTGTATGCTTCAATTCCGAGTATGTGACGAGCGATATGAACAGAAAAGACCCCTGGATAAATTCGAGGACGCGATAGTATTATCAATCAATCAATTCCTCTCGGCGTTTAGCAGTAATGAGACAATAATCAATGAGGCGGGATGGAAGTGGGGGGTAGGGCAGACTCGACTCGTTCGGCTTGACACTCGGCATTCTCGCCATCCATGCCCACTTACCGATTGTCTCTCTTGGACATGCCGCGACGGCATCTATTGATCATACATAACAACTTCTACGCCCGGCAGATATTTCGAAGAACAAGGGAAGCATTAAACTTCAGAGGTCGTGAGGAAAACATGCAGGGACGGTCCGTGGCGGGCTAAGGATCGTCCGATTTTCCGAGAGCCTCGATATGCGCCCGTTGAGCCTTGGCTGGTGCTGTGCTTGAGTCTTCGATATTGATCATGAGACAAACACATGAGCAACACAGAACTTGAGCGACATGGATAAGGCATCAAATGATTCTCTTGAAGGGTATCGTTTCTACTATATCTACTCTTTAGAGTGATCTAGCTATTTCCAAAATGGTACCTTGGCCAGCCAAGGGCCAATTCCAAATATCTTCCCATCATCATGAAGGTCATGTAGGTATTACAGTAAGTCATCCAAACGTATCAATAGCACATCTAAGAGCGCTTGCCGAAGGCCTTGTCGAAGTTGACGAGGGTGAAGCGGTACTTGATGTCGTTCTTCTCAAGACGCTCAAGAGCAGTCTTGCAACCCTCCTCGCTGACGTCGATGGTCTCGACCCAGGACTTGATGTTCTGCTTTGAGGCGAGCTCGAACATGGCCTCCATCTCAGGACGGTTACCGATGTGAGAGGCTCCAATCGAGCAACCGTTGCCGGCGAACTGCTGGGCCATGAGGGTAGGGATGGGCTTGTCACCGAATCCGACCATGTGGAACTTACCCCAGACCTTGAGGGTGCTGAAGTAGTCGTCCAAGTTGAACTGATCAATGGCGTCGGCGGTGTTGATGACGAAGTCGAAGGCGAACTTGTAAGGCTCGTTCCAACCCTTCTCCTTGGTGCAGATGAACTCCTTGGCACCCATCTTGAGAGCATCCTCCTTCTTGCTGGGAGAGTGCGAGATGGCGTAGACCTCAGCACCAAGAGCCTTGGCCCAGAGGAGGGCGAAGTGACCGAGACCACCGATACCGATGATACCGACCTTCTTACCAGGGCCAGCACCGAGGCGGACCAGAGGAGAGTAGACGGTCAGACCAGCGCAGAGCATGGGAGCGGCGATCGAGGTCTCGAGGTTGTCGGGGATCTTGAAGACGAAGTAGTCGTTTGCACGGATGTGCGAGGCGTAACCACCTTGCGAGATGGTGCCATCAGGGTAGGGTGCACCGTAGGTGTCGATGGAGTTGGGGCAGTAGTTCTCCTGGTCAGCCTTGCAGTTGTCGCAGGTCAAGTCGGCACCAATCTGAGCACCAACACCGACTGGATTGTTGTTAGCATGGTTTGTTTACAGATCGAACTATGGGCTGGACGAACCTCTGTCGCCGACTTTGCAGTTTGAGACCTTGTCGCCGACCTTGACGACCTTGCCGATGACCTCGTGGCCAACGCAAAGAGGGAGGGGAGCGTCACCCCAACCTCCAGTGATGGTGTGAAGATCGGAAGCGCAGACACCACAAGCCTCAATGGCAATGTCGACATCGTGCTCCTCGAACTTCTTGAGCTTGAACTCGCCCTTCTTGAAGTCAGACCTGTGAAGCGAATGTCAGTATTGCGTTGCTGTGATTGACAAATCTCCGTGTAAGTTACTCACCACTTCTTGTGGTCGTGGATCATGAAGCCCTCAGCGGTTTCCGGGTAGCCCATATTTGCGGTATTTGTGTTGTTTAAAGGTTTGGGAAAGAGGTGTAAGATAAGTTGTATGTGAGAATTGAGCAAAGAGGAGCAGCTCGAAATCCTTTTGTAGCCGGGAAAATATTGGGGCAGAGGAGCTTCCTCTCAACACAGGTGGGGGTGATCTCATACAGTAGCTACAAGCGCATTCGACGTAATTGATCAAGCCGTTTCTGTCACCGCGGAAACTATGGCTAAGATAGGAGGAGATGCTCGATTTCCAGATCGCATACTGAGCCGCATCGTAGAAGCTCTTTTTACATGACCTATCTTCTTTCCCATCTCTTCCATCAATTGATGCTCTTGAGCAGTTCAGAATCTGTTATTCTATGTACCTACCCCAATCAACAGTCCGCTCGTGGCTCGTTCGTTATCGGAAGAATTGGAGGGGCACATTTTGCCTGATTTCCTCCACCAATGAACGATGATGTAACGGATGGATTTCTCAAAGATGTCATTCTGACTTTGTGAACAGATGCAGCCTCAAATCTTCGATCGACAGCTTCAATGAACATGCTTCACGGCCCGGCTGGGTTAACCACTGCGGCAGGAAGGCCGGTATTGCCCCAGTGAACTCCAATTCGCTACAGATCAAAGCTGACTTATTCCCACAATTCTGAGGTTGCCAAAGAACAGGCAAAAGTTGCTGGAGAGAGACTCCGATGAGGCGAAAGAGGGGCATTATTTGTGGAGTTTTGGCGGAGCACGGCCCGTCATGCGCAGCGAGCTCCTTGAACTCAGCTCCACGTGGTTGCAAACAAGACAAACTCGTTGTGAACTTGCCAGCAGCAGCGACCCAAGCACAAGCAACGTGCTCGACATGAAGACCTGCTGGAGAACAGATTCCCGCTGAGGATAGCCGTCGAGTGACAATGAGCCTGCTTTCTCCTGGTGTATGTATGTAGCACGCGCTTTCTCGAAATGGAAAGCCGAGCACTACTTGCCAAGATTATCTCGACTGACTGACAGCACGTTTTTCGACCTGCGAAGGATGGCATCCTAACCTCCCCGACTTATTGAGGCTCAGCAGTGGCTGACCTCAGGAGGCAATTCTGGTGTTGGCGTTCGCCGCGCTCCCAAACTCTTGTCACGCTGAGTGATCCACGGACTTCGATTTCTCCGTATACCAAGAGGCTTCACCACCTTTTATCCGTCTGCATCGCAAAGAAGTCCGGTCGGGAGCACTCATGAATCGCAGAACAGAGTCGAGAACTTGTCCTGTTCTTGCAGCAGCAACACAAGGGCCGCCTGCTATGGTGACCCCGGATCTGCAGAGCCGCAAGTGCGGGGGATTGAGGGGTCAACCTTGGAGAGCACTTCGCGCTATCGGATGTCCAGAGATGGGAATCCTATCTTGCGGAGATCTCTTAGAGCTAATGCCGTAGGTCAGATGAGCTGAGGTTCGCAGTCGTATGTATGTCAAGGAAAATTTCTGGATGTGAGAAGCAGCATCCTCACTTTCTGCATACTCAATCTTCGACATCGGAATCCATTTTCCACCATGGCAGAAGCACTGAGAAAGGTCGACTCCGCTGTTGCATCCAGAAGCTCCAAGATTGGTACAATGAAGGCGCTGCGTATTCACGGCAAAGAAGACCTTCGATTGGAAGATATTCAGACCCCACAGTGCGGCGATGGCCAGATCATGATCAAGCCAGCTTGGTGTGGCATATGCGGCACTGGTGAGTTGGGCAAAGCTCTTCGTCGATTAAAAACTGATACTGGCAACTCAAGACCTTCATGAGTACATGGGCGGCCCGTCATTATGTCCAACAACTCCGCATCCAATAACCAATGAGACTGTACCTCTGACCATTGGACACGAATTCAGCGGCGTTATTGAAGAGCTTGGACAAGGTGTTTCGAACAAATATGCAGTCGGACAAAGGGTCGTTGTGCAGCCTATCATCTATTGTGGAGAGTGTGGATCTTGCAAGGATGGCATCCCAAACTGCTGCGACAAGAACGGATTCGTCGGCTTGTCTGGCTGGGGCGGCGGTTTGGTATGTGTCGTGTTCTCAGGCAACAACTTCTGCTGATCTTGCTAGGCCGAACACATCGTGGTCCCGGAGTATTGCGTGGTACCCGTGCCTGACAACGTATCGTTAGAGCTTGCGGCCCTAGTAGAGCCATTAGCAGTCGCATGGCATGCGGTCAATATGTCTCCTGTGAAGGAATTCAAGAAAGGACAATTTGCCCTGATCCTTGGTGGAGGACCAATCGGTCTTTCTGTCATCCAAGCACTCAAAGCTCATGGCGATGATACCATCATTGTTTCAGAGGTCTCGACGAAGCGCAAAGCTTTTGCGGAGGACTTTGGTGCTGACTACATTCTGGATCCAACAAAAGACGACATCCCAGAACGATGCAAGGAGATTTGTGGTGGTATTCGCGGCGTCGACTGCGTTTTTGATGCGGCGGGTGTCCAAGCTGGCCTTGATGCTGCAGTCCTTGCGATGAGGGCCCGCGGCACACTCGTCAACATTGCGATCTGGTAAGTGGAGCCGAAGTTGTAGGTATCACGAATCGTGCGCAAATTCGTGGTGAACCCATTTATACTCGACGAAGCTCATATTGATCAAATTTCAGGGAGAAAGACGCAAGGATCATTCCTAATCAATTCGTTTTCCGCGAGAAAACTTACAAGGTTGGTGCGACTTCATGGACATGTCGTTGCTTTGACTGACTCGTTGGCAGGGCGTAGCTACGTATGTTCTCGGAGATTTCGACGAAGTTCTCCAAGCAATCAGCTCTGGCAGAATGAAGCCAGAAAAGATGATCACGAAAAAGGTCGAGCTCAAAGACGTGATTGAGGAAGGTTTCTTGACCTTGTTGGCAGACAAGGACAACCACGTCAAGGTTTTGATCAAGTCAAACAATGTCGAGTAAGCGGTTCAGGAGCTGGCGAACTTCTTGAATATTGACTCGATCGCGATGGCTCGGCCGAGAAATAGAGGTGAACGCGGTCATTGACATTTGGCTTGAAGTGCAGGAAACCGGCTCTGTACATGTAGTCATGAGGCTCTGAGAATTTTGGTAATGTGCATACCGTCGTCACAGTCTGTGACGAGTTTCCCGTCAAGGAGACGTCACGTTTCTTCGACTAGGTCGATTTTGAGTCTCATACGCGTCGTGTTGGAAGTGCGTGCGTGGAGATCTGGGCCTATTTGGATCGACGGATGTGCTCGGATGATCCGCGGTCACTGCAGAAAAGCAATATCATGGGGTATGACCAGTAGCCGAAGACCGATCCAAGGGAATAACCAAAC
The DNA here is from genome assembly GCF_000721785.1 of Aureobasidium pullulans EXF-150. Lineage (NCBI taxonomy): Eukaryota > Fungi > Ascomycota > Dothideomycetes > Dothideales > Saccotheciaceae > Aureobasidium > Aureobasidium pullulans. The sequence continues at coordinate 81,502 of NW_021941045.1, read as the reverse complement.
ATCAAACTCAATCACAATATTGTCCATACCATTTTGTTTCCAAGGCACTGGGCGTGTTGGCCTGCCGAGAACCTTGCTCGCTCCGAGGGACCATCAAGCATCGCAAAAGCCACTGCCGCCAGTGGCTGTAAGGCTGTGAGACGCCATAAACAAGGGTTGTGGTTTTAGAATTGTTTGCATCTCACGTTCCTGCGCGACCGATGAGCTGGCAGCATCATGCAGCTGACCGAAATGAATTGATGTCAGGACAAAACGATTTGTCGACAAACATTGGTTTTGTGAGCGTCGAGTACGGAGCAAACTCCACGATATTGCTCGTAAATGTGATAGCAGAATTGAACACCCCTTCAAAGTAAAAATTCACATGTGCTTCCTCACTCTAGATCAAGCACTCGGCTGACTCGACGTAATGTGGCTTCCAATGCTGGAACAAGTGTCGAACGAGAGAAACCTTTTCCTTGAATCTCACAAACTATCCAATGCCATCTGCCAGCGCAAACTCTCACGCACACAACATTGACGGACATGCGGACTTGCGAAAGTTCAGATGTAAATTGCAAATGAGAGCTCAACACACACACGGCAGGGGACTTCATCGATCGTGCAGGAAGTTGGTATGGTGACGAAGGTGATTAGAAAACTGCCACGACCCCAGATTTGTTTGTGGCTGATGCTGTGGCATCCCGTCCCAATGTTCTGGATCAAATGGCTGTGCTCAAGCATCCCTGTCGTGGATCATCCTTCGCCCTTTCGATATCAGTTTCGCAACACACTGATTCCTCTTCACGTAGAGAATAAACCACCATCGTCTTTCAGAACAATGTCAACCGTTGAATAGATTCCCTGTTTATTTGTGAATGACGCTCAAAAGGCACGCGGAGAATAATTATGAAGTAATTTCCATGATTTCCAGGGTCCTCTGCCGCTCGACCTAAACTTTATTGGCAGCCACAATCGTCCCTGCGATGACGCTTCAGCCCAGAGTGACGTCTTTTTTCTCGACATTCGCAACGTCCGACTGCAGTTGTGTCACGCAACTGCAAGTTTTGGGCCGAATCGTCACTCACGAGGGAAGCACATATTAAGAGCTTCCTTCCCTCGCTGTTTGACAAGATCATCATCAAGCGACTCACTCTCACAACCACCAACAACTTCTATACCAACAACCCTCCTCTCCTCATGAGGATTACCCCTTCCCAACCTTCTCTATCAAGTTGATCTTTTAACCATCATGGGTATCTTCAAGGGAGGCGCTCTTCGTCTGTTGCAGACTGCACTTTATGCACTCACTTTCTGCTGTGCCGCCATCATTCTCGGTATCTTCAGTTACTTCCTTGCCATTCTCGCGGATAACAACCTCGACATTCCTACCAGATGGAAGGCCGTTGAGGGTATCTCTGGTGTTGCAGTCCTGTACACTCTCGCTACCACTCTTCTCACCTGCTGCCTGGCTGGTATCGCTTTCCTTTCCATCCTCGGCCTGATCCTCGACCTTCTTTGCATGGGTGGCTTCATCGCCATTGCTGTCTTGACCCGCCGTGGTGCCAACAGCTGCAGTGGCTATGTCAGAACTCCTCTTGGTAACGGACCTTCCAACGGCCGTGCTACCTACAACGAGGGCAACATCACCTACTCCCCCAACCTTGGTACTGCTTGCAAGCTCAACACTGCTGTCTTCGCTGTTTCCATCATCGGAGCTCTTCTGTTCTTGATCACCGCCCTCATGCAGCTCGCTCTCATGCGCCACCACAAGAAGGAGAAGAGATTCGGACCCGGCCCTGACAACGACTACACTTCCGGCACCACCAAGAAGCGCGGTCTTTTCGCTAAGAAGAACAACACTGCCCCTACTTACGACCACGCCGAGAAGGGTGTTGCTCCCATTGCTGCCGTCCCTGCCACCACCCGCACCGTTCGTCCTTCTCACGATACCGCTTACTCTGGTAACACTGCTGTCGGTGCCAACCCCACTGTCATCCAAAAGGAGGGCCTTACTCACGATGGTCACGCTCCTCACGTCGGTTACAACCCTCACGAGCGTACTACCGGTACTACCATGCCCCACTCCTACGACAATGAGCGCAGCACTGGCACTATCCCTGCCAGCAACACCGCTATCCCTGCCGGTGCCATCCCCAGCGTCCACGGTGGCTACTACACTACCCCCACCACCAACGCTCGCGACTTCTAATCTACTCAAGGGTTGCTCACCACCTACTCCCCTGTACCATTAACTTGATACCCTACAAACCTCCCACCGGCTTGTAGCTGAATGTCTCTGTCTTAATGTTAATCTCGGCGGGCTTCAGCTAGGAGCGGTGGCTGTACTTTTATCATGAAGCGATGACTTGTTTTTAATGTTTTTCTTTTGTCTCTCATGCTCTGGTTGGAAAGGGGTTCTCCTCCTGAGTGTTTACACAATATCAGATATCCTCTAATACCTCCTAATCAAAATACTTCAAACAATACTTGTCCTGCCTTATTCCATGTGACATCGTAGTTCATGATCATTACTGCCTCAGAATGCTGTTCACGTCTTTGTACTTGTCGCTCTCTTGAACCTTCTGAATGCAATCTACGTCACGTCTAACCGACCCTGCTATCAACCGTATTTATCACAAATGTCTTGATGCTGTGATCAACAATGATTGTTAAGAACACATGCATAACTCATATGTGATATTAAAGAAATATCACGTCAGGTTTTAATATTGACCAACATGTACCGTTCTCTCTGTCACTTTCCAGAATTCGCGTTTCCAAAACCATATTTTGAACCTTACTCCACAACAGCAACAGTTAACCATACAAGGGCCATGTTTTGTGGAGTAGAGAAATGCAAGAAAGGTATGAACAAAGCATTAGGACTGCAGAAATAGCATTGGGCGAGAAAAAGTGGAATCAAGTCTCCGGAATATTGTCAGGGGTATCACCCTGCTCCGAAGCATACTACCCAAAGAGGAAAACGCATCAGACAGCATGTATATCACAAGTGTTCAAAGGAGGAATAGAAGAGAATGTGATGGTCTGGGTTATTATGGGCTAGCAGAGATGATGCATGTATGGAGCATTGAGCGAAGTGTGTATCCTCGGTGTCTTCCGGTGACAGAGAATTAAGAAGATGAGCATGGAAAGCAAGGGAAAGTTCAAGATGTGTTCCGTCGGTGTCGTTCATGCGCGAGTGTTTCATCTCTCAGACTCTTTCATTGGATTTGGACAGGGGTGGAATTGTTGCTAGGTAGTGATGTTGTCGTGCTTGCCGACAGGAAAGCGTTCGTACAGCTCAGGTGACTTTGGCGGGACTGTAGGCTTTCCGGACTTGGTCGATGACTGGAAGCTGTTAGCATGACTTCAGAATAGTGAAATGCGTCTTATCAAAAATCACTCACTTTGTCTGATCCGCCGTTAGAGATGCTTTCAATGTCATCTTCCGTCCAGTCGCTCTGTGCATCCACCTCGTCCACAATATCCCACTCGCTCTCAGTCTCCAAGGTGTTACTGGGAACGACATAGCCATGGTGAGAGAATGGCATCTCCTTGTCTGCATACTTTCCATCGAAGGAGAGCCACAAGTCCAACTCACAGGCGCGCTCAATCCAGCTCCCGTGGTGTTCACCCAACTTCCAGCTCTTCCGGGCCTTGTCGATGGTCTCCTGCGCTATGGACTCATCGACTAAGACATTGGCCACGACACGCAGTACTCTTAGACGAAGGTACTCGGGAAATTCTGCATTGCTTAGGAGGGATTCTGCGGCATGACTGATGGTGTAGGTCACTGGGTTGAGTGGCTCATCCTCGAATTGATTGATGTTGGTAGAACATAGCTCCAGAAGTGCGTCGTAAGAGGCACGGAAGAATTTGTCCAAAGCTGTCTTCTCGTCATCCATGACGGCTTGGTGGCTTGTGCGATAAGTGGATAAGATGGGATGAGACGCGATACGCCGTGATTATGTGTGAAAATTGGAAAACGATTGATGAAAGTTCGGCGAATTTGCGAATTTGCGAGTTGGTAAGTGAAAGTGGACGTGAAGTGAAAGTACAACACTTCAAAGGACTAAGAGTGCCATGAGCAAATCCCAACCTACAAAGATATATCTTAATGTCAACTGTCGGCGAATGCAAATCTCAAAGGGACGATTTGGATGGCGAGGCCTAATGATCTGATGCCGAGATATCCTTTCTTAGAAGTCATGTAATATTCAGACATCGCCGTCTTAACTGTGTTTGGTGTTTCAGGCTCCTGCTCTCTGGTAGTTGTCTACTATGCTTCGTTTGAACAGCATCCTCTCGTTAGTTGTTTGTTTAGGTGGTCCAGCACTAAATCGACAATCACTCAACACTTGTACCACTGTGACGACTTTCTCACAGCAATCTCACTCCCCAAACCCAAGCCTCTCTACCCACCCCATATCCAAAGAAAAGTCCCAAATGCACATTAACCTAGAAACACAAAACTCCTTCCACGACCCGACGTCCCCAAACTCCGCGCCAAGCCTCCAAAGCCAAACGCCAAGACCACACAAATCCTCAACCTCAGGCTCTCAATTTTCAACCACACTTTCCAACAACCTGTTTATTCTTCTCTACAGGCCAAAAGAGATGTCTTGAGATCATGTGGAGAGCAAAAAGCATGTCGACGCCCGTGTGATTCGAACACACGCCCACGAATGGATTTGATATCGAGATGATTCGAGTCAAACGCCTTAACCACTCGGCCAGAGCGCCAGGATATGACGGGCTGGTCGGCATTATCGTGTATGATTCTCGCAATCATGTGGTGGAGGGAAGCTGGTGCAAGTGTCAGGCATTGGCAGGGTGAGACGTAAAGAAAGAGAGAAAGATGGAGAATCCGACGCATGTTGAGAACGAGAAGTCAGAGTAGAGCAGGAAAGTAAACCCCTAAACTGAAATGGAAGATTGTGCAGACGAGAAGGAGCGATGGTATGTGCATTAGGAAACAGCCTAATATGAATTCAGATCGTTGTTTCCTTAATTGTTTTTATTGTGTTTGCTCCAATGTTGATAGTCCCTCAGGCTGCTGAATCATTGATATGTACCAACTCTTTTGTACAAGGGAAAAACGGGGTTCGGGAAGCAAGAATCTCCAGATATCAAATCTGAAGCTTCAAAAAGTCATACCGATGTTTTCGTTTTCCTTGACCACAATCACCAACCAATCGATTCACGAGATATTGTAGACAATGGAATAGGAGTATAAAGTAAACAAAGCAGTGCTATTTTTATATACAAGTAATTACATTAGCTAGAGAAAAGGACCGTGTAACCTTTCGAGGTATATTCTTCAAAATTCTTCAAAACTTCCTCCCATTTCATTTCTATACCATATCATCTTTCTCAAGTGTGAATTCACCGCTTAGGCAACGGTGACAAAGGCGCCAAGAGCACATGCGTTCCAATCATTGAAGGCGTCTATTCATCGTGTTAGAATGGTCAAGTATAGATAGAAATAGTTAGGAACTTACTGAGGGTAAGGGAGTCACCAGTGCTGAAGGTGTAGGTCAGGGCCTGACCAGCGGCACACTTGCCCGACTCAATGAGGTAGGCCTTGCCAGACTCAGGGGTGAAGCTGGAAACAACCTTGCCATCCTTGGAGACGTTGATCTTAGCACCGTCAACAAGGGACAGGCTGTAGGCAGCAGTGATAAGATCGGCAGTGTTGGGGAGAGAGAAGTAGGTGCTGCAAGTCTTGCCAGCATCAGCCTGGGGAATGTCGAAGACAACGTCAGTCTTGGTGTCGCGGTTGACAGTGATGTTGTATCCGTTAACACCGTTGACACGGAGAGCGTGGGGGTACTCGTAGGCACCAGCCTTGAGGTCAAGAGGGCACTTGCCAGCAGGAGTGGCCGAAGGGGCAGGGGCAGAACCGCTGGCCTTGGAGCTGGCGGGAGCAGAAGAGGCAGGCTTGGAGCTAGCGGGAGCAGAAGAAGAGGCCTTGGAGCTCATGGCAGCGGAGGAAGAAGGAAGGCAAGAGGTGGGAGCGGCAGTGAAAGAGACAGTCTGACCGTTGACGACGTAGCTAGTAGGGTAGGTCGAGGGAGTAACGGTGATGAAAGTTCCAGGGCCGTTGGGGCAGCTGCTTCTGGCAGGGTTGCAGCCATCGAAGAGCTGAGTGGCACAGGCGGAAGCAGAGGCAGCGCTGGAAGGCTTCTGGGTGGTGGCAGGAGCGCTGGAAGGAGCCTTAGGGGTCTCACCCTTGGAGACAGTGACGTACTGAGTAACAGTGACAGTCGGGGGAGGAGCGCAAACACCGTTGGAAGCAGCAGGCTGAGAAGGAGCAGCGACAGGTGCAGACGAGGCGGGTGCAGATGAAGCAGGAGGCTGGTTGGCGGGTGCGGAAGAAGCAGGCTTGCTTGCGGCAGGAGAGCTAGGAGCAGCAGAAGAGCTGGCAGTTGCGGAGTAAGGGATGAAAGAAGAGATCAGACCACCTGAGGAAGCAATAGGGTTTTCTCCAAGGCATCCAGCGTACTCAGAAGCACACTGAGCCTGGTTGGCGGAAAGACCGTTGACGCGAGTGGTTCTGCAGGTGTTGTAGGCAGCGTAGCAAGCACCCTGGCAAGCAGCGTTCTCAGAAGCACACTGAGCCTGGTTGGCGGAGAGTCCGTTGACGCGGGTAGTGCGGCAAGTGTTGTACTTGTCGGCGCAATTGCCAGTGGCGCTTGCGGAAGGAGCAGGGGCGCTGGCAGTAGGTCCAACAAGGACAGGCTTAGTGACAATAGCGGTAGTAGGGCAAGGGACGGTCAAAGTAGTGGCCGAGGTGACAGTGATGGTCTTGCTGTTGATGGTGACAACAGTGGGAGTGGGGCAGACGGTCACATAGTCGGTGGTGTAGACAGTGGTCGAGGTCGTCCAAGCAGTAGGAGTGACCAAGGTCAGGGAGCCCTTGACCTCGGTGCAGACAGCGTTGTTGGGGTACGAATGCGCGGGATTACAGTAGTAGGACACACTGGCTGAGGCAGAGGCTGAAAGAGTGACCAGGGAGAGGGATCCGGCGGTGGAGATGCACTTGGCTCCGTTCGGGTACGAATGGGCAGGGTTGCACATGGCAGCCGATGCCGAGACCGAAGGGGTAACGAGAGCCAGGGAACCAGCAGTGGAGATGCAGGAGACTCCGCCGGGGTAGGAATGAGCGGGATTGCAAGCGCCTGTGTATAACTGGGTTGCGGAGGAGGTGGTGTTCATGGGCCAGGCAGCAGCGAGAGTGCCGAAGAAGGAGAGGACCGAAGCGGCCTTGATGGAGTTCATCTTGAGCGAATGGATGAAGTAGTGATTGACTGTGAAAGGAGAAGCTGCAAGATGCTGATTGCTGATGATGACAAAAGAGATGATACTGGGATGAGGGAGACTTCTTATATACCACTTACAGCACCTTACCTCTGAAGAAGACTTCGACCATCATGAGTATCATTCCACTGACGATTGGCCAACCGGAGCCTCGCACCGAACGTTCGTATCGACAAGACTCAACCGCTTGCGGTACACCGGCCCAAGTGCAAGAGAGCGGAGAAGGTGGATTGGTGGCATTCCCGTATTCGTGAAGGTGGGATCCAGAAAGCTTCTTTTCCCATATCAAATCCTGGTATGATGTCAATCGCCAGCTTTCTGCCCAGCAAGAAAACTATTTCTGTCGACATTTTGGTGCATTGGCTTTCTCATCGATGGCTTTTTCCCCAGGTGTTTTTTGGTCTACCCTGACCGTTGCGATTAGGGTTGGTCGGCTTGGTCTCGAGCCGAGGGACCTTGCTGAACTGTAATGCTAAAGATCCTATCTTTAGATCTCTGCAAGCAAACATTTGGCGAGAAACTCCCACAAAATTAGGATAAATCGACTTAAGCATGTCTTAGTCTCGTCATGGACGCCATCTCGCAATTTAGTCGGGCTTGGACATCTGGAAATACGACCGGCTGTAGGCGGGACGAGAAAATCGCGGGGTGAATATCGCCATCAACCAGACGAAAATCTGGTAGATGTGGAGGATGGTCGAGCGACGGGCCGAGGAGCGTGGAGGAGTTGCTGTGCAGGAACGTGTGGCATTGGTATCCAATTGGAGTCGTTTGTGGCTTCCACTCCTCTCTAGACGTTGTGCTTCTGCAGCTTCCTTCTTTGTTTCTTGGGAAGCTGCCGTACTCTTGCAGAGTCTTGGATAAAGCCACTTTCTCATGACGTGGGGCATGTTCGTGATGGTGGATCTAGGATTTAGCTCACGAGACTGTCGCCCAGGATATCGACAGTGCATGTCTCCATCGATATGTGGTCTTGGTTAAGCATGGCCTGATGGGTGATGAGTACCCATTTTCACGGGCTCAACATACTCAGTCCAGTAAATCGATCAGGTTCCTGAAGATCATCATGCTTGGTTGCCTCGATGAAAATACAACCTCTGCTTCTATTGAACTTTGGTAGACTGTGAAGTCTGCCACGCTTTTCGCCAGTAGGAGCTACATCTGTCAAAACGTGCCGCTTCTTGCACATCAGGTACGATTTGCTTTTTGCCTTGGTCATTCTTGGTGTATGATTCGGCAACACTCACTGGCCGTCAAATGCCTCACCTGCTCTTGCATGCCTCCATTCGACCGCCAGCAGAGGCCGAATCAGATAATGCAAATGAAGCCTCGGGGAGGATTATTTTTGGTCCCCCATCTTAGACACGATCGAGCCTCCAAACACCGTGAGACATCTCCTCCATCGTGGCAGTGTGAGAAAGAAGCTCTTAACGACAACGGCAAAACGTCATGAAACCCAGCGTTTGCAACGCAGTAAACGCAGACTTCCTCGTTGTTCCTTCGCGAGATAGGCGTTGAGCAAGGCGATGAGGCGTGAATCAACATATTCGTACCGCTACGATGAGGTGAGAGACCATTTTGGTGATATGCTCGATCGAATGTGGCGGCAGGTTAATGGTCCATTGTGGATTGCTCTGAACACGAGGTGGGCGGGAAGTGGGCGAACACGCGAAGCATGACGCGAGATTGCCTCGGCATGTCCGCAAGACACGACTTTTGGCCATTGCCGGATGATTTGGCTGTACCATGGTGCGCTTCCGAAATCACGTCGCTGATGTGACCCTGTTTATGATCATGGAGCAATATCACAAACGCAACTTCGCCTCTATGGTCTCACAATCAACGCGATGACACTTAACACTGGGCATTGTAGAGCTGACGAATTTTCCGTGGTGCGAGACATTCGTTCGAGCGAATGATGCAATAAATGCATGTCATCAGAAATATTGGTCGTAGAGTGTGTTGTTCTCGAGCAAACAGCAAGGGAATTCTATTTTCTGCATAGCGACGACATCTAGCAACAAACTACATTCCAGCTAGTCCAGCCATAGCTTTGTTACCTTGAGGGTACGGGTGACTTGTTCTGATACCACAGATGCACACTGGACCGAGCAGGTCGCTGTCAGGATTCCTTCTCAGGGTGATACCAGCAACATCCAGCATGTCCGATCTCGGCCGGTATCGGCGCCAGCGGGATCTCGTTCAATCAAGCCTCTGAACCAAGGTTGCTTCTTCCCTTCCTCTCTTTACCCCTCTCAATAAAGAGTTCACGCTTCCATCCAAACCATTTAGTCATGCGCTTGGCAATGCTACGAAGCATGACGGGGTTGATGGTGGGTGACGGATGTGGGCGATGAACCACAATCGTTCTGACACCCTCGCCCCTCTCTTCATCCTGCCTGAGCGTGACGGCACTGCCTTGACTCTGCAAGATGGAAAATCCGGCATCAATCATGGCGTTCAGAAAGTGCTGCCATGAGAAACAGCGTTGAGACTCTTGACCGGAAGACGGGAACATGTGATGGAATACCGCCATGTTGTCGTGCTTGACGGCAATAAGACTGGGTGGAGTGCTCGATCTGGAAGGTGAATTGGCAGTGGTCGGAGGTGGCTGAGTCGATTCCTCCCATGGCTCTCCTTCATTGCGTCGCTTTGCTTTGATCCTGACTGCCAATGGCACAGAAGACTTGTTCTCATCACCCCACATAGTTTGCGACTCAATAGGCGAGACAGGCTGATTCTGTCCTTCCATACGACGCTTGTACTCTTGATGACGAACCTCATCTCTTTCGGCCGCGATCTCGGCAAGACACTCTTCTTTCTTGCTAGCACTCATGAGGTCAAGGTCCTCGTCGATGCTGCTTGACTTGACTCCAGTTCCACGCAGCTTCTTGGCCCATTGTGATCTGAAAGCCTCCCAGAAACGATCCAAAGCTTCACGAGATTGAGTTGCTTGCTGTAACCACTGCTCGTTCTTCGTTCCTTTAGGCCAGAGATGGTTGGTACAGAAATTGCTGAGGTGTCCTGCAGTAGTATCTCCCATCTCTTTGTCTTTGGGGGTATTGCTCTTCTTGATCCAGTCTGCTCGGATGTTTTCCTCCTCCACAGGGAGTTTCAGAGTATACTCGCGGCCGTGTGAAGGACGACACTGGATGTTGTTGCTGATAGAGTTCAGCACTGCCATGTCACTTAGCTCGTCGACCAGGTTTTGGTCCATGCGACTAGCTTCCTTTGGATCGGTACGACAGAGATAGTCGATGACAGTGAAGTTGAGAGAAGGGTCCATTGTGAAAGGGCGATATCTATCATGGCCCAAGCAGCTGATACTCCAATACAGAATGTCATCTGGGAACCAGTCTTTTCTGTCAAACCTCCTGTTCAGGTGGCGGGTTCGACCACTTCCAGAAAACTTGAAGTTACGCTCAAAGCCACGCTGATAAACCAGACTGCAATGGTTGATGAAGACGGCAAGCGTTTCGACGCAAAGGTCTTGCACGTACAGGATAGTCTAGGTAACACGAGCGGTCAGCGATTTATCCATGGTACAGGCCACTTCCATTAACATACCTCGTTGTAGTAGAGCTTGTTTGCTTCAGACGGAAATTCGGTCATCTTAAGCCAGGCTCGTTCCATCTTGTCGCATTCATACAGCATCTGACGCCAGTAACATTCCCTTATCATAGGGCCGACGAAGACCTGATCGACGATATGAGGCCAGATGTCCTCGTGTCTCATTGTCTCGAAGAAGAGGGCATTCTTGTATGTACGTGCGTGTAGCTGAACATAAGCGGGGTCCGTCTGAAGCTGCTCAAGGTGATCTTTGAGCACACGGTGTCGTGACCTGACAAGTTCGATCGTTTCGATAGGATCGAATTTCGGAGGACTGGAGAAAGGTCTGACGGATTCGGTAGACCAAGCGAATGTGGAATCGAAGCGAGAGAAGCTGGTACCGATCAGATGAGCCCACTTGGGGTAAAAATCGATGACTGGGGGCTCATTGGCCTCATCGAGTAGACCGGTGACAATTTTGCGCAGGAAGGCCATCATTCTCTGCTGAGCTAGGAGGATGTTGTGAGCCTTTGTAAAACCAATAATTTCGTAGCGATGTGCTTGGTCGGCATTGTATTCGACCATTTTACCAAAATCGGGTCCTTGGACAACGACACAATGAGGGTTGAATGTTTGCGTGACGATGCCGAAACGTTCGGCAAGGTCAACATTCAGGTCATCGAAGAGGATCCATTCTTCGGGCTCATGTGAAGTTCGGTGGTGCAGTAGCGCGAGTAGGAGCGATGAGTCTTCGGACAGCATGTCGGAGTCGAGGTAGGGCAGGAGCCAAGTATCTTGATAGGCGGAAATCATCTTCTTGACTCTGCTCTGGTGAAGAGCGCCTGCGAGCTTGGCCTTTACCCTTTCATCACCCAGACCTTCCAGAGACTGCATGAGTTCTGAGGTGTAGTCGCAGTTCTCCGGGCTGCTGCGCATGTGGAGGAGATGTACAGCAGCGAACTTTTTGTTAAAGATATCGACATTTTCCGACAAGAAGACAGAACGCTTCTCGCGAGACTTCTTCTTCCAACGTGTAACGAGGTAGTCGGCGTGTTCAGCGATGGTTCGTCGAAGGAAATCCAGATCTTGACGAGCGTCAACCACAAGAGATGTGATCAGCTGATGTGCCTCTTTATCATTGACTTCGATAGTGGCGGGAAAGTACTGGTGGCAGCAGATTTTGCATCGGCAAGTGAATGGGATCTTTGGTGGATTCTCTGGGTCAAGAGCTTCTCCGATGGCAGGCTTGCGCGTGTTGCCTAGACTGGGTATGACCATGCTTTGTGGCTTGCTGCGCGTAAGTGAGTGACGAATATCCCACAGTGGACCACCATCTTCCTTCTCCCGCTCATGCTGCTGGTTGAGGATTTCCCTCCAGACATCTGTAGTTCCAGAGGGAATGTGCATTTTGACCATACCGGCCTCGGGTGGAGGCATTGTCAAGTGCGGACGGACGTGGATTTGGAAATGGAGAAGTTGGAGGGAGGATTATGGTAACGGGTAGAAAGAGTGAGTAAAAGGCTGATGAGAAAAGCGCAGAGACAGGACGATTTCGGTTTGACAGAAAGTGCAAGCACCAGCTACGCGCCGCCAGCCTGCATGAGGAAGCCACGACCGACCCCGACACGGCCAAAAGAGCAAGTAGGAATATACCTTGACTTTCGATTGGAACAAGATCACCACGAACGCATGGCAAAACCTTCAGTGGATGCCACTTGATGACCTTCTCTTATGTACAAAGAATATTAAAAACCAAATGGGTATACCGCCAGATAAAACAGAGGAACGCCAAGCACCAAGCTATCGGATCACAAATATGGGTCGACCTCAAGGCGGTAATATGTGTGCTCCCTTCTCTTCTGCCACACTTTGTATGCACGCCAACTTTCAAATAGGATAATCATGAACATGGTCAGAGACATGGCAGCCATGATCAAACCGATAGGCGTCATAGTTACGCCACCTGCCGAGAAAGTGTTGCCGTCAGAGGTGATGTACATGTTGTTAATCTCGTCGCAATGGAAACCCTATAACAAGTGATCAGCACATGGATAGAGAAAGAAGATGCATGAAAATTTACCGATGTGAAAGGCAGCCGGATTGCTTCCGAAACACCGAGCACATTGTCTCCTGCATCAAGCGCAACGACACGCACAAAACGCGTTACACATTCTCCAATGGTAACCTCAGTCTCAAATCCTTCTTTCTGAGTGGTACCAGTGTATACCCAGTCGGCATATTCGGTAGCACTCTCATCATTGTGTTGCAGAGCATAAGAATCGACTTCGGTTGCTCCATTCCAGGAAACGAACAGACTGTTTCGCTCGGAGTTGTAGACAGCCGAAATCGGCTCGCTTGGCAGGCCAATCCAGGGGTATCGCATTACATGGTAAGACTGGACTGATCCGTTGAGAATTGCAGCCTCTGTGCCAAAGTGGTCGTCACAGATAAGCTTGCCTGAAGAAGAGTAAGTAGACCATACTGATCGCGCGCCCCAGCCAACCACAATACTCGGATCTTGATCAGAACTAGTCGCAGGAACGACTTGGAAACTGCCTTGGCTGTCGGCAATCAGATCATTGGGATGTAGGTATTCTCGGACAATACGAGCTTTGTAGTCGTTCTTGTTGACCTGACCGTCAAGACGATAATCAGTAGGATAGGAAACGGCAAGGAGTAAGCCTCTGGAACCCAGCCCTGAGTCCCACGTATCATCATTTCTGTTGTCGAACAGACTGATCAATTTTGTGGTTATACCAGCTTTACTGGCACCGAGCAATGTAACTAGGCTTGGGAAGTCATCGACCGAGTGGAACCTTGCAAGATGCTGTGACGAGAAGTCGAGAGCATGGTCATCGGATGTGAACATGTTGCGTTTACCGCCCAGTGTCCAGATGATCTCGCCAGTGTTACCATCAACGTAGGTTATCGAATGAGTATACCGAGCTGAGACCAGGTAGTTGCCCAGATCGTCCTTCTCCACAGAGTTGAGATGGTACCAATCCCAATGCGTGTGGTTGGTTGATCCTTCTGACTCGTATCGAGGCTCATGGTAAGACTCGGAGGTATCATGATAGTCTGAAGCACGCCATTCGAAGATCAGGCTATTGGTCGCAATATCGATCTCCTGAAATAGACAGTCCCAGATGTACTGCAGTTGTCCACTCTTCTCTTTCTCGTATGGCTGGTAGATACTAATGATTGCGGTATCATCTGAAGTCAGACTCAAACTGTGTAGGTCGGCGCGAAGGTCATTTAAAGCCGATATCCTTGCAACCAGGTCGTAGGATGAATTGAGCAAATAATAGTCGCCTTCTCCATGACCGCCAATGGTGTCGTCGCCTAGCCAGTACGTCAAGTGTGGGGCGCCTTGGTACGTTTGTACATCAAGGTTGTAGGGTTGTCCGTCCGTCTTTTGCATCCATACAGGTTCTCCTTCGTCGTCGAGTATGACCATTCCACGGCTCTCGTTGACAGCGGTGCCTCGAGGCGTAAGGAAGGTCATCAGTCCATCGTGACATTCTGGCGAATCGACTTTTCGGGCCACAGCGGGTGGTGTCAAGTCGCTAGACTCGAAAGTCCGATAGGGGTAGTGGCCATAGTCGTGCTCCCAGGCATTCAAGTCCGTCGGGTCATAATCGAAGCCAACGTCATCTGCTAATGTGTGGCATGCAAGGAGTAAAAGCTGAACCAGCAGCAAAGCAGCACGATGCATATTCCGGACCTTCCGACGGCCAGAACAGTATCCAAGATTTGTTCGATCACCCAAAGCAAGCACGCGAGGCAGGCTTCAGTCCAGGACAGCGTTCATGTTGACGGATAACAGTTGACGATAACAAAGTGTTCGAGAACACTGCAGCAGAGGGCAAGCAAAGGCTTAAGGAGCCCTATCGCCCCCATCGTCCGCGCCGAGATGATGCTTGTATTTCTTGGTCGTAGAGTGGTTGGGCCACCGGTGGAGTTTGCCAAGCCCACCTCAGCCGCATGTTTTTGTCGCTCTTTGTTTCATCTTGAAGCCAGACGAAATGTCTGCACTGTTGAAGTTATCATGGGATACACCCTCACTCGTGAGAATCGATTGGTATACATGTCAAGCTTTACAAGGCTGTAGAAGTTCTCCAGACATTGAATACGAGATCCTTCAACGCAGATGCCAAGACTGTTGCATCTCGTCATCGCAGTGCACGGTCGCTTCGTGATCGATTTAACAAAATCAGTTCATCAATTCGGAGTGTTCCCCTGATGGACGTAATATATGAGACATTCGGTGTCGCGAGATTCAGGAGTCATCTCTATTGTAGTGTCCATTCAAAGCGGAGCAGATATCACGCCAGCGCAAGGCTGCGTACTTAAAGTGTTCAATTAATTCTAAATGGCTAACGATCAGAAGCGAAAATGTGCGTTTCAACAGCCGTGAATACAGAGTAAGTCCAAAGGGTCTCTTGAAGGTCCGTTCAAGCGCCGTGTCTGGCCTTGATGATATCGGCGGCCTTCTCAGCGATAGCGTAGACGGTGGCTTGAAGATGAGTGCCGGGGATCATAGGCATTATGCTGGCATCGATAATGGTCACCTTCTTGATACCGTACACTTGCAGACCAGAGTCTACAACACCACCCAGGTTTCTTGGCATCATGGCACAGGTGGAAGCAGGGTGAGCGAAGGTAGGGTAAACCAGGCCAGAAGCGATTTGTGACTTGAGCTCGTCGTCAGTCTGGTACTTTGCACCAGGGGTGAGCTCAACAGGTTCAAAGACCGAGAGGGCAGTAGTGTTGTAGATCTGGCGAGTATAACGAATGCTGGCAAGGAGAAGGTCGACGTCCACAGGGTTCTTCAAACCGTGGTAGTCGACGATTGGCTCGCCGGAAGGGTTGGAAGGGTCGATGTAAACTGTACCACGACTGGTAGGCTTCTGGAGAGCAGTGATAGCGAAGCCACCGCCCTGGAACGAGAACTCGTACATGGAAGCGGCATCAGAGCTGAACTGCTCGACTTGAATCTTGCGTTGAGCTTCGTAACCAGCAACCAGTTCAGGATAAGCAGAGTACATCTCGGGAAGATAAGCAGTGGCATTCTGGGCGGAAAGCTTCTCCACGATCGACTTGTAGTTGTCAGGGGCGATCTTGGAAAGAGGAAGGAAAGCAGCACCGTTGCCATGAGCCTGAGTGTAAGGGCCGGTCTTGTTGGCAACATACTCATCGTATGAGGTGGCGTTGAATGTAGCGTTATTGGTAAGAGAGTTGGTGTTGATGGTTGTATCATTGGCCAAGTTGTACATCAGGTACGCGGCAGGGTGGTCCTGGAAGTTGTTTCCGACACCGGGAAGATCAACCTTGACCTTGACACCTGCTGCCTTGAGAACACTGGCAGGTCCAACACCACTGAGCTGCAGGATCTGAGGAGTGTGAATGGCACCAGCTGCAAGGATGAGCTCCATGTCGGCGTATGCAGTGTAAGTCTTGCCGGTATCTCTGTCAAGCAGCTTGACACCCTTTGCAGTCAGAGTGGAGAAGACGATTTCCTGGACCTGAATACCGGTAACGACCTTGAGGTTGGAACGAGTAGTGATGGGATCATAGTAGGCAGAACGAGCGGAAGATCTGGTCTGGTACTTGGGATCGGTGGATGCAGCAACCCAGAAACATCCGGGTTCACCCAAAGCTCCTTCTTGCACCTTGTTGATGTTCATCTCGTCCATGGCATCCCAGAAAGCAGGCATCTCAGGGTACTGCCACTCAGGAAGAGAGACTTGGACGGGTCCAGTACCGTAAGCCGAAAGATCGTACGTGTAGTTGTACTTCGAAAGAGTCTCGGCCTTGTTGGGGGTGAAGGTACTGCTCTGTCGACTTGGTCAGCAGTGTAACGAAGCAAATCTTCCATCCGACATACCTTCTTGAAGTAGGTGAGAAGGTTATCCCAGTTCCAGCCGTCGTTACCAAGCTCACCCCACGCGTCGTAGTCAGGCTGGGTACCTATCAATCATGTCAGCAGATTATTCTGGTCCGCATAGTCGATTGATTCACCTCTATCGTATCCCATGCCGTTGACAATAGAACCACCACCAAGAACTTTTCCGGCGTAGGCAACGAAACTCTGGTTCTGAAGGTTTACCTGAGGAGCAGAGTTGATCTCGAACATGTCGGGATCGTTGTAACCAGTGCCATAGTAAGGCCACAGAGTCTTGGTCGAGTTGTCGTTGTATCCATATTCGAGGACGAGCACAGATTCTGATCCCGGTCAGTCGAAATCATTTCTTCCAGTACAAGAACATACTCTGTGATTTCTCCGACAGTCGGTTTGCAACAACCAGGCCAGATACACCGCCTCCGACAATGATGTAATCATACGTTCCAGTGAGAGTCTTTTCACGAGTGGTGATACCAGACACTACATCCGTGGAAAGAAGAAGGGCGGAGGATATGACCGCTGTCAAGCGAGTCATGGAAGAAAAGATAGGCGCCATTATGTTTCAAAAGAGTGTAGGTAGGCAAAGAGCGAGCCTCTTTCTTGAGGCGTAGGACGGACCAAAGTACTTATATCAACCACTCAAATATAGCGGTCCACAATTCGATATGAATTGGCCTACCTGCTAGCAATGCGACCGCAGGGCTTCGGTAAAGAGAACCTTCTTAGTAGATGAATCTCTAGTAGCTATCGGCGTGTCGAGGTCCGTGACGATCGCGTCGTATTTGGCGCAATCACTACCGAGGCGATTGCTCAGCAGTCAATCATCTGTCGGTACCCCGTCGGTGGGAGACGCCAGACTCGTCCATCCTTGACATATCTTCGGCTACAGGGTCATAGAAGATGAAGGGACGTCGAGAAAAAAGCCACAAGAATGCTGATCCTGTTTGGGAAGGAAGGCGCTGTGGGGGACGTTGCCAAGAGCTGACCCTCGTGGGAGTCTGAAACCAGGAACCGAGCTTGAAGCTGTCCCTCCTTCTGCTTCTTCAGCCTCATCTCAACCTCGCGGCACTTTTGAAGCCTTGGAGTTCTCTCATTCTCACGGCTTCTCTCACCGCAACACGTGGAATACTGCATCCTCGAATAGATGAAGTGCACGGGTAAATGCTCGAAAGTCGTGCTGAGGTGCCGGAAAGCTCTGTTCGTTTGACGAAACCTCCGCTCGAGCTTAGACCAAAGGTTGCTTTAGGGCAGTGCACTACTGGACGGAGCAATCAATCAGTGTTCTCGCCTTCTGCCGGAGTGTGCGGCCCATCAACCACAGACACAATCGTCTCGCAATCCTATGGCGTCCTTTTTCTCTTACCATGGCTCGGGTATCGAGTGCGTGCGTTGATCCCGCTATGACTTTCTTTCTGCCAGAGCTTGGTCCTTGCTACGGCCTTATGGACCGCCGCAGACGGCATGACCGACACCTATCGAAGAAACTGGCTGAGATCCTTGATGGTTTCGAAGAGTGTTTAAGCGAGGACCACGGTATCTTTGCAGCCAGACGCGATCTAGGATCATCTAGGTTGGAGTCGGACTGACTCGAATGGGTCATTTTTCGGGTTGATCGATAGCTTGACTATGGATGGTGGCTGCCCATGGCTACAAGAACGTGGACAAGCCTCCATCTTCAATTTATCTGCGAACCTTGCCAAGTGTGAATTCAGGGCCGCCTATTCATCTCGGACGTTCTGCCGGTGTCTTGTCTGCGCTCGCCTTTCAAGTCTTCATGCACTCTGACTTAATCTCATGATTTCCCCTTGAAGCCTTTCTAGAGTTTGGAACCTGCAGTCAACGGTCATGGAAAGCCGGCGGAATGCGATTGTTATCCCGGAAGTCATCTTTGCCATCTTAGCTGGGTCTATTGTATTCTGGAGAATCATCAACAATGTAGTCTTGAAGCGATTGTTCAGGCTTGCTGACCTGCTCATCTTTCTGGCCCTGGTAATGCTCATGTAATACTTTATCATCGATCAAGAGCTGACTTTTGTAGGTGAGCAATCTCGTGGCACTGTCATGCAGCTCTTTGTCGACGCAGTATGGCCTTGGAAGACACATATACGACCCATCGATTACACCAGAAATGCTCACGACATGTCTACGATGGATCTGGATTGGTGAAGCAACGAATCTGATTTCCATGCTCTTCGCCAAACTCAGTATCGCTGCCTTTCTTTTGTACCTCGATTTCGCACCTGGATACAAGATCGCCATGTGGATTACGGTTGGCATTGTTCTGGTTTGTAACGGAGCCGTCGCGCTTACCTCAATCTTTGCGGCTTGTGACCCGATCTCTCTCAACTGGAACATGCAGCAGCCAGGCCAGTGTTGGGATCCTATCGTCAACAAGATTTGCACCTATGTCCAGTCAGGTAATCACACCTTTTCCCATATCGATCCTGATGTAGGCTAATCAGTCTCAGGTTCTAATATTGTGACCGACATCTTGTACACCTCAGTACCAATCTTCTATCTGTCGACGGTCAAGCTGGGTGCTAACGTGCAATGGGGACTACGTATTGTTCTATTGTTCGGACTGATGTATGTTCTCCTGGTCATATGTGTCACAGTGCAAAGCTGACGTGAAATAGTGCGACCGTCTGCTCCTGTGTAAAGATCGCAGTCGCTGGAAAGATGTTCAACACTCACGATGCTACGTGTATGTTCTCTGACCACTGCTGACACTCTCATATACTGACAACTCAACAGGGGACGCCGTCGATCTGTCCATCTGGAGTACCGCAGAAGTCAACGTGTGCATCATCGCCGCTTGCCTACCACCACTCCGAAGCCAATTCGACTCCTTCCTCCGCCGATTCTTCGGTATGGCCTTCAACCGTTCAACAAATCGCAGTCGGCCAACCTACGGTTCTCAGTCAATCGCCCTCCAAACACAGAGCAAATCCCACAGAACCATCATCGAAGTCGAAGCACAAGATTTCGGCAGCGAAAGATCAATCCTCCCACCCGACGACGTAGAAGATGGAATCATCAGAAAGACACGACAGGTGCAGGTCAAATATGAAGAGCAGGGACGTGATGGAGTATATTCGCCAGATCCGTATGATCGTCGATAGCAAAGGGATGCTTTTTGGATAATGGGGCGCTGGGCGTTCTGGGAGGGATAACATACCACATGATACATCTGAGATGTCAAATATCGACGAAACTTTTTGAACGGCATTCAGCCAGCCTCCAGCCTCGTCACACCCGTTTTGCGGAGATGACTTGCGAGTGTAGTGATGACGAAGCCACGAACTGCTCGGCCGAGCTCTCGACAACTTTACTGACATGGAACATAGACAGAATCACCATGAAGAGGAAGAACTAAGGTGCGCAACAGGTGAAGTCTCAAAGATCAAACTATTTTGTTCATGTATATACATTATTCATTATAGATAAAAGGCCCCAGAGGCCAAATTGTCCAAGCTGCCACAAAAACCTCAAGGGTCTTGATGATGCGGCTATCCAACGGTATGCCGTGCGATGCGTGGGTTCGGCCCTGAGCTGCGGCAAGAAAAAACGTTTCTTGACGTTATCGCGAACGGCCAATTATTGCCAGAGTGATCGGCAATAACAGTATTTCCCAAAACAACACCCGGATGGTTTGCCTTTGGCATTTGCAAGACATGCGTTGTTCTGGATTACGTGGCCCGAGAGGCCGATCATCCGTGGCATACCGAGATACGGTATTGTGTGCGCCGGATGGCCTGATGGCGAATATAATGTTTCGCCATGAGGTTTGTTTTGTGTGTGGAGATTTTGAGGGAGAGGAGCCTCATGTGTTTGAAAAGTAGCGGAACGTCATCGTACGACTCTTTCACTCATCTTCGAGAATGAGCTTCTTCTCGTCGAGGAAGGGCACATGCTCGTGCTGAGCTTCGATATCTTGTGAGTCCTGGGTAGGAGTCTTTCTGAACAATCTTGCGACGCCGTTGCAGCACGAGCGGACTGCGGGGATGGAGAGGTAGATAACAATCGTGCCGAGTGCGACACCAGTGGTCAAGGCGGCGATGATGGCGATTGAATAGATCAAGCGCATGACGAAAGAGTCGGCAGCGTGGCCAAAGAGTGGCAGACCGAAGAAGACGAAGGTGATGTGGAAGCCGCTGAGCATGGCAGACATGAAGATAGAGGCCGTGTTCTCTTTTGAGGGTACGTCGTCAGACTCGTCATCGAAGGTAGTCTGTTTAGGTTCCATGATAGCTCCAAAGCCATAGCAGACAATGAAGGAGAAGGCAGTGATGAAGCCGACCGAGATGAGGAGCTCAGCAGCTCCCCACAGAAGGGTCATGGCAATGTTGAAGATAGGCATGTCGGAGTTGTATGCAGGAAGAGGGTCGATGGTGTGGTTGAACATCTTGTCTGGCGGAAGGGTGATTATATGCTTTGAGAAATGTGGTCGTATGATATGACGAGGTGTGGTGGACGTTGGAATGATAAACAGAAGTCAAAGGAAAGTGGATGGGAGAGTTTGCAGTAATGAATGAACGTGGACGAAGACCACAAGATGTACGAAGGATCAGCAAGCGATTTTGAATAGTATACCAATAGTGACTTATTGATTCCATGGCGGTTCGGACGGTCTTATATCAGCCAGCCACGCCGTTGTACATCGGTTGCTTCTCTTTGCCAGGAGAGCTTCCGCCGTTGTCGACGTTGAGCAGTTACAACAGGGGGAAATTGTTTTTTGCTTATGATACGGGCATTCTCTGTGCCTGTCGATTCGGAATAGAAAACCCGCTCCACTTCGACCAGGATGACATGGATAGCACGGCTTTCAGAGTTGAATAATTGCAAGTCATGAAGGAGGTGTGTATACAGGGGTACAAGTCGAGGTGAGGCTGTTCTCAGCCAACAAAGTCTACAGCTGGATGATGCGGGGAAATATGCGCCATTACCGCTCGAAAAGGAAACGGTCCGTGCAAACTGCCGGTCACATGTTTTCGGCTTTCACAGCTCCCGTCTGTCGAGGCTGTCGGACTTGTCATTTTTCAAGTCTCGGTCATCTGCGTTGTGGCATTCGCAATCTCACTACTGTCAGCTGCCGTCAGCTGTTGTCTTCCAATTTGTTCGAGTCAGGCCTTTCAGCTTCTGGAAGGGTTATCGTCTTTGGCCATAACCGCGGCTGTGAACTCTTGCTTCTCGACATGGCATGAGTGTCGACATTGTGCCTAACCATCTCCACGAACTCATACGAAAATTCTTATCCGTGACAGAATCGAACAGAAACGGTTTATACGAGGTGAGACTCTGGGGGATAGCGATTGTGTTCCATCCCCAACAACGGACAGCCTTGATCCTTAACGGTACGAGAAGCACAACTGCCTGATAAAAGGTGATGAAGCTTGAGAGGTTGTGCGAACTTGAGGAGTACAAGATACCAAGTCTTGCCCAGGCAGGTACGATGACGGCAGGAAGATGTGTTGATGTTGGGAGAGACAGCTGAGAGATCGTCGGCCAATTTGAGGACGTTGATATCTAATGATGCGTCGTATGCATGCGACGTCTGCGTGCGAATTGTACCTGAATGATCTCCACGCCGTTGAAATATCGAACGAGCATGCTCAAAACTTTGCTGCGGACACCCGTTTACGTTGTCCGCCACGAACGGCCCTTCGGTATTTGGCAACATCTTCGAGCGTCTGCCACGCATCTGTTGCTTGTGTGTTCGATTCTTCAGCGACGACACATGTTGACCGTTCGCTGTTTACCGTGATCATTTGACTCGGCAGATTCAAGACAGCGGTTGCGACACTGGATTCTGGAAACAGTATTTGGTCGTTAATCTCGGCTGTTTCGCACGCTTGGCCTTGAGGACTACACGCTTGATGTAGCAGGTTCTCTTGAGCACCAAGCCGTGAGCAGCCAGGACTGCTCCCAAGGCCGTCAAACGACTGAGCTAGACGTCAAACGGTTCACGATCCGACAACCATGTGTCTTCAGGCGATGTCAAGCTCGTAGCACGGCAGTTTCTCTTCAAGGTCACTTTACGTTCATAATCCATATTTCTGATGAGCACACAGATACCTAGATAAGCATCTTCATCTGTTGTTAACGACTCCATGATCACTCGAGGTTTCATCTACAAGATCACAACAGATTTGGATACCCGAACGAGGCCATGTCATGCCATACCATGTTATCCAATACGACCTCGAGAAACGGCTTTATCATCTGTTTTCCACCAGATTCAACCTGACCTATATGTGGCTCTTCCAACCTCACTGTAAGTGTGAGTTCACTGAAAAGTGGAAAGACCCTTGCAATGAAGAACCACCCGCAGCACAGATCGAATTGCATGATTTTCTTGGTTGTTCACAAGCAGTCGTCTGCAGCTCAGTGGGCAGAGAAGCCTGAGTCAGAAGAAACATTGCAAGTTGTCAACGAATGCCAATTCTCATGCCAGCCGAGGCATATGGAAGAGATGCGAGGACGGATGCAGGTCCGTCGCACCTCCTCTTCCGGTGGGATGAGAGCAGTATCACCATGCTGTGCGTAGGACACGTTCTGCGTACTAGTTCAATTTCGCCCAAAAAAGAACAATCGCTTCATGAACGAGCTCAGCAAGACACTCTCGACTACGTTGTCTTACCAATATCAGACATTCTCATGGTTACAGCAAGCCGTGAAGGAGCATGTCTTCGGAATGGTTTACAAAAAAGAGGTAGAGTGCGGAACCATGCCGCGAACCTTCCTTCCACCCCGCAGTCCCTAACCCCACCTAAAGTCGATCCGTCTCTATAACGCGGGGCAAAACTCTCGGCCGACGTGCAACCACTGCAAGAAGTGGAGTAAGCTATCGTGCTGGAGTTGAGCACAAGTGCCGGTTTAACGGGAAGAGGAGCAGCCGTGGAGGGGGTGAATTGGCTATAATAGGAGCTCAAGTGCTCCTGTGATCTTTGCAATCCTTGTGATACACGTACAGCCATTTTCCATTCAACAAATCGCAAACATGTCGACTACCGAGACTGTGAACTTGGAAGAGACGACGCCAATCATTCCAAAGACCTGCAAGGCTGGCGTTGTAGTCAACCCTGGTCCTGACTTCAGCGTATGTATCCATCATCCTACTTCTTCCCGTACCACGAAGCCATAGACATTGACACGAGAAAAGATTGAAGTCCAAGATATCCCAGTACCTGAGATCGGCCCTGAGGAGGTCTTGATCAAGCTCAATGTCACCGGTCTCTGTATGAGCGATGTCCACTTCATGATGGAGGACTGGGGCATGCCACCAATGTCCCAATTCGGCACCAAGTGCGCCGGCCACGAGGGTGCAGGTGTCATCGTCAAAGTTGGAGAGCGTGTCAAGAACCTCAAGGTTGGGCAAAGAGCAGGACTCAAGCCTATCCAGGATGTTTGTCACACTTGCGAGTACTGCAAGACAGGAAGGGAGACCTACTGTCTGAGTTGTGTCATGACTGGTCTTCATATTGATGGTGAGTTTCATCATAGGGTATATTTTCACTTCCGTCTTTGCTGACATTTGAGCAGGCTCTTACAAGCAATACATCGTCTCACCTGAGCGCTACACATCACTCATTCCTGATGGTGTGCCAGACGAGATTGCTGGACCTATCATGTGCTCTGGTAGCACTGCATACACGTCCATCAAAGAGTCTGGCCTTCGTCCTGGTCAATGGGCTGTCTTCCCCGGTGGTGGCGGTGGTGTCGGTATGCAAGCCGTCCAGCTGGCCATTGCCATGGGTCTTCGAGCCATCGTCATCGACACTGGAGCTGAGAGAAAGGAGACTTGTCTGAAGTACGGCGCAGATGAGTTCATCGATTTCAAGGAGGTCGAAAACCCAGTTGAGAAGGTGTTGGAACTGACCGGAGGAGGTGCTCATGCTGTGTTTGTTACTGGTAAGTATGAATGGCTTGACAGAAGGTCCAGTGCTGACTTTGTGATCCAGCTGTTCAATCATACCCCATCGCCCAAGGTTTCCTCGGCCACAGAGCTGGTGCTCAAGTCATGTGCATTGGTCTTCCTCCTGCTGGAAAGTACAACATGGAGGTCAACCCTTCAGCACTCGCTTTCCGCAACCAGTCCATCAAGGGTACGCTCGTTGCCGGTATGGCTGATGTTGATGAGACCATGGACTTTGCTCGTAGGGGTAAGCAGATATTGGACGAGCGCTGACCAAATTACGGACTAACGCGATCAATAGGAAAACTTCGCCTCGAGCCTACCGTCGTTGGCCTCTCCAAGTTCAACGAATCCGTACAGAAGTTGAAGAACGGACAAGTCGCTGGGTATGTCTACTTGCTTTCGTATCGACAGAACTCTTTACTAATGCACCATGATCAGTCGCATTGTCGTCGACTTCAACAAAGAGTAAACAGGAGCAGTATTGGAGACTGTATGAAATATCCTGGCCGCCAATTGTGGCAATATTGGAAGTTTTGGCCTTTGACTTTTGTTCATACGTATGATTGTATAATGAGCTGAATGACACATTTGGTAAATCGTCGAATACATTTTGAACAACTGCTACTTGATATCGTTATGCTGGCTCGCGCCGTGCCTAGAGGTATTGACAAACCTCGCTTCAAAATTGCTGATGCTTGACGTTGCCTTCACGTTGTCAACAGCGGACACGGCCAGCAAAAGCATTGCACAATCCGCACAAATAAACAAGCATATCTGCATCTGGACTTAACCGACTCATCAGTTGCGGAAACGAAGTCAAGCACCAAATAAGAATCAAGCTGACAAAAGATTTTGATTTAGAGCTGGTCAACAGCAAAGATTATCAAATAAGTGGATAAAAAGGGAGGTTCACAGCATCCATCTCTCAATGAAGTGCGTCTAAACCGTGGCTAGTAGATCCATTTTATGCTTCATCCCATTTCCCCGTTCGCGTTTAGAACTTGAGGGTGTTACCGGCAGTGCCAACAACGGCAGCCTTGACCTTGGCGCTACCAAGAGCGGTGTAGGTGTAAGGAACCTTGGTAAGAGTGCCAGCAGGAGCCTCGTTCTTCTCACCACCGAAATCGTTGTCCTTGACGACAGCGTAACCTTGGTCATCAGAGTAGAGAGAGGCAACAGGCTTCTTGGCCTTGACGAAGACGTTGGACTCGACGAGGACCTGAGCACCATCACGAGTGTCGACAGCGGAAGAGAGAACGTTCTCGTAGTAGTTGTTGAAGATGTGGCCGGTACCGAAGCGGATGGAAGGAAGACGGGAAGAGACGTTGGAGAAGTAGTTGTTGGCGTAGGTGACGTGGAGGTGGCCAGTGTCTTCAGCGGCGTTGTTGTCAGAGTGGCCGACGAGGGAGCCTATTGAGATGAAAATTAGCCAGATGGTTCAAGCTGTGAGTATAGACAAAGACTTACACTTGTAGTGATCGTGGAAGAAGACGTTGGAGATAGTGACCCACTCGGAAGCGTGAGTGACATCAAGAAGACCATCATAGTAGTCCTTGCCGTGGTCAAGGTCGGAAGAAAGGTCGAGGTGGTCGGCCCAAACATTCTTGGATGCCTGGATACCGATAGCATCACCGTTCTTGGCCAGAACCTTGCTGCTCTTGAAGTTGCGGAGAATGACGTTCTCGACCTTGTTGACGAAGAGACCGATGTTCTCGAGAGCAGAGTCGCTGTTCAGACCGATGATGGAAGTGTCGGAAGAAACTCTGACCTTGTCGTTACCAGTGATCTTGCCAGAGATGTAGACGACGGTAGGCTCCTTTGCAGTAGCAGCCTTGGTGAATTGGGCGAGGGTGGAGACAGTAGTGGTAGCTCCACCTTGGCCACCAGTGGTACCTCCATTGGTAGAGGCATATCCGACAGGGCCAGAGGCAACAGCTCTCTTGTTGACAATGTCATGAGGAGCGGCAACAGCCAGGGAAGTAAGCGCCGCCAGGGCGAAGGAAGGAGTGAACTTCATTTTGAGAATAGAAAGAGTGTAAGGGTAAAGTTGAATGGAAAGAGTGTAAGGGTAAAGTTGAATGGAAAGTAAAGAGATTGGTTGAAAGGAAGGACAAGAGAAGCTTGATGAGGAGAGAGTTCTCATCGGTGCTGGTTCACCATACTTATATATCTTTCCAACCATGCTCGGCTCAGAGAAGCCCTATGCTAAGAAAATAGTATTGTGGTCGGCCATCAATCTTCCCGTGCGTCTTGTTTCGGTGGTGTGCTATTAGCATTGCATGCTGTATACAGTTTTAGGGCAAACAGTCGCTTGCCGTAACATGTTGATGGTGAGGTTCTTGGACATTCGTGCCCTAAAAGCAACCTTCTGCGGTGCATTGCAGCAAGATCAATTTACAATTTATTCAGCGTCTGAAAACATTTGCTTCGCCACGCTGCCAAGCTTGTGGTATAAGAAACAAGCATGTTGGTGTCCGAATCTCAAACATGGGTCGTGTTTCGGCCAAGGCCTCGCGTGAGTGCCCCTTGCGCTGATCGATGGCATCTCATCGCGGGGTAAGGTGTGACCGAACAGGTCGATTGATGCAAACTATATTGTCGAACCAGTGAGAATGGAAGGCGTCAAGACCAAGGCGAAGGTAATTTCACTTCCTGGCAGGTGCGATGTTAGCAGTGCGAAGAGTGGTGGAAGAATCGCAACGCGATGTTGAGGAAGTCGCGCCAAGACGACCGTTCATTGCACGCGCCTCACGCATTGGGAAATTTTGCACCACGCTCTGGAAAATGGCGAGCATCATCTGATCTTTCTCGCAAGTCAATTGAACGACAAAATGGCCGAACAACAATCATCTACCGGAAAAGTACATGCACTCATTGATTACGAGGATCGCTATGTGCAGCCTTTGATTCTGGCCGCTCTCAAGGCGCGCATGCCTGCCGACGTTTTGGTCTTGATGCAGTCAATCTCAGAAGCACCTGCCTCGAATGCCAAATTGCTGCAATGGAAACAATATGAATCACTGGATCTGGATCATGTGATGGAGAACTCTCAGACTAGTCTCATGAACTCGTACATTATCAGGAAAGCTCTGATAAGAAAACACTATCTGTCTACCACTGTCTCTCATTGGTTGAGCAAGAACCCGGAATCCTGCTTGTCAAAGAACGTCAAGCCTAGTGTTGAGTTCGAATTGGATTTTGCCGAATTTCTGGATGATGCCTTGGTTGAGGCATTCGAGTTGAGAGAAAGCTTTGAAAAGAATGAAGAGCTTGAGGACTCTGAAAAGCAGTGGTGGATCTTGAAGCCTGGAATGAGTGATCGTGGGCAAGGTATCCGCCTTTTCAATTCCGAGGAAGATTTGACTGCAATTTTTGAATCTTGGGAGGAAGACAGCGACGACGAGGATGCCGAGCACTCAGGAGATGAAAGACAAAATGACGACGAGGAAGATGAGGGCAATGGCGTGATGACCTCGCAACTCCGCCACTTCATTGCGCAACCATACATCCACCCGCCCATGTTGCTTCCTGCACATTTCGCTTCCGCAGACCGAAAGTTCCACATCCGTACTTACATTCTCGCTGTTGGAGCACTTAAGGTCTATGTATACAAGCCCATGCTTGCGTTGTTCGCTGGAAAGACCTACACTGCACCATGGGAAAGCGAAGATCCCAACGAAGAGCTTGCAAGCCATCTCACCAACACATGCATGCAAACAGGTGAACGCGAAGGCAGTGTTCATGCTTTCTGGTCATTGCCCGACGACGTCCCTGGTCTGCCATCGCAATGGAAGCAGAGTACTTTTGACCAAATCTGCAAAATCACAGGCGATGTGTTCGAAGGCGCTGCCAGAGGCATGATGGTCCACTTCCAACCTCTGCCCAACGCATTTGAATTGTTCGGTGTCGACTTTATGCTGGATGCAGAAGGTACACCGTACTTGCTCGAGATCAACGCCTTCCCCGACTTTGCCCAGACTGGAGATGAGCTCAACAGCATTGTGCAAGGACTATTTGAGGAGGTTGTTGATGTGGCCATTAAGCCGTTCTTTGGTCTTGCCACACAAGAGGAGCAGACACTGGAAAGAGAACGCATGGCCCTAGCATTGGACATCAACTTGGGCAGGAACTGAGATTCGGTCGACCATTCTATAGCGCTCGTGCCCGAAGAACAATGTTCATGTCGGACAGTTCCTTGCAAATTAGCAAGCCGCGAGATTGACTCTGTCGATGGTTAAGGTTGACTTCGCAACGAAGCAGCTCTCGGAGATGACTCTATCTTGGCAATCCAGCCCGAGTTTTTGGCCATACCACGCTCATCAGCATCAAGCTCTAAGAGGTCGAAATGTTAGTGGATGGATAGATCATTGCATTGCGGATTTGTGTACAGTATTGGAGGCGTGTCATTTGCAAATGTACCGAACAGTCGTGAAGCGATTCACGCATTCGATCGTGCACCAAGAATATTACACATTACCGTGGAGGTGTACAACAGCACGTCGCAAAAGAGAAAGTTCATTTCGGTTACAGTTTCCATCCACCTCTGATACAAAAGGATGAAAAGCTCGACCTCACGACGTTTTCCTTATCTGCGTTAATGTCGCTCACCATCGCCAAATTTTACTTTTCTTCCGTGTCGATGCTGCTTGCAACCCATATCGACATTACCGCTTACCACTCAATATCACTTTTATCTGTTCACGCTACTTGTTATCCTTGAACCTTGCATCCAAAATACCATATCCAGCTCTCTATCTCCTAAGAAACTGCAGAACCACACTGTCAAAAGGCACAAAGTATTTCAAAAATCGTATATCACACAGTGAGAACGTAAAATCATCGTGCCCTTTAATGGCTACTTTGGTCGGTTTGATGGGAAGCTGTGGTGGAACAAAAAAAAGTTGGTTATTTGCAATGATGCAGTGTAATGTAATGTATCAATATGCGCGATGTAGTAGTGAAGTGTTTGTAACCAGGTCTTCATCCCTGTTCTCGTTAAAAACCTCGTGGAGGGGAAAAGAGTAACAGGTCCTTATGATGAAGCGGGCTTTGGAGCATCGACATCGTATGCAGTCGATGTTGGCGATGTTGATGTCGAAGAGGATGAGTCAATTGGCGTTGTCGATGTCGATATCGGATCCGACAAAATCTCAAAAGATTCCTCAATCACCACCGTCTCCTCGACACTCAAAGCAGCAATAGCTTCTTCAATAAGCACTTCCCTCCTCGGTTGCAAATCAACGTATCTAGGACGTTGAGAACACAAACCTCTTCTCCAACGCTGCTCTTGATTCCTCCTAACATATTCCTCCGCCGCATTTCTCCGCATAGAAAGTCTTTTGACCAACGCCTCCGTATCTTCCATGTCCATATTCCAAGCTTCCTCGATTTCAGCAACGTTTACACCAGTATCCGCGGCGAAAGCTATAAATGTTCTTGCTCTTCTGGTGAGAATGTGACGTTCGAAGCGGTGGCACCAGATGGCCAATTCCACGTATTTGGCCCGTTGTGTGGCGCGAGTGCGTTGGGTGCATGTTAGTTGGCAGGCGAGCATGATGTTTGAGAGAGTGGTCAAGGCCATGTCTAGGAGGTCTTGTTCGCAGATGAGGATGGAATCGGGACCGGTTTGGTAGGAGAGCCAGTATTCGTAGCGCTGGAGTAGGGTGTAGGCGTGGCGGTATTCGGGAGAGGTGTAGACGGTTTCGGTGTCGTAAGAGGACATGATGGCGAGTTCTTTGAGTTGTGGTGGGTGATTGGCTCGGAAGCTGTGAGAATGTGATTGCGCGAAGATTTGATGGGCGCGGTTCGAGATTCGATGAGTTATGTTGGGACGGCGTTCGTGTACTCGGGAGCTTTGAGATGCTGGGATGCTTGAAGCCAAGTGCAGGAGTTCGAGATTCGATGTTTTGACAAGTTGTATTCGAACAGCGCTTGTGTGCAAGAAAAAGAGAAGAAGAGAGGAACTGGAGGAGAGCAGGTACTTGTACCAGGAAATCATACCCATGAACGACTTTTCTGAATCTTGCTCATGGTGGCTGATTTCATGGTTGCTCGTGACCTATACCAACGAAAATTTGCTCGCTGCTGCCCGGCTTTTCGGAGCTTGGAGATGTGTCCCTTCAGATCATTTCAGGGCGCGACCTCTTGTTGATCCTCGTACGGAGCCCCTGCCTATGCCACTGCCAATACTACTGCCAGCTCTTGGAACACCTCTTCCTCGACCACCCTGACCTCCAACGCCGACATAGCCCGAAGATGTCGAAGAAGCGGACGATGGTTGCGCAGTCAAGCGACTCGATGCTGTTCCGACTCTGCCCCTGAGTCTCGAGCCACGAGTCGCCGGTGGTGGAGCAGCCTTTTTCCGTTCCTCTTCCTCAGCGCGTCTTTGTGTGGCTTCTCTTCTGGCCTGGTCTTCGGCGGCGCGTCTTTCGGCTTGTTGTTGTCGTACGAAAGATTCGTTTTCCATGTCTTGGATATCTTGTGTGGCTCCTTGCCAGTTCGGGTTGAGAAGTAGGCGTTGATTGTGTTCGGTCTGTGAGAGAATGCGCGTCCATGTGTCAAGAAGAGTCGAGGCCGAGTGCACTGTGCGATTGACGTTCTGAGTGTGTCAACAGATGTGTCTTTGAAGTATGAACAGAGATAGCATACATCCATATTGCCCTTTGCTTTCTCTAGACTCTGCACAACATCTTCTATGACCTTGTTGATCTGTCGCACACTGTCCAGCTCTTTGCGCAAAGCAGCCTCTCGCGACTCTGATGTTTCTGGGCGAGGAGCGCTGGGCTTGGAAGGGGTAGGACCAAGATCGATGTCCATGTCGTAGTCAATGTCTTCGTCTTCGTATGGGATGTTGTCGTATTCGTCCTCTACGTCGTCGTTCAAGCGCAATGCGCCTACATCTGGTGGTTGCGACATGTTGGGCTTGAGGAAGTCACGTTGTCGCGAATGCCTGATTGAGAAATGTGATGATGGGCGGAATCAAGGTGTTTGCTGTTTGTTTGCACTGTTGATGTCTCAGCTTCCACGTGATACATGCTCACGGCCGATCTTTGTTCAACCGACAGCAATACAAGGAGCTGACTTCTCGGCCAGTTTAGTTCCACCTTTTCTTGAAGAAAGACAAAGCAAAATATTGTCGACATGTGTCCT
The DNA here is from genome assembly GCF_000721785.1 of Aureobasidium pullulans EXF-150. Taxonomy (NCBI): domain Eukaryota; kingdom Fungi; phylum Ascomycota; class Dothideomycetes; order Dothideales; family Saccotheciaceae; genus Aureobasidium; species Aureobasidium pullulans. The sequence goes on along the minus strand of NW_021941045.1, from coordinate 49,679 downwards.
TCGTGCGACACGCCTTCTATCGACGCCATAGCATGAGAATAGTCGGCACAACTCGCAATCCAACACCCCGTCGCCAAATCAATGCTGCCGAAATAATCCGAGTCCACTCTGCGCGTGTCATATACCTCACTCCATCAAATCTGCCTGCGCTACAAACGTGAGCCAGCTTGCTCGACGTGCTGGAACAGTCAAGAGGGGGAACATGGTCGAGGACAGTCACAACAACAGGGTTCGCTCGCCTGTTACGCCGTTTGAAGAGATGGAAGCAGTCGAAGCAGTCGAAGCAGTCGAAGCAGTTGAAACGGTAGAAACATTACACTCGTATGACCAAGATGGGGCACGAGCTATTGGATATATCACGACATGATATCCTTCGAAGTTGTTATGCCTTGGTCCATTGATGTCCCCACCAGGCCGAAGTAGCCATGTCAGTCTCGTTTACGCTTGCACTCCACGTAAACCATAGCATCAGGACCACAACGGCCTCGTGCGAGCTCGAGCCTATTCAGCACGTTTCGTATATCTTCCTCCATTGCCTGTCGTGGCTTGAAGGGATTTCAACTCTCAGTTCCTGGTCTTCTTAATTCACTTTGGTTCATCTCCTCCTTGCCCAACTTCTCCATTTCTTGCAACTCCCTTCTTCCTTCTTCATTCTCTCCACTCCACTCTGCTCCTGAGCCTCCCAGATTCGCCTCGCTCAAAGTGACGTGTGGGCAGATTCGAATACATACAGCAGTCTCCAAACGAACATACCGCGACGCAAATCAGAAGATCTCAGAGCTCCGCCATACAATCCTGCTACGATCTCAACTCTTACTGCCACCTCATTTCCTTCACTCGCATAGCTCTCTTGCCTTTCTGGGACACCTCAATCAAGGTGTCGACATCGCCACATTGCAAAGCGCGCGCCACCAAACCTCCGAAGTGAATACGACAGACATATAAGCCTTCCGACGCTTCGCTCTCCTACTTCAACCCTCTTTGTCTTAGCACACTCTCTTTCCTTCATCAACCACTCCGCGCAGACAGATTTGGCAGGATCCATATCACAGCGCGTTCAGATCTCGACCCTCAGCCCGAAGAGAGACACAGATCTCCACTCCAACACCGAAGATCTCATACGACTTTCACATGTACTACACTCCTATCCTTTGGCCGTTCAGATCCGACTAACGTCTGTATATTAGATTTGAGATCTGTCCGTCGCTCCACCCTGCCCACGATGGCGCTTTCACCAGCCCAGCTCAAGATTCAGCCGTTGATCCAATCGCTCGTCGCCGCATTCCCAGCCAATGCCACCCAATCAAATCAAGATCTCTTCATATCTATCTATCTCGAAACTAAAGACGACGGCACACCAACTATCGAGAAGATCAAGGCAATTGTAGCCGCGCTGGCCTCGGGTGATTTCCACTTCCCAGCTACCGTCAAGATCTGGAAGCCTTTGCTGTACTTCGTCCAGCACTTTGCGTGGCTCTACTACCCCGTACGCGGCTCCAAGAAGACCAAGCACAGACTGTATGTTGGCAAGGTCATATCTGCACTGGGACACGAGCAGCACGTCTGGGCCGAGATCTCTGGAGGCAACAGTTGGACGTTGAAAATGTACGTGAGTCTTCACGAGACCCGCGTGGATGGCAAATCCACTCTGTGGGCGTGGAAAAGAGGCGATCGTATGTGCATGACATGGTACTGGCCCCTCCAGAAGCTGTTCAGACTCGGCGACTTCCCCAAGAAGGACTTTGGCGACAAAAAGGAGGAAGATTACGGCACGACGTATGCTCTTANGTAGATCCCAACACCACGACTGGCCAGAACTTGGACCGTACACCTGCTACAGCCCCATCCTTGGTACGTTCTGGTGAATGGGGTTTGAGGACCTTGTCTGCCGCAGAACGAGCTAGGTGGCCTGCTGGTTATACTGTGGGCCACCTTGGTGAAAGGGGTTTGCCGCCCTTGTCTGCCGCAGAACGAGCCAGGTGGCCTGCTGGTTATACTGTGGGCCGCCTAGGTGACAGACCACGTAACGGTCGTCGTTAACACACTTCGCGTACGCATTAGCATACCGAGTGTTGGGAGAGGGTCTGCATGAGATCTGAGAGGAGGGTTTTTGAGACACCATTTGAGAGACACACACCTTCTCGTCCTTCGAGGCCAGGGGTATACGGAAGAAAGGTCCAGGTCTATAGAGATCAGGACTTTTCTGGCGAGGCGGAATATGATATTCATGAAGAACGAGATCTAGGAGGGCTGCTGATACGCAGAACCTGCGAGTATTCAACAAGGCAAAGCTCAAATCTTAGCAGATTTGGGGAAGGGCTTTTTTGACATTTCACGATCAACACGGAATGTCCTTTCGAGACAAAACTCTTTATACTTGAATTTAACATCTACTTTTCATTAACAACTTTAAGGTGTTAGCCTCACGTAATTTCATGTTTCATTTGTTTGATATGTAATGCTCTAAACCTATTAGTTAAAATTGTTATAGACACAATGGATACAGTTAATGTCATAATTAGAGCGAATTCTTAGCGAATAGGCCGCTTAGGTTAACTTAACCATCAAATTTAGCTTTACATAGCGAATTCCTATAGTAATTAGAATAACCTTAATATATCTACCTATATAGCGTATTTTGACGTACTTTATAGTTTGTTTAGTAGCTAATGTTATCGCGTAGCTCTAGCTACTATTTAATAATAAAGAGGATCCTACTACTATTACTAGTGCCCTTAGGATCTACCTAGTAACTATCTATCGTGCACGTTAGAACTATACGATATATAGAGCTATCTACCGTTTAAGACTAGTGTGCCTTAGTAGGCTAGCGAAGCTAACCTTAGATTAAGAGTATATAAGTATCTAAGGGTGTTTTAAGCATAGTTAGAAGTCTTCGAAACTAACTAGGTTAGCGAGTATTAGATTACCTTAACGGACGCCCTACTACTTACCTCGATAAAGTCGCTTCCTTTATATACGACGACTATAACGTAGCCCTTAGCGAGAGCGGCATTTAGAGGTTACTACGTAGGAGTTTAAATAAGTCGTGCAACGGGTGCATAAAATACTCTAGCTAGCGTAGGGAAGTAATCCTAGAGCCTATAGAATCAATCGAAGGTAGAGACGCGACCTTTACTAGTAAAAGCGTGCTAACAGTATATGGCGTAGTAATTGATTAATTAAAGAGAAGAAGAGTATCTACGGGCGCAATCTGTTAAGAACGTCCTACTCTGCTAAGGCGTTAGGATGCTAAGCTAACCTTGTTATCCCCTTACTTGTTACAGCCTATTATAGACCTATCTGTAACAGAACCTTACCGTATTGTAATAGAGTTGCAACTCCTCTAAGTGTGCTAGGACTGCACTATTTTCAACTCTCCTACTTAGGACTATGCACACATTACTGCATGCCTAGTAAACTAACAAACCTCTTAAATGGAGACTTATTTAATGGCTTTATAAGGCCATTAGCAACCATGTTAGTTGTTCCTACAAACTTAACCTTAAGCCTATTCTTCTTAAGGAGATCCCTCTAGTAATGGTAGGCTACATTAATGTGTTTTGACCTATTAGAGATTTGTGCATCTCTTACTAAACTAAGGGCAGCTTAATTGTCTCCTCTAATAAGAATAGGGGAAGTAATTATGTACTTCATTTTCTGTTTAAGTGTTAGCTAGAATGCGCTTTCTCCTATAAGATAGGCAGAGCCTATATCTCTTAGAGTAAGTGCAATCCATTATGACTGTTTTGCTACTGCACACATAGCCATGTATTTAGCATCCATTGTAGAAGTAGCCATAGATTTCTACTTCTTGCTTATCTAACTAATAGGACCATCTGCAACTATAAACACATTCCTAAGAATTGATAGTCTATTAGATCTTATAGAAGCAAAGTCAGAGTTAGAGTACCCTACTAGCCTAGACTAGTTCATCCCCTTAAATGTGAGCCCTTAATCTTATGTTAATCTTAGGTATTTAAGGATATGTCTTGTAGCAGACATATAGAATTCGGCCGGATCTCCTAGGTACTAGCTTAGTCTCCTAAGAGCAAAAGAAATGTTAGGTCTTGTTAAAATGGCAAGATACATAAGCTTCCCAATTAATGTCTAGTACCCCTTTTAATCGGTTCTTAGATTAGCCTATTCCGCTAGCCTAATGGAGTTATATCCATTTATTAGGGTGCTTGTCTTTCTTGTCTTATCTTGTTGCATATTGTATATAGAGAGAATCTCTCTAATGTAGTGTGCTTAATCCAATTTTACAATCCTCTTCTTTCTATCTCTAGTGACTTATACTCCTAGGATCTTCTTAACTTCTCCTAGGTCCTTAATCTTAAAGACTTTTCTAAATTCTGACTTAAACCAGTTAATACTCTTAATTGACTTTAAGGCAATAAGGATATCATCAACATAAACTAGGAGAATCAAATTCTTATTAGGATGTGTTAATAGGTAGGGGTTAGCATCTAATTGTACAAAGCCTAGCTTTTGCAACTTAAGAGTACACTTCTCATTCTAGTCTCTTGCAGCCTACTTAAGTCCATACAAACTTCTATAGACCTTAAGACATTAGCTAGCAGGTACAGTTATTCTAGGAGGTGCCTTCATATAGATGTCTTCCTTTAAGAATGATTTAGTAAAGGCGTTATTAACATTAACAGAGTAGCATTCAAGATCCTAGATTGCAACTATTGCAAAGAAGATTCTTAGAGTATTATGTCTTAGAGTAGGCGCAAAGGTGTACTTATAATTAACTCCAAATTTCTGTAAGAATCCTCTTGTAATAAGCCTCGCCTTAAGCTTATCTAGAGAGCCATTAGTGTTGAACTTTGTTACAAAGACCTATTTGCTAGAAACAATGTTGCAACCTATAGGTGGAGTAGTAATCTTAAAGGTGCTATTTGTAGCAAGTGCATTTAGTTCATTTTGTATTGCTTCTCTCTAGCCTTCTCCCTATATCTTATCTACAATTACTTTAAGATAGGTAAGGGGAATAGGAATATTTATTCTTCCTTATGCAACAAATGCTACCTCTTCATCCTCTTATAGTGAATAGGATTCTTAGAACTGTTGCAGGAGATAGTTAGTTATCGACTAATAATCTTCATCTTGCAACACATCCTTATCTATTACTAATAAGGCTAGAAGGGAGAATAAGGCCTTATAGTGCTTTGCCATTTGTTCATCTTCTAAATAGTCCATGTTGCTCTCTTCTCTAGACCTTTTCCTATTTTAAACTTGTTTATTAATGTAGGGATTAGCAATGTACTTATACTAACTCCTATTAAAACTAGGTGGTTTAGTGATGACAACATTAACTCCTGGCTTCTCTATTGGTACAGCTTCTAGGGGACTAGATGTGTCCTTCGTTCCTGCAACTAGTGTTATTATAATAGGTGTTATTGCAATAGGTGTTGTTGTAATAGGGGTTGTTGCAATAGGGGTTTTAGTAGGCTCTTCTATTATAGCTTCCTTCTAGGTAAAACTTCTTGTAGTTCTATTAGATGTAGGCTGTTCATCTGCTCCTACTAATCGTAGTCTCTAGGTAGGATTATCTTGTCTTTTATCTATATCTTGTTGCAGAGTTTAGTTAACTCCTACTAATTTTGGATTCCCTTATGCTATAGTTTGCTCTTGCAGAACTTCTTTCTTAATCCTAGGTCTGCTACGAGGATTTCTCTCTGCTGCTATGCTAGGAGAATGCTAGCTCTTAAAATTAAGCTCTTCTAGCGTAAGCTTCTCTTGCTTAAAGAACTTAATGTTACTAGTCTTAATTACATCCTTTCTGTTAGGTGCCTAGATAAGGAATTGCTTGCTAGTGTCTGCAACATATCCTAGGAATGCACTAACTCTCGCTTTGTCTATAAGCTTGTCTCTTCTAAAGGATTATGGAATTGATTCTCTTTCTATATAGGAATGAACCTTATAACCCTAGACTCTAATGTGGTCTATGTTTAGGGTTCTTCTAGTAAAGGCTTCATATGGGCTTATAAGGTGATCATTAATGACTAGTCCATTTAATGTCCGATTCCTAATGTAGATGCCTGCCTAACAGGCTTCTACCTAGAATTCTGCTAGTAGACCTAAGTCCTTAAGGAGGGCTCTTATATCATTTTCGATCTGTTAGTTTTCCCTCTTAACTAGACCATTCTGTGTTAAGGTGTGTAGGATTGTTGTCTAAGCTTCGATTCTATACTGTTCTTTAAGTCTAGAGAAATGTTTCACCAATTCCTTTGCATTGTTAAGTCTAACACTCTTAAGAAGATGGCTAGACTGTCTCTTAACTTAAATCTTCTAGGTTGCAAGCCTATCGGGGCATTCCTTTCTCTCCTTAATAGGGATTATCTAGGACATTCTTGTATAGTCATCTTTAATAACCATTGCCTAGGTAAAGCCTTCTCTAGAGGTAGGGAATGGTCTACATGTATTAATAGATACCCTTTCTAGGGGGTGTTCTTTTCTAGCTAATACTTTGCCTTTTAACTTGCGGAATTTTGTTAGTGTGCAAGTCTAGCATGTGTGCTTAACAACTTTAACTGCTTTAGCCATAGTTGTAACCTTATGTAGGTTTGCAATCTTTGTAGATCTAAGGTAGGCAAATCTCCGGTAATATAGCATATAGTTGTCTATATCTCTCTTGTTAGAAGCATTAGCATTAGAATTAGATTCACTTTTAGCTTCATCTTCTTAAATTAAAGGAAGAGCCTTAGGTGCAACTATTATAGGTACTGTAACGTCCTTTGCAAGTGTTACAATATCTCTTTTAAGCGGACTATCTAGTTAGGATTAAGTTGCTATAAAAGCCTGTAGATTTGATTTTTTCTGAGCTAGCTTTAGTAAGATGGAATCTAGAATATAGATTCCTCCCCTCTCCTTTGCGTGTAGAATAGTGTTACTATCCTTATTAAGGTAGTACATGTTCTGCGAATTAAAGCTGCCTTTTAAACCGGCTTTACACAATTTTCTACTAGAAAGTAGATTTACTCTAAGTTCAGGAACGAGCAGAACATCTTTTAATCTAAATCTCCCTCCTCTACGGTCCATTATATCTATAACTCCTCTCTTTGTTAAAAAGAGCTTCCCTCTACTAATAGCGATCGTTGTTCGCCTTATGGTTATAGGAGGTTCACTAAATAGAGAGGAATTATTAGTCATGTAGGAACTTACGCTAGAGTCGGATATCTAGCTGTCTGCTATTATAGTACTAACATTTTCTTTACTAAGGTTTGCATACTTAGTCTCTAGTTCTCCTTAATCACTTCTAGATAGGCTGTCTAAACTAGAGTTAGTTAACTCTAATTTAGCCTATGTTATAAGATGAGCCTTTATGAACTTGCTTCCCTATAACTGTTTAACGGTCTTCTTTAGGTACTCAATTTCTTTATTTAGTCTTGCAACTTCGTTTCCTTAAGAAGATATCTATTTACTTAACTTCTTGCTGTCTAGATGTTCTCTTCGAAGCTTCCTACTATAGGCCTTAACTGTAGAGATATAGTTGTAGGACTTTATCTAGTAATTAGGTGCACTACATAGATGACAGCTTAGTCTATCCCTCTGCAACGGACTCCTTACTCTAGTAGGTGAATTTCTCTTCTAGTAAGATGGCTTGCTACTCTAGTAGGGCTTCTTTGCGTAGTAAGCAGCCTCTAGATTGATAGTTGCTTATACCTCATTTAGGATAAGTAGAACTTCCTTAGGGTCAACTTTTCCTCTAGCATTAATTCCTGCTTTGTATGCAGCATACTCGATAGGTAGTGCTGCAAGTAGTTGTTAGATTCTAGACTTAATTGAGTTAAGGGATTTCAACTTAGGTCTTTGTTTAATAACCTTCTTGCCTAGGGTATTAATTTGTTGCTAGGTAGCATCAATTGAAGTAGATGCATTAATCTTAAATGTGGAGAATTTAACTAGGTATTGTCGGCCTATAGATGCTAGTCTTATCTTGTACTTCTTCTAGAGTCTCTCCTAGATGGCTTTAGAAGTCTCTTCCTCTTCAACCAATTTAAGGTTAAATTCATTTAGAGATAATCTAATGTAGTATCTAGCCTTTGCATCCTTTTGTCTAAAGAGTGCGACATTAGTTGTTCCACCAATAGGTGGATCTTTAAGTAAGATGTTCTTTACACTATCTATAACAGATGCCGGTATAGGAGGTGTTGTAGGGGGTGTTAATGTACTCTCTATAGCCTAGAAGACTCCTTTAGCTTTAAGCTAGTCTTTTATCTGCATAAACCATTTGTCTATATTGTCCCTACTAAGGGTTGCTACCCTCTAGTGCTTAGACATTGTGTAGTTGTCTGCTAAATCCATCTTATAAAGATGTTGTAGTTATAGTTACAATTAAGCTCTCTTTCTATTGTCGTGTTACAATTGCTATCGTGTTAGTTATAAGTTAACTTATTATATGCTAAAGGTGTGTATTAGCAGAAGGGGTTAGATTTCTAAAAGTACTCGACTAAGGCGATATTACCTAAGTAGGTTTAGTCGTCTAAGGGTGGAAACGGGTAACTATGTGTCTCTATTTCCACAGTTATGTAGGTGACTAAGTATCCTAGTTGCCTTAGTAATGTGTGTGTATAGCTGTGTATCCTTGTTGCTACAGCAGTAATAGGTGACTAAGTTTCTCTATTGCCTTAGTGGTGTAGGTAACTATGTATCCTAGTTGCTATAGTCTCTCTCCTCTTGTTTATCTCCTACTGTCTTAGTAGAGCCTTAACAAGTTACATAGGTTCCAGGATTATGCAAAACCCGGGCTCATAACTAGTTTAAATAAGTCGTGCAACGGGTGCATAAAATACTCTAGCTAGCGTAGGGAAGTAATCCTAGAGCCTATAGAATTAATCGAAGGTGGAGACGCGACCTTTACTAGTGAAAGCGTGCTAACAGTATATGGCGTGGTAATTGATTAATTAAAGAGAAGAAGAGTATCTACGGGCGCAATCTATTAAGAACGTCCTGCTCTGCTAAGGCGTTAGGATGCTAAGCTAACCTTATTATCCCCTTACTTGTTATAGCCTATTGTAGACCTATCTGCAATAGAACCTTACCGTATTGTAATAGAGTTGTAACTCCTCTAAGTGTGCTAGGACTGCACTATTTTCAACTGTAGGCATAAATAGTCGAGGAAGATATTAAATAAGAAGGTAATAGAGAGGAGCGAGAAATTACGTCTATATTACTACGCTTAAGCTATAGGATAACGTATAGAGGACCTTATGTTTATTAATAAGAGCGCTGCAAATAAGCGTACTAGTAGTCGTAAGTATAGATAGTTAACCTAAGGGGCTAGATGTATTAATTTTAAGAAGGTTAAAAGGAGTAAGATATAGTTAGTCTTACTAGCTATAACACTTATTAGTCTATTAATTAATAGTAGGCACTTCCTCTTTACTAGCTAACTTACCTCTTAATTTATAATAAGGTCTAATAAGTGTAGTTTAATTTATAGACTAATAGATAGGGGAATAAAGAGAGCGTAAGCTAGAAGTAACTAATATAGTTTAGGTCTAATTCGAACCGTAGTCCTTAGCTTACGCTAAGCTAAACTACCTATTTAGCCTCTTTAAGCCTTACGCTCCTTCTTCTTTCCTTATCCTATAGCTTGTTAATTTAATGTTATTAACTACGCATTAGTCCTTATTAGTAACTAATAAAGGGTCTATAAGCGTACGGCATAAAGTAGCCTTAGCGTTCTTAGTAAGAGCTAAGGACTATAATTCAAATTAGAGCTAAACCGTGTTAATTTATGTACTATTACTTACCTTTATAGCACTTAGCCTACTTATTAAGCTAGTACTAGTAGTACTAGTAACTATTGTATTTAGTCTTAATTTAAAGATAGATTCTAGCGTCCTACTTAGTTACTAAATGCTACTCCTTTAAACCCTATAACATTAACACTATTAACCCTACTAACTAGCTATCCTTAAGGCTATCCTTATAGTAGTACTAAAGGCTACGTTAGAGGAGGACCTAGTCTAAGAGGAGGACATATAAGAGGTAGCTATAGTAGAGGGGGTGCTACTTAGATAGTTAAATACGCTACTCTAAAGACCCTTAATAATGTGCTCTATAAGGAGGCGGTTAAAGCTACTAAGGAAGTAGCTCGTACTAAGGATGACGACACTTAGCTACATGCTCGTAGCTTTAGCTATACCGAACACACATAGTAGGAAAACAAACGAGTCTATACCGTGAACTTTGGAAAAAATGCAAGTTTATTTCATGTTGCCCATTAAACGTCTAACATTAGTTAAAATAGTAAGGGAAAACAGTGCTAAGACCAGTCTCTACGGGTTCAAAGAAATTGGACTACACATCCGGTAAAGTCTAGCACACGTCCGGTAAGAGCCCCCCTCGTTATTCAGCGACTAGAGGGATATATCCAGAACAAGCCTGATATCCACTTGTACATGAGTGAACTCCAAGTTGAGGTAAACATGACCTTTCTCTTCATGGCCCGCCCTTGATGTTCATCAAGGAAGGCTCGCTGCTTTCCAGTCAGGCGTTTCAACGCTACACCAGTGGCTACTTCCCCTTTCGTGACATCCGCGTCCTCTTGTTTATATTTTCTTCATCGACACAACTTTCAGACATGCATCAACAAAAAACAACATAATTATGGCGGCCAGATTCGCATTCAACCCGCATGCGATTTCTCCAGACTCGAGCGAAGATGAATCCAGCAGTAGGGACGAGGGTACAGACTCAACCGAGTCAGACGAAGAGTAAGGTTAGAAAATCACTATCCATCAGCTCGAGGCTGACTGGATCTGTAGTACCGTAGACGAGATCGTTCATATCAATGGGGACATCACCAACGCGGCGAAAGCCTGGAACATGCCAGAGGAAGAACTTCATGAGATGATCCAAGCGACTCAACGTGTATCGGATACTATCAACGTCGTACCAATCAAGAGGGGGGACATACCAGATCCACATGTTTTGCAAAGGACAATGGACAAGGAGGGACTCCGATTGAGACTTGATGGCTATGACAAATGGATCAAGGCCAGCAAGGAAGAGACGCCTTGTTCATTGTTGGATCTTCTGGTGAACGAATATCGATCAGGAAATCAACAACAAACCAACCATGATGCCCTTCTTGGGAGTTTCTCGTCCGTCCTCTTTTCAACGCATTCTGCGGTACTGGAGGCAATATTGGAAGGCAACATCTCGCAGAAATACTTCACAGACCCCTCGACCAGATCTGTGTTGGATTTCCTTTCGGCAGAGTCAGCTGCACACCGAGTGAGACCAGGTATCTACTGCAACGCCATCGGTTCGGCAAATACTGGAGAGTTTTTGACTATCGAGGAACTCGAGAACACACTGAGATTGATGAAGATCTACCTCGATGGAACGGACGATGACCAAATCAAGAAGATTGACAACGCCATGTCCCGACAGTACAAACTAGGAAAACGAAGATATATTGAGAACAATCGAGCTGCATGTCAAATCCGCATCTTCATCAACGCGACCAAGGCAAGGATTGCCGTGATTGCAAGGAGTCTGGATCCGCGTTCTCCCCTACCCCTTTCGATTCTGGAGTTCGGATACGGAGTAGATGTCGAGAACCGACTTGCAGCTCATCGCCGTCATGAGAGTTCCAATTACATCATGAATCTTTTCCAGACTTGTTGTCAAATCCTATTTCCCGGAAAGTACAGATTGCATCAGTACGTGGTCTTCTTGTGTTCCACTCCAGATCAGACATCGACAGCAGAGGTGCTTTTTCACCTGCTTGGCCAAGGATATATCAGCAACGGTTGTGGATTTTCACATTGGCCAGCCGGTCTTAGCAGTCATCATGCATATAAATTGAGGTCAAGTATGTGGTGTAGTTTTGCGAGATGGAACATGGAGCATACACCTCGTCAGAGCAATGTAGATGCTTTCAAGATCGCAATGAAGATAAGAGCTGACGAGGACGCTGAGCGCGAGCGTCGACTTTTGGAACAAATCGGGAAAATTGAGCGTCTGGGAGAAAAAGCCCTCGCTCCAAATTTGATACAGGCAGTGGAACACACAGAGAGACTGGCAAGATCTTTGCCTGATCTGGTGGCACGTTTCACAGACATGTTTCTCGGTGTACGAGGTCAAGATCATTAATAGCTTAGTGTTGAGAGAAGACAAGAGAATTGAAAGGACTTCAATTAATCGATTGATTTGAGTTGCAACTTGCAAGAATAAAGAAATTCCACATCAGTGTCGGCCCTTGGTCACATTGATCTGTGACTGTCCCTGTTTGAATGCTTCCATGCTACCGTGTTTGACCTGTTGACCTGTTTCTACATTCCGAATCCTCAGGTCCTGCCCATTGGCTGTGTGGTCTTCTAGACGAGATCTTCCTCATCTTCGACGGGTTGAGTCAACTCGATCTCGGGGATGGTGGCAAGGGACAAGTCTTCCAGGCCGTAAATGATCATGCCATGTTCGTCTCTCTGGATTGCTCTAGGAACGGCGGCCACGGCCTTGTCGAAGTTCTCGTGCAGAGCGGCGCCGAAGGGGGTGACGGGAATACCGTGATCGTCAAGGCGCCAGAGCTTGTGGAGGACGGTCATTGTGCCATTTTCAGGATCGAACAAGCGCTGATGGTAATACTCGAGGTTGATGAAGACGCTCTCTGGCATCTCTGCCGCTGCGATGCCGGGTAGCTTGTCGAGTCCATGACGTTGGTGGAGAGTGATCTGGCTGTCGCCGACGGGCTCTGTGAGCCAGCGCTGACCAAAGAGTTAGCACATGTACCAATGATCCAAGGAAGTTGGAACTCACATAGACGAAGATGAGTTCCTTGTAACGAGCCATGTCTTTGACGACCTGGAGCATCTCAGGCGATCTACAAGCCACCATCTCCTCGATGTCGGTGCCTGGGTCTTTGGCCTTGGCTGCTTCGACTGCGGCGATGAAACGACTGGTGGCTGCGAGACCTTTCTCGAGTTCGTTGCCCTGTGGGAGGACGGGCATCTCGACCTCATCGCGTTTGATCTGGTCTTGGAGGATTTCATTCAATCTCTTGGTTTCCTTGATTTCCTCGAGCAGCTCCTTCTCAAGTGCTTGGAGCTCTTCCATCTTGGTAGTCATGGTAATGCCTATCCAAATGTGTCAGTGAGAACCACAACCATCTCCAGATCTGGTCACATACGCGCTCTGGAGATCTTTGCGTGTTTGTCTTGTAGGAATTAAATGTGTGCCGTGATGAGACGACAAGGTGAATACTGAGTCTGTCCGAATAAGTCGACGAATCTGACACCACGGTGTTGCTGTGGTAGTGGTATGAAGGAAGGAAGAAGAAAATTAGAGAAAGGGAAGAGGTCAGTGCTGCGCGTGTGAAAGCGAAGCGCGTCGAAGAATAAGTGAATGTTTACGACTGTACGCTCACTACATGTGAAAGGTTGAATGAATTGCAGTCTCCGCGAAACCCCGATTGACGATCTCACATCGTACGACAGGAGTAGTTTTTCCTTTGTGCTTTTGCTCAACACCCATATAAAGGTTGACCCGGAGAGCGAGCACTTTTGAAACATATGAACTTTCATTGTTATTCCAATACCTTTGTCCCACCCCCCATGTCCGTCTTCACCCACTCGCTTCAGGTATCGATATACGCTGCCATATACCCATTATGATGAGAGTGTCGTTTTGTGTCTAAGATGTTTAGTGCTCACGTTTGTGATGGAAGGAATGTAGCAGGAGACAAGAAGCATTGATCATGCTTTGCACAACAATGCTGTAATTGTGTCTGTTCTTTACAATGCTCTGGTATATCCTTCATAATTCATCGCTTGCCTGTGCATCCATCTCCTCCGCGTTACAGGAGTAAGAACATCACCCTATTCCTGATCTAGACATGCAGCCCAAGCCCAGATCCACCCTTTTGTGCTCTCATCGACTCTGATGTTGTCCTCTTCGACATATTCTTGCAGATCACCCCTTCACACTCAGATCTCCACCATCAACGAGTTTCCAAGTATCATTGGCTCCCATCAAATCCTTCAAGCCACTTTTGATCCCAACGTCTCCTTCGAGCGAGATCCTGGAAACTGTCTTTGTGTTCTTGTACCAGTTCGTACCGATTCTGAGATGTAGATCGTGCAGTATCAGGGTCTGGAGGTCCGTCTCGTCCTTTAAGACCAGGAACATGTCTCTGACGGCATCGAATCCGGCTTCCGACACAAGGTGTATGTCAATCAATTCCAGGGAGCGTAAAGATGTCTGATTGTGACGAAAGAAGCCTCCCAATTTGAGCGGGTTGGCAAGGGAATCCTTAATGCTCACGACTTCAAGAGAACATTGATCGATGATACAACGCATCGAGGTGAGATGCTCCTGTGGATCGGTATGCATATAAGGGTAGAATGCCTGATACTCTGCGACACCATCAAAGGCTTGTCCTGAGATCTCGAGACGCTTGCCGTGCGAGTGGATCTTGAGCAGAGCTGGCTTCTCACCAGAAATCTGGATATGGATACCCGTTGTAGAGTACCTGGCGCTATGCGCAATGAAGAACAACCTCTCGTATTCGGTATGCATACGCATAAGCTGTGGGAGAGTACCGAATTTCGAGCTCATGTTGAGTCTGGCACCATCGATGCGGAAACCGGTAGCAAGCGATGATCGTCTGATGATATCCAGGGTTAAGAAAGGCTGGTGGTATGTATCCCGAGTCTCGTTGTACCGTACGCCCAAACCATAAGCATGCTGCACGAAAGGCTGAAGGGTTTCTGAGTGTTCGTCGTGAATGCCAAAAACGACTCTGTTGTTTGAGAAGTCCAAGTTCACGAAAGCCTTTGATAGCAGGGCAACGCATGTAAGGCCATCGATTTCGGTTCCGCTGTGTCCAATGAGATTGCAGGTTCCAATGGTGATTTGGCGTATGCACGGAGCGAATTCAGAGTGTGCTGTGACCTCCACCAAAGATTCCAAGCTCTTTCTGGTCAACTCGACGCGGTATTCTGTAAAGTACTTTCGGCAAAACAGTCTGAGGGAGATTCGGAGCATTGTGCTACATGTCAACCTCAGGTTGTGGAGGACGGTGGTGTCGCAATCTGAGATGATCTTGTCGATAAGTTCGTTAGGCATCTCCAAGATCCATGAAACATCGGCACTTGAATTGAAGGACGAGACCATGTTAGGGCGTAAGAGGTAGAGTGATCCAATCAGGTCTGCCATCGACGACGATGATGAAGCCGAAAGCTGGGCAGGATATGTCGAAATCTGGACAGATGGTTGTTGTTGTTGTGTCTCGAGAGAAGGTGGAAGGAAAGAAGGTGGGGATGTAGAATTTGAATGTCATTTTTTGACAGGAAAGAACGATGTTCAGAACGCTACCCTGAATAGCTGAAATGTGTTTGTGATTTTGGTTAGACCATGACATTCAATTTTCATCGGTTCGAAATGTATAACTTGGATATTTTCCATGAGCAATTGACTAAATCAACGCTCAGCCCGTCCCACCCTAAACCCAAATTCCCACTTCGTGTCCATATCTTATCGATTGTTTTCATCTGTTGCTCACGGCCATGTGCATGCGCAAGTTGTGAGTTATGCTTAGCGGCATCCTCTTTGGATGGTCTCTACCAACGACCGCCATCGAAACATGGCACCTTACTGAGGAAAACTGCCATGTTCATCGAGAGGGTCTGAAGAGCGGGGATGGTCAGTTGCCTGCGAGTTTCCCATGCACAAATCTCCTTGAACCCGCGAATCATATCATTTCCCTCAATGATAAGCTCGAGTACACGCTGCGCCATGTCGCTTTTTCCTTCAGACTCAAATCTCTTCTTCCACTGTCCGAGGGTGAGCTGTTCGTGAGAGTGCGTGCATAACTTGAAGAAGCAGACGAGTACAGTCCAATGGCTGGCATCGTTAGATCTGAGGTCCATGTTGATTCGGCGCTTGGTGCAGTCCCAGAAGAATTTGAAGGAGACAAATCTAAGGCTCTCGACTTGGAAGGAATCGATGTTCGGTAGCCAAATGCTAGGATTGCGACCCATTATGTGTTCAAATCTGTCACGACACTTATAAATCGGGCGAGATTCGCATGGTGACATCAAACGCAGTTTAATGTAGTTGTTGCGGTAGAAGATGGGGGAAGCTTCTCTGCGGACCTGACTGGAAGTGTGGAGGAGGGCTGGCATCTTTTCGACTTTTGCTCCAATCTCATACTCCGACTGGCTGATGGAATTGGGGATAGCCATTTCATAGACGAGTTGACGGAGCTCAGTGGGTAAGTCCATAAGACGGAAGTTGCAGGACTTGTCGGCCTTCACAAGTGCCTTGCGAAGAGATTTAGGTGTGCGCTTCTTCTTGCATTTCTTGCCGCGTCTCTTGTTGCGATTTTGAGGCAGCTTGATTCCACGCTCCTTGATAGATCTTGACAGGTCCGAGAAGCTCCAGGTATGGTACGGGTTGTGGATCTGGCACTTGTGCTTGTGTTCGGCGACATTTTCATACCACAATCCGAGTGCTTTGAGGAGCCTGTGAGGGTTGACTTAGTATTTGATAGACGGCAATCTATAACAGATCTTACCTCTTGAAACGCATGATCTGTCTGTGAAGTAGATGGTGGATGTTGGACTGAGTTGGAAATCTGCCGCGCGAATTTGAGATGAATATGTTCAGCGATGTATGTTGTTGGTAAGATGGTCTGGGAGTAAGAGCCGGAAGTTTGTGATGATCAGAAGGCAAAGCCGAAGTGAGAATGACGAAGCTCGATATTTGAGAACAATGGTGAGTGAGTCGCTGCTCGACAATGGGATTTGATGAATGAAAAAGTGAAAGCGGAAAGCCAATGGCAATATCACAAGCAATGTCATTGTCGACGTGGGCACGCTTCTATGCACAGTATAATTGTGAATCATCCTCGTTGCTGGATGGATAGACTTTCATTCACGTTCAAGATCACGCCGTCGAGGCCGCTTTCTGGAGATTTTTCATGACGACGTGCTGCGATTTTGCCTGTATGGCCCGTCAAAACTCGTGAGACGCAAGCTACGATTTGGGTGGTTCGGTTGAACCCTTCGAATGATGCAGAGGAGGAAAAATTGAGTCGGGTTTGGTCTTACTAATGCGGGGCTAGGTGGCATGTACTCGAGTAAGTCATCCAACAAGCTCTCGGAGACAAGGAGCTCCACGATGGCAAAGCAGATCAATAAGCCCTGCCTCCCCGTATGCTAAACTTTGTCACGCGCACCCTGTAGAAATGCACAATGTTTTCTTAAGATTAGTGCAGCCCTCCGCTAAGAGTGTGATACTTAGCGCCTCTCTGCAGACGACTAGAGAGATCTTAAAAATATTGTGCATTTTTACAGACTAAATAACCCCGGGCATGGCCGTGGGAGATGGCTAGAAGTGACAGAATTTAGCACACGGGAAGGTGGCATGAAGAGGAAACGGCAAAAAGAAATGGACGACTAGGGGATCGAACCCTAGACCTTCAGCATGCAAAGCAGACGCGCTACCACTGCGCCAGACGCCCAATCATATGTTTGTTTGTCAAACTTTAGCGTTCATCAATTTCCCGCAGCTGTCCAAGCCTCGGCAAGTACAGACCGGAATCTCAGGAGACCTTGAAGCATCCCAGATACACAAACATGCAGCTTCGGAGCAACGCATTAAGGGCTGCTGTAGTGGCAGCGCTGGCTATAACAGTCAGCGCATCATTGGGCGACCGTCTGCCAGACTTCAAAGAATGCGTCAAGGTAAAGTCAACTCACTTGCGACAGCACACCGGAGCTCGCTGGCTAACACAACCATCACAGACATGTACGGCCACCAATTGCGTACCCGGCGGTCCCTCTATCTGTAAGCGCCTCCCCATATAGCCGAGCCAAGAAGAACACATACAAAGAGAAGGAAACAAGCAAAAGGACAAGAACAAGAAGCTCATGGATATACACAACAGCCCTCCAACACCGCCTCCTCCTCTGGGACTGCCCGTCTGAATGCGACTACACCTGCCAACACGTCGTCACCGACACGCGCCTCGCTCGTGACCCACCCTACCGCCAACCGGTCCTTCAATTCCACGGCAAATGGCCCTTCTACCGTTTCCTCGGCATGCAAGAACCCTTCAGCGTCATCTTCTCCCTCCTCAACTTTCTCGCCCACGATCACGGTATGAAAGTCCTCCGCGAAAAGGTACCCGCCTCCTACCCTCTGCGCAAATTCTACCTCGGCTTTGGCTACTTTGGACTCGCGTCATGGCTGTTCAGTTGCGTCTTCCACACGCGCGACTTTGCGATTACGGAAAAGTTGGATTATTTCGGTGCTGGGGCTAGTGTGATGTATGGCTTGTTTTTGAGTGTGGTGAGGGTTTTCAGATTGGATAAGGATACACCGAAACGTAGCTCTGTGCTGCGCGCTTGGATTTTGCTGTGTGCTGTTCTTTACACGGCACATATTTGCTACTTGTCCTTCTGGCGCTTCGACTATACCTACAATATGGCCGCCAATGTCGCGGTCGGCATTATCCAGAACTTGATCTGGAGTTGGTTCAGTATCAGCAGATACCAAAAGACCAAGCGCATGTGGGCGGCATGGCCTGGTTTGATCGTCGCATGGGTCATCCTTGCCATGAGTTTGGAACTTTTTGATTTCCCTCCTTGGTGGGGAGCTATCGATGCACACAGTCTTTGGCATTTGATGACGGTATTCCCGACACTATGGTGGTACAGCTTCCTCATCAAGGACGCACAGGAGGATATGCAAGGACATCGTCTCAAGGCATAGAATTGCCTTGTATAAAACCACATTCGACAGAACCGCCAAACCATCCCATAGAAACTCAAAGACTTACGCATTCACTACTCTGTATCTCATCTCCTTGGACCCCTGTCCAATCCCCAAACCCTTCCTGCATTTTGACAAGCCAAAACGTGCCTGTACAGCCTACTCGAGAGCACAAGCAAAGATCTATCATAAACAGCAAAACCACCTTCACTCAAAAGCAAGGGATTTTCTCCACTAAAAAACTACTATATATTCTCCATCCTCCCACAATCCAATCCTTTTCTTTTCCATCATCGCTGAGGACTCTGATTTTATCGCGTCCTCGAGTTTGCGGCTGCTGCCCACACCTCAGTGCCCTACATGTGCTTTCTAGTTGCAGAGGGCGAGGTACTCGACTACGGGAACGAGGTTAATGTCGACGAGTACGTCTAGGGCTCGCTTCGTAGGTCGAGAGGGAGAGGAAGCGAGATCATGACGAGAGGCAGCGATGTGCTTCATACCTTCGCCGCCTCTTGCCCCTAGTATGAAACCACTACGGAAAGCGATGCTGTGCGGACTCTCGTCCACCTAACAGAGGGCTACTTGAGTCCTATCAAAAGGCACAATACTTTTCAAAAACAGAGCCATATTCAACGAGATAAGAGCTTTTGGTTACGAAACGAGGATATCAACAATCATATTCGTACAAATTTACTATACACACAATTTAGTTCTTCTTGGGCACCTCCATGGTGGGTGTTTTCGCCATAAGCAGTTGTCCAACCATATTCACAGCGCCATCGGGGTCGTCTTTGTTATACAAGAATAGACCTTGCACTGCAGCAGTGCTGACGGAGTTGATCAGACCATACTGCTCAACACGTTCGAGGAAAAGAGTTTTCTTGCTGCCATCGGGATCGAGAGGAGCGTAGAATCTGTCCCACATCTGCTCCATTTGCCATAGAGTGGCCTCGCCTAGGCGGAGCGTCATGTCTACTCTGCCTGGTCTGATGAGTGCATCGTCAAGTCGTTCGATGTGGTTGGTTGTCATGAATGCGATGCGCTCTTCTGCACTTGCAACACCGTCAAGTGCGTTGAGCAGACCGGAGAAAGTTACTGTGGCTCCACTAAAGCCGTCTTCATCGCGCTGCCTGCGGTTGTTGAACGCAGCGTCTGCGTCTTCCAGAAGTACGAACGTACGAGGCGGCAAGTTCAGCATGAGATGGTTCAACAAATCATCAGTAAGACCACGCTGACTCAAGCTGAGCATAGCAATGCTAAAGTCCAATTCTCCAGCAAGCGCTTGCACGAAAGACGTCTTGCCAGTACCAGGAGGGCCGTGAAGAAGATAACCTCTTCGGTAAGGGATTCCGCGGTCGAGATACCATGTACGAGCGTTCAAGAACTCGCGTACATCATCTCTGATCATTTCTGCCATGCCTTCTTCCAACACAACAGAATCGAATGGTCGCTTGCGCTTGGCGTCTCCCAGAGGCATCCATTGCATATTTCTCAAAGTGTAGACCATGGTCTTTCCTTCAATACTCTGCATAGATAGAGAGTGCGCTTCTGAGAACATGTCTTCAAAGATGTGACGGTGTGCGTAGAGAGTGGTGAGCTTGATGGTTTCAAAAGGTTGACCTTGGGCGTCGAAAGATTTCCCCTCACGCTGGCGATCTACAGCAATGAAGGCGTTTTTGAACCTCAGAATATGTTTTCCGTGTCCAGGTACCAGAGAGAAGTGTGTGTGTGATGCTCCGCCAGGTGTTTTCTGACTTGCTGTCTTGATTTGAAGATGGTGTAGGCCTGGTGTGAAACGCCTGATCAGAGCTTCCATGATTCCTGGCTTCCTGTTGCAAATTAGTAAAGTTCAAAATCTAGCATGAAGACATAACATACACGGTCTCTGCAGTTTCTGAGAGCGACTTCTGATATTGCCGTGTCATCCAATTAAGGACCCACGGATAAGATTCATCATGTCGAGTAATCTCAAGATCAACCAACATCCGCCTCTTCAATAACTCTCCTCCCCTCCTCAGTCCTTGTTGTCCAATTCTCAGCGCAGCACCCAATCCCGCAAGGCCGAAACCTGCAGTGAAAAATGGATTGCTTGTGAGTTGTTGGAAAATTGATCCGTCTCCAGCGCCGCCTTCAGCCAGTGATTTTAGAGCTTGTTTTTTTGATGGCGGAACAGCTGCGCTGCTCGCCGGCGGCGGTATGATCACTGCATTTTGTTGCTCCATTAAGAAGAGTTGATGATGGGGCGCAAAGGTCGCTGCCAAAAGTTGGACGCGGATGGCGCGTTCCCGATCGGGTTTGGCGCCCGTCTTCGGCGTTTCTTCGTGAACAGCAGTGCCACCTGGACGACATTCTTGGAGGAGTGCCTTCGTTTTGTGCATCGACTCAGATCAACATAAGGAACATGAACATCACGAGGGTGGGCACAGTGCTGTCCTCAGGCATCTTCTGTCGAGAATGCCCTTCATGTTCGAGGAGAGCCTGTAACACGACGGCTTCCCCAGGACGGTCACGCGATTTGACAAAACACCGTGCCTTTTGACAATGGCATGCTTCTAACATTCAAGACCTCAAGTCCATTGCACGACTTGTCTCTGGAACGAACGAACACAGTAAATTACAGAAGCATGCTTTCTGCATATCCGAGAAGCACATACTGACGAGCTATACTTCTACACTAAGAAGAACTCGACCTCCTTGCTGTGTGAACCGGATCGTTTGAAGCTGTCTTCGCTCGGTGACATCCAGCACCAGTTCAGCGACGCTCATCTCCAGTCATGCAAGGTGCGCACTCCTCAATGCAACAACCCGATTTCTCTCAACATCACCGCCAGAATGGTTTCTGACATGGAGCGGTGGGCAGTCGGGTTGCTCGACAAGTCCGGCTTTCCAGCGCCTCCTCCGGGAAGTGATGATAGCAAACGCCTGAAGCTTTCTTATTCAGCACATGTGTCATTGCGGTTTTGACTATCCGCAGAGATGCACAAAGCGGCGGGAGTTCTGAGACTACTACCCATTAGTAGTGTAATAAAGCTGATGTCCCAGTTGATAACGTGTCATCGTCCAAGCTCTTATAATTTCTTCAGCTAATCTTGTCGTGGGATTGATGTTGAAGCAGTAGCGGACTCAAGACGCCCCATAAGAAATCCTCGTGCGTTCTCTGACGCTTTCCTTCCGTACGACTTTGGCAGTGGCCACCTACTCGACTTCTTCGTTTGCTGCCATCCAATCGTAAAACACAGTCGACCTTACCGCATGTTCACCGCATTCTGTGCTATTCGCGCATGATGGCCTTCAATCCGAGGATCAACTCTTTCAGGCCGAATGCACAAAAGTATTCGAATCTTGTCGCGTCTACTGCCGAAGCAATACTGACGAGCGGCAGGCCTCTACCAGCAAGCAAATCATATTTTCCTGCAATAGGCATGTCTTGACGTGGAACAGTGCTCACAGTGCGGCAAACTTGATCATCCTGGCCAAGTGACCATCTCGACACTCGAATACGAGACGCTGGTAATGGTTGATGTCTGTTGAGCGCACGTCAGATACTGACACGATCAAGCTTCAAGTCCAAAGAAATTACAACAGACTCAAAGGAGCTCTCTACAATGGCGGCATACATCCTGCAACTCTAGACTTCCTCATGCACGGCGAACACAATCATGCCTTCGACCAGAAGCCCGCATCCCAGAACACGTCTCCCACTTCACGCTGGAGTACATCGGCCGAGGACAGGTTCGATACGTATGGTTCATACAACTCTTCGCCCGAGAAGTACGACCCTTCCAAGCGTAAGCCCGCTGGTACGGAGTCGTCCACGTCCAGAGTTGTCCATATCCCAACTCTCGTCAGCCGAGTCCAGACTGCCTTGTCCGTCGTCAAACCCGGCGGTCACGAAACGATGTCGCCTCCATCAACTGGAGACGAGGCTGTGAGCAACATTGAAAGTCTCGGTCATGAATAGAGAAGAATGGATGATGTAGAGGCCACTGTTCACGACGGTGCGTCGCTTGATGGGTTCCAACAATGAAGACATGCTTCCGGACATGGTTTGAGAACACTGGCCGCTCGAAAACTAGCTGGTAGGTAAAAGATGAATGCTGAAGACGTTTTGATCACCTCTCCGACGTCGTGATCACGATAAAACTTCGCATCAAGATGCACGATGTTTTTGTTAATAATCTAGCTGCCCGCTGAGAGCGCGCCTCCCTGAGGACTCTCACTGGACATTTTCAGCCATCTGAATAGTCCTCTGCATTGCGACAGTGGTTTTGCGAGCGCGTTGGGGCTACGAGATCCAAGTTCGACGCCTGGTGAGTCAGGCACACCAGGCCAACAGCCTAAAGCTTATTGCAACTCTAACTTCCCTCATGGTAAGGACTCACATTATTATGAGTCGCTTCACGATTTTGATCTATAATTCTCGTTCTTTGAGTTCCTCGTTCTGCTAACTTTACAGATATTCCGACGTGAAAAAATCCCGATCTCGGTCCTAACAATCATCACCAAATTCATCGCAAATTCTTATACTCTCGTCAGCATCTCATCACTATCTCGTCAAGTCATCACTCTCCACCTCAAAACCTTGCTGCATTGCGCCAATAAACGATGTCGAGCGATGGAACCTCAAGGGAGCCTCCAACTGGGTCTCCCAATGGCAGAGCAGATGAATCGGCAGGTACACCCCCAGATCAGTCTTCCAACGGCACAACAGACGAATCATCGGTGCCACCAGCAAGGGCCCCTCGTAAGCGTACGCAAAGATACAAAGAGTTGAAAAAGAAAGGGGCTCTGCCCAAGCGTCCCATCCTCCCCAGGACCGACGAGGGACCTAACACGAGACCGCCCTCGCCAATGCAGGCCCCTGGAGCTCGAGGTACGGATTTATATCGGCCTCCTGCACATCAGAGTATACAGGGTGGACAACCAAGCATGTACGCTCCAACGCAACCTGGCATAGCAGCAGCGCCACAAAGTGGGTATCATACGGGTCCATATGAGTCTTCTTACATGATTCCGATTCAGTATGCCCCAGCACACACGGATGGGTATGGAACGCCATACACAGGTCACAGCAAAATACCTCAAATGACAACGCAAGTCCCCAACTTTTCGTATCAGGCATATTTGGATCGAATGCAAATGTACCAGGAACAGGAGCAAGCGCAGGTTGGCTGGAACCGGGCTCAGGCGCAGCGGGCTGAGGCGGAGCAAGCTCAGGCGAGGCAACTCGCTCTCCAGCAGCGACCGGAACAAACAGCAGTGCAGCGGAGAGTCGAGCTGAGCAGCATACGATTGGATCAAGAAAGGGAGCAGGAGAGGGTTGCTGAGCCTCGATCATACAGCCCACGTCGACACGAGCCACATGCTTTGGCAGCACCCCAGCCTCAGCGTATGGTCCGCTTTCTCCGCCTTCCAGAGATCCCCAGCAACAGGATGGGTCTCTCGTCTTCTGGATCCTCCTCCGATGCTCCATTGGAGTTCAAACGTCCTCATGACTCGGAACAAGATCCCAGTCACGGCAGACCCGAGGCACATGGCAATCGGTCCCTCAAGCGACCATGCAAAGATGGAGCTTTGCACGAAGCTGCCAACAGTGCTCTGCATCAGGCTGATGAAGCTGCTGCCACAGCCAGGAACATTCAATCTGTTGTTGCAGGTGCTGTTGATGGGGGGCAAGAAGTGGAAGTCGAGGAGAATGAGGGTGAGGATGAGGAAGATGATGAAGACGCAGATTGCAGTTCTGATGAGGATGTCCGCGCACAATTCTTCAGAAGACAAAGGGACGACAGAGACGAGGAGGGTCCTGGTCAAGGTCAAGGCCAAGGCCACACCCAAGCTCCGGCTCAAGATCATGGCAATGGAGATTGCTATGGCGAGCAAAACGAAGATGGCAACCCTCCTGCCGACCCAGAGCGCTTCTCAGGTCAAAACAACCAGCAAGTCCTTGGTGACAATGAGATCCTCCAACAGCACTCCCTACCACAAGTCTCGTCTAACTCTTCCTCCCTACCCTCGCCGTCATCTCCTGAGCAATCACCTCCCTCTCCCTCTCCCTCTCACTCGCCCTTCCCCTCTACCCAAATACCAACTCTCCGCTCCACTCTCTCTCAACCCCCTCCCTGCACCCTACCTACCCTCAAAGAGTCTACCACCGAACCCGCACACACAATCCCATTCCTCCCTTACGAACCCCTCATATGGAACTCCATCCGCCCCATCGAACGCTCTCGCTATCCCGCCCGAGATATCACAAATGCGTATAAACGCGGTCGTGAAGCTATCGCCGAGATCGACTGGCAGAAGAATAAAATGAGGTTTATTTCTGGGATTGAAGGGCCGATGGAGAGGAGAAGGGGGTGTGTTTGGGTGAGGAGGTAGTAAGGGGGAAGTATGATAGGAAAGGAGAAAGGGTAGAGGTTGAGTAGACGGCATTGTTGTCACGTTGGCTAGAGAAGAGAGGAGGTGCGATGGTAAATAGATGTAGATGTAGATGTTGTAGTAATGCAAGATGGTTATTAAAGCATGAGTTGATCAGTGGGATAATGGGTGATTGTGATAATTGATTTGAATGCTTTCGACTCTCATTGGACCTTCAAGAGATCTCGAAACACACCTTACATTTTGACAACTTTCGTTTCGACAGCACTGCGATACAGAGAGAAGATAATGCGGACCACAGCGATGGTAGGTCAATGCATGATAATGTGATCTAGTAAAATTATCCAGCATCTCCATCATCCTCTCACATCCATTTATAACCTCTTTTCTTCGAATGAACCTCGCTGTAACTTTCCCTTCTTTATTTTCCTTCTCTACCATGCCCAAATCATCTTCCCCACCCCATCATATCCTATCCCTCAACCACCTTCGTACTCCCATCAACCCCCAACATGACAATCTTCCTCTTCTCCCCTTTCTTTCCCCTTTCTCTTTCCTTATTAATCTGTGTTCCTGAATACGCAGGTCGTGGTTCTTGGGGTACATCTCCTGCTTCGAAGGAAAAGCTCAATGCGTTTTCTACGGGAGGTGATAGAGAAGGCTTTCTGGGTGGGGAAGGCGAAGAGGCGCAGGAGGAAGAAGATGCAGCTGGGGAAGGGGGAGCAGGTAAAGAGGGTGAGGATAGATGACGAGAAGGTGGCGTGAGAAATGGTGGAGATGGTAGGGTGTGAGAGGAGGGTGTTGATGCTGTTTTCCGGCGTTTGGAAGCGAGTGGGCGAGGTTGTGCTTCAGTTTTATCTTTGGCCTTGACTTTTGTTGCTCCGGGCGATGGATTGGGACTGCCATTGGAGTGGGGAGATGATGCTGCTGCAGTGGTAGCTGGACGTTTTGTCGGCGGCCTGTTGAGTTCACGAGCAGGATCGGGCATTGGAAGTTCGGGCGCAAGGTGTCTTTGGCGAACGCATCGAGTGCGGCGAAGAGTTTGCTTCGGAGGCAGTGGGGCTTGTGGTTTCTCGTCGTTGAAAACAAGGCCCACAGGCTTGCTCGATGGATTCGACGGCTTGGACGGTTTCTTCAGAACCATGTCGATGAAACCTGCTGGGCGGTCTTCTTCATCCTCTGGCTCAGGCTTGACGGTGACAGTATTGGCAGATACATTCTTCATGTCGACTTCCATAGCAGAGGCAACAGAGCCAGGTGCAGCTCTACCGGCATTGGTGGCTCTTGTGTCGTTGTCATCCTCATTCTCAGCTCCCTCACGGTTTTCCTCTTCGTCGGTGGTCTGTTGCTGGACCTCCTTCTTCCCCTTTCTACGTCTCTTGATATATTCAATCGCGAGCTTGCGTCTCAGAATCTCCAGTTCTTGGACCTTGACCGAGATCTCTTCCTGGAGAATCTCATAGTCGGTCATGTTTTCGTGGAGAGGTGGCATGGTTGTATGCAGCACAGTGAGACGTGGTGAAGCTGTGATGGTGAATAACTTCCAATAAGCTAGGCGTTGGTGGTGGAAGCGGCGAGGAATTAATAGAGTATAGTTGATGAGCTCAAGCTTGGATGATGTGTTTGATCGAGTAGGCTTTTTGAAGTATTAGAATTGGTTCTAGATGTGAGAGTGAAGATACTGGCTGCCTCAGTCGGGTTTTCAAATCGCCCAAATCGGGTTGTCGAGAAGAAGCTACCTAGTCGTTCGTGGAAAAAGATGGAAGATATGGGCAGAAGACATGAGACTGCGGGCTTCGCTTGATCGGTGTTTGACTGACACTTGTGTGAAAGCAGTGCTCGATATGAATGTGAATCTGCGAACTGGGTCAGCGAACAGCATTAACTAGAACGGATTAGAGATCACCGAGATTGATCAGGTCGTGAATTGCACAACTCAGAGAAGACCAAAACATCACAAAGGAAAATAGAAGACAAGTCTTTGTGTTAACACAACTGATGATTTCATTTCATGATGTACGATCGCTGTATGCCTATATGGCAGGGTATATTACAGGATCGCATCTTTGTAGACTATCTAAGCCCTCAATCAGCAGAATGAGGGATGGTTGGATATCAGAAAAGGAAAGGAAAACATGACGGGTGCACACAAAGATGTTGTCCTCCTCTTCGAAAGACAGCTGTACCATGCAGAAAGGTGCAAAGTGCAGAAAGATGCCATGCGTTAATCTCGTAAACGCCATAGATCAGGAAGTGAAGGATGTAGAAACAACCCAAACTTGCACTGACCAAACCCATAAACTCCCGATTTCCATACGCGCTATGCGTTTCGCAATGCAGAAGAACAGTGAAGACTGAAAAAACAGAAAAGACGATGATTGAAATGAAGTTGATTTGGCGGCGGTCGATCAATGACTGTCAGAGAAGAGGCTGTTGCGGGCGCGCTTAGCGGGCACATCGGGCTCTGACATGGTAACGCGATGACGCTTCTCACCGCGAGGGCCACGAGGGGCTTTCTCGTCAGCATCCTTGGCGCGGGACCAGCCAGCGAAGAGAGGAGGCGAGGCCACCCTCTTGGGCATAGGAGTGGCCGAGGGCGAGCTGAGGACGTGGTTCAGGTCATGGTGAGGACCTTCAAAGACCGAGATCTGCTCAGCAGCCGAGCGGAGCTGGCGGTGAGAGGAGGGAGGGGTGGCAGGGTGAGCGCCAACTCTCTTGGAGGGAGTCTTCTTAGCCTGGACGGCGGCGCCGAAGAGAGCGGGAGTAGGGATGGGCTTGATCTCCTCCTCGATATCGGTCATGGCCTCCTCATCGGCGTCGTTGTCGCTGGCGGCGGGGGGAAAGAGCAGACGAGGCACGAACTTGGTGCGGGTCAGAGGGCGGGAGGCAGCGGCGCCGGCCTGACGCTTGAGACTGTCGTTGGAGCCGGTAGAGGCGTCCGAGTCGGCAGCGTCCTCACCGTTCTTGTCGTCGTAAGTACGCCATATCTTCTTGCCGCGGAAGACATAGAACATGCCCATCTTCTTGGTGTGGGCATCGTCCATGTCGACATCCATGGATGATGGAGGAGCAGTCGAAGCGCGAGTGGTGCATCTGGGACCAACGAAGGGATTGTCCTCGGTGGTGTCGATGGCTGGGACGCGGTCCTGGACATCGGTGAAGATGTTGACGTCCTCATGGACATCGTCCTCGTCAAGAGTGAGACGGGACTTGGCCTTCTTGCGGGCGATCATTGGAGCCTTGGTGGTAGTGGGCTTGAAGTTGAGGATGCGCGCAGTCGACTTCAGAGCAGCAGCGTCGAGCTTGCGAGGAGTCTTGTGATGGGTGGCAACCATTGAAACGGGGGTTGGGAAGGAGGAATGGGTGGGAAACACGTCAGAAAGCGTGTTGTTGTTGTTTGTGTTGGCAGGTCTGTTGCGCGTAAAGAGCGATTGACGTGCAGGAGTGAGTCGCGCAGGAGTTTGCTGGTGTGTAGGGAGGTGGACAGCTGGCGAGGAAGGAGGCGAGAGTGTGTGTGATGATTCGGTGCGCGAAAGGGTGGACTTTTGGGACGAGAAGGAGGATTGAGCAGCCTTTGTGTCCTTGTCGTTGTTCTTGTGCGACAGCAAGACTCTCTGAGACCTTCTAGGAACTGAGTAGGGGTCGTAGGAATGATAGCCAGCACCGTGTTTAGGGGTAGGAGGAGTTCTGAGAGGCGCAGAGGGCGGCGGAGGGGTGGTTGCGTCTCTCATGATGGCTGGCGGTGAGAGCGAGGGCGAGGGCGAGGACGAGAGTGAGAGTGAAAGCTGGACGTCTCTTTCGGCGGCAGCAAACAAATGCCAGCTTGGACCGGCCGACACAATCGTCCAAGTCGACAACAATATCGTCCTGACGATGACCCTGGCGCTGGCGACAAGCTTGAGACAAGCTTGATCGATATCTTTGTCGACAACAACAAAACGGAACGCGACGAAACACGAAAAGGGCGCGATCTCTGGCGCCGTGTTGATCCAAGTGATTTGCAGTAGCAATATGTGTATCCAAGAAGTGGGCGACGGACAGAAGCGATATGGGTATACAAACGGGCTTCAAATATGGTAAACAAAACGGAACGGACAGGATGATGGAGGTGGGAGGAGTTGTGCACCTTGTGCCAGGGCGGATGTCATGTCATGCCTTGCATTGGTTATTCAGAGGAGGCTGGCAATTGACGCGAGGCTGGGCCGTTTCTGGTGGCCCGTGCGTTTCGGCTTCTTCCTTCGCCGGGATTCAGCCACGAGGACCTCCGTCTGTTTCTATCTTGTTCATACGAGTACTCATCAGCATCATAGCGTTGTACAACAATCTGTGCTAAGAGGTCACGTCTGCCCGACAGCACAGCATAAGAAGTGTTATTTGTAGTTCGAACCGCTTAATTCATAACGTACGCGTGGACCGTAGAAACAAAATTTCATTTCACTCACAAATGGGAAAGTGAAAGCATCTCCGCGTTTTAAGATCATTCTCCCTGGTTCGTGATATCATTCACATGTAGCACGACTTCTATTCGTGTTGGGAGGTCCTTTCCTCTCGCTCAAGTACTTTCACTTCAGCGTTACCTTCTCTTCTTCCGCTTCCACCACCACACTTTCTTTGCACCACAACAACACCACAAACAGTCGCCCAGCCTTGCCACCACCATCTTCAGATTTGACCATAAAAGTGCCAGATTTGGTCAAAGAGTTGCCAGATTTGACATCGACAGTTCAAGATCTGGTTGCATAGGCAGTCACCATTGTCGTGTCAGTCAGACGCTGCTTCAGTTGTGATAAAGAAAGTGAGCTTGATTTCCCACACACTCACCAGATCTACAAGCATACTGATAATCCTTCCGCAGACACTCTCCGCATACCGCTCCGCTTCAACTCTACATATCCTGGATCTCATCAAGCACCTAATCGACAAGGAAGGACAGATCTTTCACCATGGCCAGACCCAAGGCAGCTGCGAAAAAGAAGCAGCCTCTGTCAAGTGACAAGAGAAAGAGTGCCAACCAAGACCCTTCAGACTCGGAATCCTCCCCGGCTGCCAACAAGAAATCGAAACACTCTGACCCTGACAAGTCCACAAACGGTCGTGTGTTGTTGAAACTGCCTCCGGTCCCCGAGGCCGATCGCCGAAGCCCTCACGACCTGGACACCTTCCGCCCAATGATCCACCCCACTAACCGAGATGGCGAAACCGGGTTGTCGCATCTGCAAAACTTCGAGGCCAATATGAGAAAGGACCTGGGCGAAGACAATGAGGGCGAGAACGAGATAATCTTCTCTTCTGCTCAGATCTCCCGCGCCATCCAAATCCACAAACATTACAGTACTCCAACCATCTTGAAGTACTTTACGGAAAAGGGAGGCTTCGCCGGCTCGTGCGGTTTTCCACTCAAGGAGTTTACCACGATGGGCCTCAGATTCGAAAGAATACTGGCAGAGATTCTAGAGATCGAGGACCCTGATCTCCTCGATCCCCGAGATATGACGACGCACAAATCTGCGGTGTTGCGCTTAAACCCCAAAGCCTCCACCACACGTATCCACGGATCACATGATGGCGACGGGTACGACGTCGATAATGCAAAGTTCACGGAAGAGACGACCGAGCTGCTCCATCAGATGGTGTACAGACACGACCTACCCGAATCTATCCAAGAGCGAATGAAGGATGCACAAAGCACTGCCCTGAGTCAAAACACCACAACGTTGAAACACATGCTCCACGGCGACAAGACCCGACCTGCGAAATTCGCTGATGTGAAGATCATCGTCCCTACGAAGACTGACCCTGAGAAGACCACCACTATCAAGATCCCGGTAAACTTCTCGGCCGCCAATCCCCAATCAGTCCAAGATCTCAGCCAACGACCTCATTTCGTCTGCCAGGACATGTACAACCGTAAAAAGTGGCAGTCGGGGAACGACAGAGGCCAAGACATCCACAAGGCGATCTACGACATCCATGGCCACACGAAGAGAGCGTCTACATTCGATCTCCGCCAACTCATGAACATGCACGATTTCGTTCTCAGAGTCCGCGGCATGAAACGACGCAATCCGAGCAGATTCACCGAGGCCATGATCTCGCCCGCACGCTACGTGCTCTATGAGATGGTCCACTACAATTGGGAATATGATAAGGCCATCGCTACCCGCTTCGCAGGTCTACTCAAGGATCGATGGGCTGAGATTGGGAATGTTTTCATCCCATCCGCATCGTATCATGCTCTGAAGTTGATTCAGATCTTAGAGGACGCCGCCGGTCTCATGGAGGAATATCCCTCCACACGACTCACATACCCAAAGCATCATACCGATCCCAGCTATCCCTTCAATCATGGAAGAATACACCCGTTTCCTCTCAAGGCTCTGGAAGTCAAGGAGTTAGAGCACGGTGTCGAATCTTTCCAGGAGCTCTGGACTGTCACAACTGCCGCAAGAACTTTCGTTGACAATGAATCTCATGAATGGGAGGATGAAGACGACGGCGGAAGAGAGAAATTGCTTGCTTTCATGAAACGTCTTCGGGATGTTTGGTTGATCTCACAACTCCTCTGTTACCGGGATGACACTTGGCTCTGGGAAGACTTTGCCGAGAGCGACGAATTCTACAAGCCTGAAGTCGTGAGACTCAAGCCCAAATCTGAAGCCGACGATGACCATGATACCGGAACCGCAGATGCTACAAACCAACCCGTAGATCTCACACTTACATCCACGCCCACAGAGCCTGAGTCTGCGATTGCAGATGTCGATATGCCAGACGATACAATCCAGCCCGAAGCTTCTGCGCTCGCACCTATGCACACAGATCCCGAGTCTACTAATGCAGATGCCGATATGACAGATGCTCCGGCATCCCCGGCTACGTCTGAATCAGGATCCGAAGGGGTCAAGACTGAGGCTATATCGAGCAGCGTTCAGGAGATTCAGGCTTTGGTTCCTACTTGGCGCGCCTTTGCCATTCTACCACGTTGGCACAATATTCCCTATCTATACGCGATGCTTAACGATCAGTCAGATCTTGGTCTCGAGGATCTCGAGGAAGATCTCTTCGTACGTCTCGATGAGCCAATTCGTCAAGTTCGCAGGGCCGAAGGTGATGACTCCAGCGACGAGGACACAGATTCGGATGAAGATGAAAGTACAGCTGACGAGGACGACAACAACGAATGAGGGGATCTAGGCGAGGCAAGTAGTCTTGATCAACCCCAGATCTGAGGACGGATGGGTCGATTTCTTTTTTTTTTCGATAAAACATAAAAGCACAAAAAAATGATAAAATGTGTTGGAGTAAAAAAATACAACCTTGTGAATTCTGTGAGATGGAATAGTCATGGCCGTTCGGCGTATTCCCATAAGTCACAGCAGCACGGAGAACACGAGATAATTAGACGCAAAGAGTAGGAGATGGTTTTTCATTATTGGGTCTTGTTACTTTTTGCTGTCTTCCAAGTACCTGGCCTTGCTCTCTGTGCCGGTCTTGCTTCCTGCGCCGATCGATCTCCCAGCCCATGTTATCCGCTGCGGTGCATGGCCGCGTGTCCGCAAACCCAGATCTTGGATCAGACGTCCGGGAATTTGACGCTCTTGTGTTCCTCAAAGTATCTCTCAGCCTGCATCATCTCGTCACCCATGTCGGGAATGTGATTGACAAACTCGTTGACCGATTGGCAGACAGCCAAGAATAACAAGACGCGGGAGATTTCCTTAGGAAACATGTCTTCGAAGATAGCATCGTCTGCGAAGTATGGGTCTGCGCGGATGGTCTTGGTCATGGAAATGTCATTGGTGTTCAGCCACCACTTCAGGCGGCGAGAGCCGAATCTCATCTCCTTCAGATATGGGTCTCTGGCCTCGTCTCCATTGACGATCCAGCCTTGCTTCTTCAGATTGTTGACACTGTGCAGAGCGATACGCAACTTCGAGTAATCAAGGACCTTCAGTTCTGCCTTGGCTTCGGCTTTGAGATCCTTGACGCGCTTTGGATGGAATCAGAAAAGATGATGATAGATATGGGAGAATGGAGCCTCACCTTCTCGATTTCAGATGTGTCGATCTTTTGAAGCTTTGGGATCTGAGTTGTTTCGGTGTTGTCAAGAGGAACGGGGCGCTTCTGGCCTGTGAGACCACCGATGACACCTGCGAAAGGTCTGGCACGCGGCATGTCTGGTGAAGATTTGTTAGGAGTGGGAAAATGATGGAAGTGTGGGCAGATTTACCGACTGGTATTTTTTGGGATGATTTCGATGTTGTTTTTGGTTGTGCAAATGGTCAACGAGATCTGTCCAAAGAGTGGACGGAATCTGTCGACTGAGGAGGTTGAGGAAGGAAAGATGGAGGAAGGAAAGATGGAGGAAGGAATGAAGAGGGAGAAAGTGCTGCGCGTCTTTTCTTATATTGTGCTGCCAAGGTGAGTGAAGGTGGAGGTGAATAGCCTTGAAAGCCAATGCGAATGTGTGTATTTTCGTTGTTACTTTTTCCGCTTTCACTTTTCCCCACTTTCACCGATGCTGATTATACTGATGCATTCACTAACTACACGAATTGGATGCGCAAACCGTGTTGTGAGTTTTGATACAAGTTGGATGACGAAAGGCTGGTCGGAAGGATTGTTTGCACAGAGCAAGCGTTGTCATTTTCGATACGAGACCCTCTCATGCTGCATAAATCGGAAGAGAGAGGTATTGCAGTACGCGTTGGTGTATGGGTAACAGAGGAACCATTTGCAAGCACACGATATCACCGATGCATGAACGAACATAAATAGAGCCCGTTATTGTTTCGACATCCTCTTCGTCGCATCAACATTTACCCCAGCCAGATTGCGTAACTTTCACGTCAGATTTGGGAGATATGGGTGCTCCTTCCCTCTAGAGTTGGGAGATATGGCTGTGCATGCGTGGCCGACTTACGATGGCAAAATCATCAGCCCATTCGTCTTTTGTCGCGATTCTATCAACGCTCTCCTCGTAATCCTCCCCGAAATGAAGTCACGAAATCTTTCTGCATTCGCGCAAAAGCACAATCCCGAGTTATTGCAAGCCCTCGACAATGGAACCGTCGTCACACTACACAGCCAGCAAAAGACCAAAGCTGAGCATCTCAAAAAGCTGGAACGAAGACTCGACAAGTCTATACAAGATCTTGGTGGCGACGAAGGAGTCAAGCGGGCCGTGAAGATGCTCGAGTTTGTAAGCAGGGTGGAGGCCCCTCACGACTTTGAGTACTATCCATGCATCCGAGTCCTCCTCTCAGGCATGCAGGAGTTTTTCGAAATATGCACACCGAAGTGTTTCGATTGGATGGAAGGACTGCTCCCCAGATTGGTCAAATCGAAGACCGTCGAGTCCGCAAAAGCCACGAACGATATTCCAACCGTCGCAGAACCAACAAGAGTTGACGTGGATACGGAAGCTATATCACAACAGCTTGAACTGGAAATCAGAAAAGAGTACGAGACAGAGAAGGAAAATTGGAAAGCCAAGATTTCACAAGAGTGTGAAGAGTGGAAGGCCCAAATCCAACAAGAGCTGTCAGACGCATGTTATTTCAGGGTCCTGGAGGCAGAGAAAGATGCAAAGGATGCAAATGTTGACGCAGAAACTGCCAAGAAGAACCTCGCAAAGGCAGATCAAGACGCAGAAGTTCGAGTCAAGAAGATGCTTGAGAAGGTGTATTACAAGGAGATGGAGAAGTTGAAAGGCGAAGTCAACACTGAGAAAGCACGAGTCCGAGAAAGAGACAAACAACTGGAGGAAGCGAGATCTGCACGAGAAGCGGCGGAAGGGTTGGCAAGGACCGCATGCGAACAGCACATCACTGAACAGGGTCTTCGTCGTCGTGCAGAGATCGAACGGAGCGACGCAGTTGATCAAGAGATCTACACGAATGATGCAGAGATCTTACATATTCGCACCATTCTGAAGGAGATGGAGATGTACCAAGCGAATAAAATCGACATTGCAGTGGAGTACCTGAACCTGGAAGAGACGCTCATTGCGACGGAAGACGAGCTGGGGAAGACTCGGACCCAGTTGATACTGGCGAATCAAGGACATTCCGCACTCATCGACACCTTCAAGCAACTGCGAGAAGAACTCAGCGGAGCCGACATGGCGTCGAGGCAGAGTTCTGCAAGCGGCAAGAAAAGGAAGATTTGCGTGTAGTTGACAGTATAGAATACCGAGTGGAGTTGTGCGTTCTTTCCACCCCTACCAGATCAACCGTGATTCCAAGCTCTTTTCTCTTTCCAATCGTGCGATGTCCAGAGGTTCGTGAGTGCGTACGGGATTGGTGTAAAAGTGTTGATCATGGCGGAGGACGAGTGGTGCTCGATAACGGTGTGAGCTGGGTGGGGCAGCATGCATGGCCTTGCAAAAGGGCTTATACCAGGGAATTACAAGTGCGCACACGAGTCTGGTTGTTGTGCTTGATTGACAGGCAGGTAGATGCTTGAATCTGAAGAGCTCGTTCGTTCAGGGTCCGGTCGCATCCGGACTTTGCCGAGCAAGCGCGCCGTGTCGCATTCACCAAACCTTGGTCATGACAACATCACGAAGCAACAACAAGGATGAAAGGGAGCAAATGCTTGATTTATTTTTGGTAAACATCTTTCTTGTCTTTGTGTCAATTCCTTTGAATTCGTAGCCTCCTGCAACTCCCCTCCAATGTGTAGAGTCATTCTTTCACAGCCTCAAAGTCTGTCGGCCATCCACGCATAGAGATGGTAAGATCTGGTCATGCCTGGACCGGTCAGTATGCTCTTTTTCTCCATGACGTTTTGGAGCCCACTCACATGCTTGGGGTGTTGCGATCTCGTCCTTACTCCGAGTCCTCGTCCTCGTCCTCGTAGACTTCGAACATGTCAAGTTCGGGCAAGCCCCCGCTGTTGGCGATGCGGAAGGCTCTTCGGAAGTCCGACTTGCTGAACAAGCCGTCCGAAGATAGATCTTCGAGCTTGGTCTTGTAGTGCCTGATCTTTTGCGACTCGCGCTCGCGCTCACGCGGAGATACCTCCCAGTAGTCGTTGTTACAGGTGGCACGGATCTGGTTCAAGGCCCTGCTGGCGGCTGTTGCGAGGGCCATGGCAGCTGCAGTGACCTCGCGCTCGAGGCGAGCCTTGTCGACAACAAAGTAACGGCGAGACTTATCGTCAAGGCCATCACGGTAGCGTTCTTCTTGTTCATCCAGGAGATCTTGGAGCTTTCTAGATGCGGAGTTGGCGCGGTCAATGACGTCTCTGGTGGGACGTGGCAGCGCGACCATGATGGAAGGTCTGAATATAGTATCAGATTTACGATGAATAGTAAGAGGAAAGACATGACCCACATTGCGAAGCTGGTGTTGAGGGTGTTCAAATCTGTCAGCTCACGTTCGCGTGCGCGTGCTCTTTTGTTGATGTGTGGAAGAGGGAGGGGCAGCAAGGAGGATTGACTTGGTGAGTTTGTGTTTGGCGCGTTTGCATCGTTTGAGTTGGTCTCTCTCGGATTGATCAAGCCCTTTCAAGAAGCATTGTGCTGCGTATCAGAGTGTTGCTTCTCTTAGAAAATACCTTCCATTCACAAAATGGATATATAATCAGTATCTTTCCTCCAAAACGTAACAGGCATGCATGTGGTCATTGTGCTGATGAATGGTAGCTTTGTGCAGTTTCGAAAACTGATCAGCAGAGTTCGTCCTAGCCTTCCAGCCAAGGGTGGTCGTGGAAAGGAGGTCATCAGGTCAGTGATGCATATAGAGCAAAATACCACTGTGCATATAACGATATCCTCCGCTAGCTTGACTGTACATCATGGGTATCATTGACCCGATGGTTCTATATCTCCTGATTGCTTGTTAGTGTGATCCGGTTCGTATTGAAGCATTATCAAAGCTACTTGAACCTTAATACTGATTTCCTTAAGGTCTGAGANATGGAAAACGTCGAGGCTATCTTGGCCATGTTCTCAGAATGTTCGCACATAGAAGGCCACCCTTGCACGCTTACTGCGAAGACACTCTAATGAGTGCGATGATTGATAATGGAAAACGTCGAGGCTATCTTGGCCATGTTCTCAGAATGTTCGCACATAGAAGGCTACACTCGCATGCTTTTTGCGAAGACTGTCTAAGAGGTGCGACGAATAGTAGGACGAATCTCAAGATTGGCCATCTAAGGTCATCAATAATCGCGCATAGTAGGTAGTGTCCGCAAGCCTTATCCGAAGATTCTCCGACAGCTGCGATGACTACTCGAGCAGGATAAATATATAAATGCAATGCAGAGAAATCAAAGTCGTTTCTCGAATCTTAACCGTCGCGCAAGGTAAGTTATCTTCGCAAGGTGCGTCCGAACGCTCCTGAATAGGTGCGATGACTAGCAGGACAAATCCCTGCAATACAAGAAAATTGATACCGCGTTATTTGACCGTCGCGCAAGGTAGGTAATCTTCG